>NC_051194.1:6539400-6850800 GCF_015220075.1 Falco rusticolus
GGGTAAAGAGCAAGACTCCTCTGATAGAATTCTAGCTGTAAATATTGGAAGGTGAAGAGAGGCATCCTCCTCCCTGACCTCTGGGAGCATCTCCTAGCCCAGGTGAGCTGCTAACTCACATGTTGACTGTGGTGGAAATCCTATGCTAGGAACACACCTGACTTCTTCTCTTTGAAGGCAAAACCTCTGGCCAGGCAGGGAGCTGTGCTTCTCCTGCTTCCCTGTGCTGCCCTCAGGGTGCTTCCCTGGGCTCCAGTGAGCTTGGATTTTACAGATTTGGTCATGAGAATGCTGCTTTTGTGCCTCGCTCTCTTTCTTGCTCCAGGTGTGTGGGCAGCGCTGAGCACCCTAAAATAGAAACTCACTTGGGTTCCTAGCTCCACACTGAGTTTGTATCTAAAACAGACCGAGCCATTGCCAAATGGCTAAAACTTCTATTACTTTTATTTGCACCCCAAGAGGACCTGAAGGCAGGTCCCGCAGCAGCAGACTGCTCTGAGCAGGGTACTGTACAAACACAGAGGCAGAGGAGGATGGGGGAGGTCTGTGAAGGCTCTGCTGAGTTGCAGGACCTGCAGACCTCTTGCTGCAAGGGAGATCCACCTCTGGACAAGACTGTGCCTGTCCCAATGAGTTTAAAGCCTGAGCAGATGGGACAGCTGTGGAGTGAGGGTGGATGGACACTTGCCCAGGTCAGTGGCACGGACGAGGAGCCTGCAGACCTCCAGCTCCCACCACTTTTCCCTGGAGAGGGAACTAGATGTGGTGGAAAAGCTTCTCTCTCCTCGATGCAAGAAGCCCCTCAGTGGCTGAACACTGTATAAACAGCAGCAGCAGGCTCCCTCCCCCTTTCCATTTCTGTTTGTTAAACACACGCTCCCTGCCTTTCTCTCATTCAGGAGCTAACACAGCATCCAGCTTTGTGAGACTAGGGCTGTCAGTCACCCTGCAAGAGGGTGCTCTCCAGATGCTCACGGTGGGGTACTGAAGCTACCCCCGGTGATGAAGCACCCTCCGGCAGCCCAGATCCTCGCCTGACTTCCTCACTGTTCCGAGGACAGTTGCAGAAAAGTGCTTTTCACCCCTTTGCCACAGGTTGATTCCCAGTGAGTGGAGAGGACCAAGCGCTCCGTCCTGGCCAGCAATGAGACGATAACTCAAGGTGAGCAGCTCGGTTCCTGAAGGAGAAGGATACTCTGGCCTTTGCAGGTGGGTTGGGGAGGGCTCATCTGAGTGGCAGGGCTGAGACGGGACCAGGTCTTGGCCATGCCACATAGTTCAGGCAAAAAAGGTCCAAGCATCTTTGGGAAATGGCATTTGGGGATGAACAGCCCTGAGAGCTGGAATAGAAAGTGAACAAGAAATACCAGTAGGAGAGTTTTGAAAGATCCCTGAGCAGAAGCAGGGAGTCTGGGAAGCAGGATGCTGAGCAAGAGCAGTCAGGAGAGCAGATTGCTCCAGGGGGCTGCAGAAACCCGGCACGTACCGCTACAGAGCAGTGTGTTGCAAGTGTGGGGCTGAGGTGCGTGGCTGCCTGAGAAATCCTGATCTCTCCCACAATCTGCCTCCTCATGGCTTGGTACAAACCTCCCGTCAGCTCCTCCGTGCTGGGACTGCACACGTTGCTGGCACTCAGCTCGCTGCCAGAGATCAGTGCCCTCAAAGAGAGAGATGCAAAGGGAGATAGGGGACTGCAGGAGGAGGAAAATTCGTGCTTGCTTGCTTTCTGCACTTACTGCATGTTAACTGTTGAACAGAGAGAGCCTCTTCTAGTCCTGTTGTAGCTCGTGTTTCACCTACAGAGTTTCTGGTCTGTCCCAAAGCAGGATACTGAGTTTTCTCCCTGATTGTTCTGTTAGGGACTCCTCCTTTGCCTCATCTACCCTGGACTCCATAAATTTCAGGGGGTCAGAGACTCCCCAGGTTAACCAGGATCCTTCCACCAAGCTGTCTCTTCCCTCCTGCAGCCCCGGCAGCTGGTGTGTCTCCATCGCAGCATCACCCACTGAGCCCTTCTCCTAGCCAGCCTTGCTCTACTCCCATGGCGCATCCCACAGGGCGGAGGGCTCTGCACTGTCCCACCCTGCTTTCTGTAGGAGAAATTTCCAGGAGAAAGTGTTTATCCTTGCCAAATGGATCTCTTCTCATCACCTTCTTTTTCATCCTGTCTTGAGCTGAGTGACTAAGACATCCTCCTTGCCTCATTGCCTTCAGAGTCTTCCATGGCTCCAGCCTAGGCAGGGACATGCAAATATTTAGAGTGGGGAACCACAAGAAATCCCTGGTGTATCTCCACCTCCTTGCACTTTGTCTCCCAGTGCCAGTTCCATGCTGGGATTCCCCAGGAGCAGCTCTGGGGCCCTGGAGCTTTGCAAGTGCAGGGGCGGCAATGCATGCCTGATGCCATTAGTTTTTGCACCAATGGGCCTGATCTGGATAGATAATTTACAAAGCTGCAGCAGATGATAGGCAGGTTAGAGGGTCTTCCCTTCTCTCATAGTGTCAAAGTAGGGTGATCACTCCTTCACTGAAGATGGAAGAACCTGGGACAATTTCTGCCTGTTCTTTGGCTTCAGGAAATCATCCCAGGGGTGCTGTTTGTCCTGAAACCATCCCGTTGCACAGAGAAGGCAACCCCCCCTCCCCTCTGTCACTCACATGTTGCGTTTCCATGCAGCTCCTGAAATCTACATTCAGGTTTCATCCTGACAGATACAGAGTCCTCTCTGGTGGTGAACACAGGAGGCTGGAGTTAGCAAACTTGGGCTCTGTTTCCAGCCCTGCAGTGGATGTGCTGTGTGGCCTCTGGCAAGCTGGTTAACCTCCATATTATTTTAATTGTTTATTATTATTATTAACATATAATAAGCATATATAACATATAAGAAAGATAGTTTATTGTGTTCTCCTCCTTTAGCGCTGTGCTGTGAGGTATAGGGCTGAATGCTGCTGCCTCACAAATGCTGTAGGGGAACATGAAGGTGGTAGAAGGTGGCTTGCCTCAGGGTGACAGCTGGGTTCTGGTGATGAGGGATGGTCTCAGACCTCCTTGCTGTGGACACCCGCGTGCTGCCAGGTATGGGGCTGGGGATGAGATGAGTCAGTGCTCCAGACTGGGCTGCTGGAGATGAAGGGCTTTCATGGAGTTGAGCTGCTTTGAGGGAAGGACACAGCATGAAACAAATCAGTGAGACAAGCCGTGAAAGTATCCATCAGCCTCAGCCCTCACACCCCAGCGCTGCTGTAGAAAGATTTGGCTGTCATTAGCCAGAGAGCCTAGCTGGCCCAAGCCCCTCCACTGCCTCCTTTCAAATCAATGATAACTGTGATAGAATTGTAATTCCTGGCCACGCTCAGAGCAGTCTTTGTCCTTACCTCCCTCTTCTGCGCACCCCTTGTCCCTATGCTGAGTGCTTGCTGGCTGCAGCAGCCCCGGTCTCACTGCTTGGGACAAAAAGAGGAAATTAATTAACAAGCTCTGTTTTCTCCAGCACTATGTCCACAGCTCCAGTCCTGCTTTCTGAACCCTGCCAGGCTTTGAAGATGGCTCTTCCAGGTCTGGATGTGCCCTGGGGCTGTGGCAGGGACACAGGAGGGAGCCAGGGTGTCCCCAGGAAGCAGAAGTGCGTGTGAATCCCGGGGCACCCAGTCTAGGCACTCTGTAGGAATGGATTTTGGAGCTATCACAGTGGTCGGTGGTCACTGTCCCTCTCGGTCATTGACAGCAGTGTGCTTAGCAAAGGGCTGAGGTTTTGCACCTCCTCTGTGCTTTCTGCCTTCCCAAAGGCTGAAGCCTACTGGTGCAGGGAACAGCTCTCTGCCTCGTTGGGGGCCACAGAATCATAGACTCATCCCCCTGGGTCCCAGCCCTGCCTCAGGCTGAACCTCAGTTGGCAGAGAGGATCCAGGCAGTGCTCTGTTTCTGCATCCCTTCGTAGCAGCTCAGCACAGAGGAAAGGGCTTAGGGTAGTATTTCTGCCTCCTCCTGGTCTGCCCTGCTGTTTTCTCCCATAAGCAGTTGGCTCTCAGCTCCAAGGATTTTTCCATCTAGCCTGGCAGGCCCACTGGGCACAGGAGCATGTGCTCGGCAGCAGCCTACACATATGCCAGCACTTCCATTACTTGCTGGAATGGACCTTGGTCTACTTCTAGCAGCATCCCTGTGACCTCCAGGCAGCCCCTAGAGTGGGAACATTTATTATGACCATTTTGTCTCTTAATTAAAATGCCTTAATTGATTTTTAATAGTTCCCCTTTGGAAAAAAACATAGCAAAGCAAAGCAAATAATAACTCCATTAAGGCCATTCTGTTAGGAAGTGAAACAGCTCCAATAACCATGATGTTCCTGGCTCCTCTCAGATGGTGGATAGCTGCCAGTCTCTAGCGAAAGGAAATAGCCTGAGATGTGAACACGGGAATTAGCAGCGAGTTGGTGGGTGAGATGGGGAAAAAGGGAGGGGAGCGTCCATGGTGTCGTGCCAGGACTTGGGTACTGAAGATAAATGGGACAGGCAAGCCACAGAAAAGGGGATAACGAGTGATAGTGATAAAGACTATTTGGAAGGTATAAAACCCAGACGGAGAGCAAGCAGGGAAAGCACAGCCACTGAAAGCATGCCCAGCACTCGCCCTGTTTCCTTCACTGAAGTTGCTTCTTGGGCAGTAGGGTTTGCTTTGGGGCCAGCTGCAGCATGGGTGCCTGCGGTCTGCTGCTGCACGTGGGTTGGGTTCTGTTGAAGAGGCTGTGGCTGTGCCACCTTCCCGGGGCCCTGCCTGTTCCCCTGCTCTGTTTCCCGCTGTGTCAGCTGCATGGAGTGGCTTTCAGCTTCTTTCTCCTGCCTTGGAAGCTGGGACCTCCCTTTGGTCTTTGGGGCTGCCTTTCCAGGGCTGGGGGCAGTGGTGGAGGTCTGAGATCACCCTTAAGCAAACCCTCACCCCAGCAAATCCACCCCTTTTTCCCTCCCGCTGCTTAAAGCCACCTTCCTCCCCTCTTAGTCGTAGCTATATGGTCTCCATTATTATGGTATCTGAGCCGAACAACTTCATTTACAGGAATCGTTGGCATAAATCAACCAGCAGAGTTAGGCAAGTCAGGCAAGCCAACAGACATGGAGAGGCCAGGAGGAAGCAGGTGTGCCAGCAGGGGCGGTTTGCCACGGGCAGCTCCTTTCCTGGGTCTCTAGAGGGACCTGGGTTTGCAGCTGGTCAGGTGGATTCCTAGGAGCATCTCCCAAGGGGGACTCACAATCCTTCCTCTGAGGAGCCATGAAAGAACAAGCAGCCATTTATTATCCATTGCAATGTAATTGCTGCCATATTTACCATCTTGCCACCACTATTTTATGCTATTTGTTTAAGGAACTAGCTGACACGCAGGTGTTCTGCCCAGAAAACATTCTCCTTTCTGAAGGACAGGCTGTCCTTAAATATTTGGCTTGCAGGACACGGGACTTGTGGGAAGCCTGCCAGCAGTGCTCCCATCACACCTGGTACAAACCCAGACCAATTCCGTCCTCAAGGATGCTGAGAAGGTACCCAGCAGTCTGCTGCTAATTCCAGCTTCATCTAAGTCCTTTGCCTCCCTCCTGCAGTGGCAGGGTGTTATTCCTTCTCTCTGCGGGTCAGAGAAAACACGATGCTCTGCAGACCCCCTGTTTGGGACAGCAGGGTGACTTGCTTACTTTTGGTCAAGCGTGCAGTGGGAGTGAGAGCCCCCCCAACAGTGCTGGGGAGAGGGGATATGTGAGGGGCCATGTCCACCCCTCTCCACATACCCTGGCAGCAATTCCAAGACATGGAGGCTGAGAAGGAGCCAGTAACAGAGCTGGCTTTTCTCCTGCTGTGTTTGGACCCAACGAAAACCCTGCTGTGACAACACTCTGCTGTTACAATGGCACCAAATGGCAGTCCTGGGCTCCAGACCGAGTCAGTGCTGGCTCATCAATCAGGCTCCCTGCTCCCAAAGCCACAGTCATGCAGACATGGGAGCACCACGTGGCAGGAGGCCGGGGCTTTGGCTCTCAGGCCTCTGTGCCTGGATGCTCAGCAACGACTCTGCGGGAGGCTTGTTCACAGCTTCAGCAGTTTGCTCCCTGCACATGCACGTCCCAGCAGGAGCTCCCTCCTCTGCAAAGCTGGCGGATGCCTGAGTGTCACTGACACTGAGAGGACAGACAGGTTCTTTCGGGGATCCTTGGCAGAATGGTGACAACACTAAATCGTGGTTACAATTAAAGCTTTAGTTCCTTAACAGGGTATTATGATTAGTATAGCACAGAATTTATGATTGGAACAGCACAGGATTTCTACAAGCGGAATCAATGCAGTACAGTCTATGAGTAGCATGATACAGATCTATAATACAACTTAACTTATGATTTCTAATCACCTGAATAACACAGAATTTATAATAAAACTTATAATTTATCATCACCTGGACCCTCTGCAGATCAGGTCAAATCCCAATACATGGTTTGCTGTATCAGTATAACAATCATAATCTAGACTCGAAAATCCTATGAAAGAACACAAGTCAGTCCTCCAAAGAAGCAGAGAGTGGGGGTGTCCCTGGCCATGGTGGGTCATGGGTGTCACTGTCCAGCAGTTCCCCTCTGAGGACTTGTAACTGCTTGCTGTTATGGACAGTGCTGTTACACTTCCCTGTCCTGTGACAGGGTCACCGACAAGACCGAGCTGGCCGGGTGCCTGGGACCTTCAAGGCCAGCAAGAGAGGGAGTAATCATCCTGGTGCCCAGCAACATTGATGCTGGCAGGGAGGGGAAGAAGGAAACTGGTTTATCTAGTTGGTTCACAGGACCTTTAGGGCCAAATAATGAGGGAACGGGAATGAATCCATGACCCAAGCAGCAAGAGAGTGGCTGCTTGCCTCATGAAATGACATTTGTTATGCTAACCACATTACCAGGGTCGGGAGCAGGGGGTACTGCTCCACTGGGTTAAGTTGAGTGGTAGCATCACTAGCAGGAGCAGTGGTGGAGACTCATGCAGAGACAGGGTGACATACTTTCACCCAGAGAGGTGAGAAATAAGAAACGGGAAGAAAAAGTGGTGCATCATCTGGGAATAAATTTTTATAGGGAAGTGGAGAAGAACACCCTGAATTTAAGTGTCTTGTTGTTTTCCTCTTTTCCCAGTTCTTAAGGAATTAGGGCATTTTTGTAGGCAAGTAAATCTCATGAAAGATGACTGACATCATCACTGATTTCTTCTGTACAGCTCCAAGAGGTCCCAAATTTTTGGTTTGTTTGAAGCAACTTCCCTGTTTTCCAAAGCCTGGCCTGAAGAAGCAGGAAAGGCAGTGTGCAAAGGGGCTCCCTCACCAGGAGATCTTTTCTGAACCTACCAATCTGGCTCTGACTGGTTGAGGGTTTTTATCCTGTTCAGTTCAAACAAACAGAATCTCAGAAACTTGTGTGAAAAGTTACATTTCCCCCTGACTTTTCCTTGGGGAATTGGCATTCAACTGATCATAGGCTCTAACAGGAGGTGTAAGAGAGCTGGAAGGCTATCCAGTGTGAGGAAGGATGGGGGGTAAGGGAGAAGGAAGGAGGATGTCCCTGCTGCTGCTGTTTAGCCCAAAATGCCATGTGGGACATGCCCTTTGAATCTCAGTTCTTGCAGGTGCTCTGCTGTCTCCCATGCTCTCACTTCTGCCTGTGTCTGTGTTCCAGACCTCCTTTTCCTACTGACGGAAAGTCTCAGGCCAGGCATGGGACCATTGGAGGGAGCCAACAGCACCCTCACCGTGGAGAAGACAGTGTTAGAGAAGAAGCTGTCACAGGGCTGGCATGACAAAGACTTCGTCACTCCTAGCCAGGATCTCTCTGGATCCCGCAGTGTTATGATGGACAGCACCAAGATCCTGGGGGTCCAAGTTGTTCTGATTGCTGCGTACTCCCTCATCATTCTGCTGGGGTTCGTCGGCAACTCTTTGGTCATCTACATCATAGTGAAGTACAAGACCATGAGGACCGTCACCAACTTCTTCATAGCTAACCTGGCCCTGGCAGATCTGATGGTGGACACACTCTGTCTGCCTTTCACCCTAGTATACACACTGCTGGACGAGTGGAAGTTTGGAGCTGTTCTTTGTCATCTGGTCCCTTATGCTCAAGCTCTGAGTGTTCATGTGTCCACTCTCACCTTAACCGTGATTGCCCTGGATAGGTATCGGTGTATTGTTTTCCACCTGGACAGCAGGATTTCCAAGAGGCTCAGCTTCACAATCATAGCTATCATGTGGCTGGCAGCAGCTGTCCTAGCAGGTCCTCTGGCCATCTTCAGAGAGTACCGATATGAGGAAATTCCATCCATCAACCTCAAAATGGCTGTCTGCTCAGAAAAATGGCCTTCTGGTAATAACAGAGATGCCACTATCTACAGTCTGTCCATGCTCCTCCTGCAGTATGTTTTTCCTCTTGCAATTATTTGTTATGCCTATACCAGGATCTGGTTCAAGCTGAAAAACCATGTCAGTCCCACTTCTAGGAATGAAAACCAGTGCCGGAGGAGGAAGACAACCAAAATGCTAGTGATGGTAGTTGTGGTATTTGCAGTTTGTTGGCTCCCCTTCCACATATTCCAGCTTGCCATTGATCTTGATCTGGTTCTTATCTTCCATGAGTACAAACTCCTGTACACTGTCTTCCATGTCGGGGCCATGTGCTCTACCTTTGTCAACCCCCTGCTCTACGGATGGATGAACAAGAACTACCGGAACGGCTTCCTTATGTTCTTCCGTTGCCAGAACAAGCCAGAAAGCATCCACACTGAAGGCTCAGTTAGAGGGAGGTCATACATCTTCAGGGCCAACACCCTAAATGGGAGCATCAAACAGACTCCTGGCAATGGACCACTGCCCACAGAGGTTTAGGGATGTGACATCCACCTCCAGGACTGAGGCTGACTGAGCCCAGAGACATTCTTGGGTAAATGCCTTTTTTTTGGCAAAACATTGTGTTGCTAAAACATTATATCTACCACAGCCACATAGAAGTACCCCCCTGTATCTCTCAAAACAATAAATCTGGTGTATTTCTGTCTGACCAAACAAATGAATTTTTCCTTTCTCTGCGTTCAAGTTATGCATGCAGAAGCATGAAAAATTACACACAGAGGAGACTTTCATTTGGCCAGAAAAATATGCCCCTTTTTGCTATTTCCATTTGCCAAAGTGGGTTGCTCAACCTTTTACTTCCTGACATATTACGCGTTACAAATGTGGAACCTTTATTGTGTGTGCTTGTTCATCTGTACATCTACCCAAAAGCCTTAATGATCCATCTTTAGCTAATGCCTCCAAGGGGAGGGAGACCTAAACTCCTCTGTGAAAAGGGGCTGGTTAGTGCCATCGATCCACAGGCCTGGGGCGGGAGCAGGCTGGTGCAGGTTGAAGCTGGGCGGTTCATGATCTCTTGCACAGCGTTTGTATGAATCTGTATTTGCAAGCCATGGGAAGAGCTCTAGTCCTCAGAAAGCCCAGGAGGTGGCAGTGATACTATTTACCACAGTTTTCTTTGAGGACACCTCATTATCTAGAAAGCTTGTGAGCCAGTGCCCTGGATTTAGCAAGGAGGAGAGGAGGCAGAGAAGCAGATAGGAAAGGAAAGAGCTGGGGCAGTTATCAAGAGGACTGAAACAGAACCTAGGCGACTGGCAGAGGTGATCTCCTCCAGACCCTAAGATGTGGTTTCTGCCATGCGATAACTTGATGGGTGCCAACACGACCAGGGAGGAAAAACTGCCAGTGTCACCATTCTCCAAGGCACTCAGAGGGTTGTAAAGCTTTACTCTTTCTGGGGTCGGAGGTAGTATGGGTCTGTACATGGGTGCTTCAGTTCAGAAGACAGAGGTAACTGATTGCATGGTTATCACAGATGTGGTGTCTTCTGGCAGAAGAAGACATGGAGATAAAGGAAGATGTATTCTTTCAAACCAAAGTATATGTTCTCCTCCCAAAGGCTGTGTCAGCTGGGGAGCGTATTTTTAGCTCTGCCATCAAAGGAGCCTTGATTGCTACTGTATCTCAGCAGCTTGTCATTGGTGTTGTCTCTGAAAGTCAATGTTCATCAGATTGCAAAGTAACTCCCAGATGCAGGAAAGAGACTCAACGCAGACCTCCTCATTAAAGATAAAAAGGAAAGAAAAACTTTAATTTGTAGGTCTTCACTGGAGCAAGGACAAGAGGTAAGAGGACTTGCAGTACTGAGTATACCAGCTTGGATCAGGCTGCTGGGCCATCACACCTGGAGTCCTCAAGAGATGAATTGTCAAAGGGCTTATTTGAAAATCCATCTCTCCTGCCTCCTCCCCAGCTTGACATGCCTCTGGCCTTTGTTTTCCAGCTCAGTTTCCAACTGCCACACTAGATTTTAATCTCCCTGTTTGTTTCTGCTCTCTGATCCTTTGCTCCATTTTCCTATATAGGTACAAGAAAGTGGTGTCTGGTTCCTGAGACCATCACAGCCAGGCAGGAGCTGCAGACCACACTCCACACTTGGAGGCATGGGCATGCTCATGCCTAACAACCTTCTTAGCACCTGATCCTGCAGATCACAGCCCATCTTTCTTTTCAGGGAGCTTCAGGATTTATGAAAATCCTGTCAGGATGTCATAGATGTTCCAGTAAAAGGGCCATCTTCTTCCTGACAGGCCAAGACATGATGAGAGAACCAAGACACAGGCAAACCTTCCCTATGTGAAGTGCCATGCCATGGTGGTGGGAGTTTGCTTTTTCATCCTGATGCAAGAAGGAGGATATTCTCCTCCATAGCACTAGTAAATTCTGTCCCTACCTAATGAGCTGGTCATTTCTACAGTCCATCCTCTTGAAGAACTCTCCCCATATTTCCATCAAACTCCAAGACACAAGGAAATATTTTTGTTTCAAAAGCAGCTTAAATGAGTGGAAAGAATTCAACTATTGCCAATAAACACTTCAGAAAGTGATTTAACACTCAATAATATATGTCAGAGTAAAATAACACATTTAGCAATGCAGGCTTGGAAGCCAATCACACTGCCAGCTGAGATGGATGAGGAGCTAAATTGCTCTTCTAGGGGCCTTGCCAAAGGTTTTGTCCTGTGACACCACACACAGTATCTGATTGTGGAGCAAGGCAGATAATGACTTTATGACTGACTGTTTAATTTTGAGCCCAGACTTTTAAACTAAATATGGATAGATAAACAAATAAATAGATCACATCTCTTTGCAAATAATCACTGGCAGTGGCATTTATAGGGCAGAGGGATTTTTAAGCTGGAGCAAACTGAGAAGGAGAAACTATTTACTTGAAGTTTAACAGCAAAGTTCTGTTTGCTTTATTTAATAGACTTGTGCAGATTTACTGATAAGACTTCTGCCTGTGAACTTGCTGCTTTTTCCTTGCCATTGGAAAAAGTTACAACTTCCCACAGCCACTACTGGCAGGAAAATTGGCTCTCAGTTGTGTGTACTTGCCCCTGTGGAAAACCACAATGCCTCTATTGAGGGAAAGTGGCCCTAGCGTCCACTGTCAAACAGAACAGGAGAAGGCGGAGAGCAAGGAAGCAAAGCTTCTTACAGGAGATTGATTTGGGCAAATAAATAGTATGTTATAGAATGTCATGCCTGCACAAAGGCAGGAGTAAATTTGTTTCTATGAAACAGAAATCTCTTGGAGATGAAGATTCCCCAAATATTATGCTCCACTAAAGACAACCTTACTGCCATGACCAGTTCCATGAAACCACAGACCAGAAGAATTTTAAGTTTTTGTACTATTCAGAGCTCAGGACAGGGTATGACCCTGCTCTTTTGGTGTCAAGGGCAGGTCTTCTAGCTGTTACAGATATTCTTAGAGTCAAAGGCATCTTCCCACTGCCTGCTCCTTGCCAAAGGTGCCTCAGTGAATGCCTGCTAAGCTGGGCTCCTCTCTGCAGAGCTGGCCCTGGTGTTACTGACATGGGATGGAATGACTCATGTCAGTGGCACAACAGCTGGTAGGGATGAGGTATTTCCCTACAGAGTGAGAAGCCCAGTGACAAAAATGAAAATGACCAAGTGTTTCATCAAACCTTGTCTGGAAGACAGTGCTGTTCCCGGTGACCAAATGGATTTCCTCTAGGGCTCTTCCCAATTCTTGCTGACATTCTCCTCAAAGTGCTGCTTCACTGAGGTAACTCAAGGATATTTCACAGCTTTTAGGAGGGAGGTTCTGAATTCCCTGAGAAACACACTATTTCTCATGCTAGGACATGCTTTCTGGTCACTTAATACAAATCTTGTATTATAAAATGTACCACTGAACAGTTCTTAATTGCCAAGCGACCCCTAGCAGATGATTAACTTTGAGTAGACACTGCAGGTGGGGATGCCTCTAACTGTCCCATGCAGCCATTACTCCCATGCCAAAGACAAGAACAGCTGAGACATGGCAACATCATCATTTAAAAACAGCAGCATCAGTAACTGTTGTTTCCTATTACAGGCTGCTCTAAGAGCTCTCGAGTCCCAGAGTCTCTTCTCAAAATTTCAGGCTTGACAAAGCACGTAAAAATTTGCAGAGCAAAGGCAGTGCTTTGGACACAGGAGGCTCTCTGAGCACTAGAAACTTTGCCTCTAAAACACTTGGTTTGCTCTGAAAATCCCTTCTCATTTGATTTCCAAAGCATATATGTCTATAACAAGGTAATGCCTGTAAAGAGAGCAAAGGTTTGGGCTTTTTACTTTTCCTTGTCTTGAGGCTATATATACAGCCGGTATTTAGATCAGTGCAGGGTGAGCTGGGTCTTTCAGTCGGGGCTCTGTTAGAATCAAAGATGTGGCACGCTCCTGCATGTGCTTCATCCTGCTCCTGTGAAGGCCAGGTCCATCCCCTCGTGGCTCTCTGCCCTGTAGTAACATGTGCCCTCTCCCATTACCCATGGCAGCGCAAGCAAACAATGTTAAATGGCACATGTTTTATTCACTATGCCCACAAACATGTTGGCAGAAACATTGCTCTGAGCTTTTCACAAAGGGTCTGTAGGGAAATACATACTAGACTGGGAAAGAGACAGTTCCTCTAATATATGCTAATGTGAGAGGGGCTGGAGTGCTATTCTGCTGAAGGAGGTCACAGACAGCTCAGCCTTTCCTCTGATATCAGGTGTTAATCTTATCATTGTTACAGCTAGCATGATCTGCAACCAAATTAGCTTTTGTTTGGGCAGGAGCTGTGGAGCTGGTGCTTTCTTTGCGTGCCTTTGTCTTTTGGCTCTGTTACTGCATGATTTCACCAGGGTGTCTGAAAATGCTGGGTTTTAAATAAGGCCTCAGGATCAGCTGACCTGGTGAAATCAGGAATTACTGCAATAATCCAGAAAAAAGAAAGGTTTCTGGGTTCATATGGGTGAGCAGAATTTGGTCCCTTGCATCTGAAAAAACAGAGCTTTGTCTTCTTTTCAGTTTTCCCTTATCTAGCTTGAGATTCTTCAAGTGCCAAAAATAATATTGCATATTACTGCCAGAACACTTATCTTCTCTTTGAGCTCATTTCAGAGAAGGGATTTGTTCAGGAGGGCCTGGGAGGGGAAGAAGGCTAGGTTTTTAAAGCTCATCGTTATCTCTAGGCTCAGTGTTTTGTAAGTTAAAAGACAAATCAGAAAAAGACAGTCACACACACACGCCGAGGGAGGTACCCATTTATCTTCAGACAACACAACCTCTATTTAATTTTCTATCCAGACATCCCAGCACCCTTTGCCAAAGTGTTGTATGTATATGGGCTGAATGAGGTTGTGGGAGGAAAGAATTTTTCTGCTGCTAATGGCAATACCTTAGTGTCACTCATGATTTATAGCCAGCAAAGAATGCTTTTTCTGGTCTATGTTCTTCTCAGTGTAATGAGTACAGAAGGAATAGTGCAGATGCCTCATGGAGCTCACAGGAGGAGATCTTCATTAGTTCAGTCCTCTCCAGTGTGCTAGCAAAGACTGTGAGCATTAGAGGAGAAACCCTTTTGTTTATTACCAGCTTATTGAAGTGCGTGAGCATGGAGTACTCACCATGTCACTCTGCTAATGTGTTATGAACTTTCAGACACTGTTCATCTTGAGGATATGCAGGCAGCTCATCTGCAAGGTGCTTCTCCTTGCTGCTGCAAGGAAGGAAGAAGGAAAATAGGTCACAGAAGAAGATTTCAAGATATTCTGATTCTGGAGAGGATGAGCCCCTGGATGAAACCTGGAGGTTAATACAGTTCTTTATAGAGGTAGATTGTTGGCTCTATTGGGACCAGGATGAGGGGGAGAATGAACTCTGCCATGGCGCAGAGCCTCTATCAAATTAGAGACAAGTAAGAAGTAACAGCAGGTATAAAGTATTCCTTTCTTTTATCTGTTAAAACCAATCCTCTGATAGTTTCAGCAAATGCTCTCTGCTTCCAGTACCGTGGGGCTTGCTGAATGGCAGCTGAACCACTGCTTGCCCAGTGCCACTTTCATTTTGTAAATCTTGATGCTGTCCTTCTTCAGCTTTCTCCAAGTTCATCACATCTTCTTCTAAGGCAGCTTCTTCATCCCTGATCATCTTATTTTCTCTTCTGTGGATCTCTAGTTCCACAAATATTGCAATATGCTTCATTTTGCTCCTAATTCCTGTGAAGGAGTGGGATCTATCAGCTTTGTTCCAACCTTGCTTGACATCAACCATATGTGTTTTTAAGTATGTGGGGGGGGAAGGACATCTCTTAATAAAATGTCAGGCTGCCTTTCCCTGGCTGCAGCATCACTGTGTTCTTAATGAAATCTCATTACACTGGTCACTAAGTCAGTTCACTGAATCATGATACGCATCCCCAGTTTTGTTTTTGAAGATGGGAGCCACAAGGGCAGTCAGATCCCTACTTCACCTTGAACTCTGTATTCAATAGATTTATCAAGGGGCAAGACTGGAGTCCAGATGATCCTGATCCCAGACTCATGTCCTAAATCACAGCTTCATCTGTCCATTCTACAAAACAGAAAAACGAGGAATTGTGCATTTCAGGAAAAGAGTGATGAGTTTTTGTTACTTGGCAACTGTCACTCCCACATATTTTAGAAGAATCTGAGAACATCCTGCACCTCAGAGAAATCAACCAGCTTAGGTGAGGAGGAAGGGAACTGGCAGCAGATCCCCAAAACTTTCAGCTGGAAAGATCTCTTGGAGCTCATGGAAGCAAAAAGTGCTTTATGTCTGCATGCTCCTTCAGCTTGTCTCCTCAACATGTCTGTCTGCATCAGTTTCTGGGCTCTTCATGGTGAAATAATCCGTTGTTCTGCCATTTCTGTCTCATAGAGGCATTTCACAGCCATCTGAATGTGCTCTAATCCACCTGCCAGCTGCAATCAGCACACAGCACGGTTGTGCTCCTGTCAGCCAAGATTTGAGCACCAGAAACAAAAACCTTCAAAAGAGGAATCAGCAAGAGATCTCCATGTGAAAACTGGGGAGGGGGCAGTCAAACCTGCGGGCTTGGTGAGTGTACACACAGTGATAGCAAACCCAGGCAATGAGGCCAGCATAAAATTTGACTTGCTTTCTGCTGTGGCTGTTGACTTCAGACAGGAATTCAGACATGATTATTAAAATAATAATTTACGGCTTCAGTTGCTGGGAGCTATCTCCAAGGTTGAACTCAGCAGATGGCTGTGTAAGTGGACCCCAGCTACTGCATTTATGCAGTGGCTCAGCATTTTTGGTCCAGCATTGTTACCAACAACTTCACTATATGAAATCCCATTTCTTATTCCTAGATAAAAGAATCTAGTGGCTTCAAAGTGCAGATTTCAACTCTCCGAGACAAGCCTGCAGTTCGCAATTAAGTAAAGCTAAGAGAGCAAAACTAGCATGGCAAGAACTGATTGAAATTGTCTGTTGCTTCAAGGAGTGCAATAACACGAGACTGCTATTGTGGCAAAGACATCTTACCAAAGCATGGGGTTCACTGGTCTTTGTAAGGTCTGCCTGGCACTGCAGTTCTTTGTTGTGCGAAATTCCAACTGGCTTCATGCATAATTAGTAGAATTGGGTTGCTAATACCAAAAAGTTTGTTTGGAATTCTGGTCTTTCTAATTATGTCATTAAAAGGACATGAGCTAATCTCACTGCAACCCAAGCAGCTACAACAGCCTAGCAAGAACTTCTCTCTCTGAAATGCAGCTATTGAAGTACTTCTCATAGATTTCCCAGACAGCAAGGACATGTTCTGGGGTGGTTTAGTCATGTACATACTATAAGAATAGTATAAGAAAAGATCATAAGAAATAAATGGAAGGGAGTTGGAACTCCTCTGGCTAAATCACTGCTGATTGCAGGGTGTCTCACCTCTTCCAAGGCTCCTGTGATGGAGATTCCATCCACTCCCTGCACAGTCTGTTCTGAGCCCTTCCTAATGTCTAACCAATAAATCTCCTTTACTGCTATCTGTTACTTCTTGTCTCCTGGCAGACACAGATAATAGTTTACTACCTTCTATACCTCACCTTTATATATTTAAAGGGTATTATCATGCATCTCTTCCACCCCCTCCAGACTAAACCAAGTCATTTTTTAATGTCCTTCCTCACAGGGCTCATTTGCTGTACCTCTGTTTGTTCTTGCTGCTCTCCTCTGGACTTTCCGTGTTCAATAGCCAGTAGTTTTGCAGGTAAACAAAAAGACTGAAGGAGGTGAAAAGGTTCTGCAGAAACATTAGGTTCTCTGAGCAATCACTCTGTATACTAGAATGCATAATCGGGAACTGCTCTTTTCTGAACACAGTGACTGCCTCTACGCTATGGCAGGAGACCAGGGTCTTTGTTTCGCTGTCAGCAGAGCTATTTCCATGTTCTGACTCATTGATGGCTGTTTCTACACAGGTAAAAGCTGCAGCACTTTGCAGCATTATTCAAGCCCTCACAGGTGAAAACAACTATGAGGCAAAAGTCTCCCTACAAGTCGCATCAGTCATGTGGAGTTTTGCACCTCGTGCATGTGCAGCTCTGGGTATGTCCATAGCGTGACCATCCATGTGGCCCTGTTCTCTAGGATGCAGGGACACAAGCAACAAGAGGCCACAGTCATCACGTCCAAACTTGCCTCTCCTGAGGAATCTGGTGCCTCGCACACGTGCCTCTCTGAGTCAGCCTCAGGACTATTTCTTGTGCTGCTTGAAAGCTTTCTGCACTCCCCATCCCTGCTGTGAGTGCAGCAGTCACTTCCTCACCCCCTTCCATTTACTAACAAGACCAGGGAAACTTCAGGCTGTGGTTGGACCCCCACTCTGGGATCCAGTGGGACCAGTGGAGGTTGCAGTCCCCAGCCCCACAGAGGTGCCTGAGCAAACAGCTCTGCCAGAGGACCACCAACAGAGGGGCAGTGCTGACTTCTCACTGTCCCTGGCATCTGCTGTTCAGGAGACCTTTAATTGCTACTTCTTCCACTTTGCCTTGAAGAACAGCACTTATATTGTATTTTCTTGTATTACGGATAGAAAGTAAAACTCTTTTCAGCTGGTTCTCTTTTCCAGCTTTGTCAAATCCTAGATAAGCTCATCTTAAAATGCTGAATCTTGCTTTCCTCTTCTGTGGAACAGGACAAATGCAGCACCCAGAGGCTTGTAAAACATGTCATATGTGCCAGCTGAATAGCACTGCTGCAGTAAAAAGCATTATTATTGAACACAACTTACAATAATTATGTTTTCATCAGTTGTGTATTAAGGAGGCAGACCTTACTTGCAAAGTACTGTTAAATACTCCGAGAAAAACAAATTTCGAGTTCTCAGGGGGGTAAATATTTATTCTAGACTCTCAAAAAAGTAATGATTTGTGAATCCAGGTGTGGGAAGGTTTTTAATGGTGACAGTGCCTGGAATTTTTCATCAGCATCTACTGCTTTCAACGTGGAGTACGAGTATTGACTGAAGGATGACCCCAGGCTTTGCTCCACTGCTCATAAGCATTTCTGAATTGTTTGGACAAGAATGGTTCTAAAGAAATACCAACACATTTGTTTTCTGTTCCAATGAGACTAATTCAAAAAAGCAGGTTTTAGCCAATTCTTACGGTTTTGTGCTTCCCTCCCTGATGACTGCTAAGATGTGCAGTTGGAAGAAGGAGCTTCCTCTGCTGAAACCACTTAGGAAATTGATAAGCTCTGGTCTGCAGCATCAGTGCAGCCTGAAGAGAAGGATGAGGCGCTCTGGCTGCAAAGCAAATTTACAACATTGGGTGCATACCTTAGCAATCCGCATGACAAAAAATTAAATTTAGGAGGAGTGCAGGGGTGACCTTCTGAGGCAGAACATCTATCACAGCCGGATTAGGACACTAGAAAGCAACCTGCTCTCATGGTTCTTATGATCAGGCCATGTATTTGCTCATCTATGGTCCATGTTGCACCAATTATTTGAAGAGAAATTTATTTCTCCTTTTTTTTTTTTTTTTTTTTAACAGAATACTACACCACCATCCCACCCCACCCCAAACTTGCAAGCCTTTTATTCAAGGGTCTCAAGATTCCCCAGAGGCTGGAGTCAATCCTGGTAATTGTTTGAACTGCTCCTTGTGAAAGTGTGAGCCGCAACTCATAACAAATACATTTGCTAAGAGTTCAGTGAGCCACAGAACAAGGAAAACCAGGTTTCCTGACGGCCTTACACTTGCTGCCTGTCTCTCTGGTGTCTAATAATGCACCAGCTCACACAAGTGGCACTCTCTACCTGCTGTGCTCTTGCTCAAAACTTTTCAAATAAAACATCGTGAGACCTTGACCCCTCTGTCAAATTTTGTTGAGATTCACCAAGTGGTTTAAAAGTTCAATAGGGTTCAGTTGGCTCTCCATGAATTTTGCAGCCATGGAGCATGAGGGTAATTGGCTTTCTAACGAACTGTATCTTGAAGTTACCCTTCACCACAGGACACCCTAAAAGATGTCAGTTGTTATGTGCGTGTCAGCAGCCTCTTCTTCTCTTTTTCCTTAAAGGCTCTTGTGGCCCCCTCCTGGAATTTTTAACCTACTTCTCCACTATTAAAGACAAATCACAAATCTGAGCTCTGGTTGAGACTTCTCATTAACAAGCACTAATGGGCATGGCACCAGCCGCACAGGAGTCCTGTCAAATGGAAGAGCTGGGGCAGAATTTCCTTGTTCCCTCCGGTGCACTCGTTACTGTTTTGTCTCTTCCAGTTCTGTTTCAAGTCATGGGTTTCCCTTGGTTCCTTACAAGGCCATTCCACAGATGAATGGATCCTACTCAGAGAAGCTGCTTTCTGTTTCTCAGCATATACTTCCCCTTTGTTAACAGTGTTCTCATCAGGTCTGGTCATGCTCCCATGTATTCTGGTATTTCTGGTACCCTGCACCATATTAGGAGAAATAAGTGAATAATGTACTTCCTCACATGCACACATTTCACTGTGCCCACTCAAAAACCAGAATGCCGGTTCTGTGGCAAAAGTTCTTCAGTTATGCATTCAAATGACAGGTGATTTATAAAAGCAAGTTAAAAATTAGGTTCCTAAACAGAATTTAATATATTCTTGTTGTTGCAGTGGTTGTAACTCAGTGCAGATTCGATGTTTTCAATCCAGAGTTGCAAGGATATGCATTCTTTTATCAGTCTGTTTTGAGTTAAAAATTCTTATCTGTGTTGTACTGTAGGCTCAACCTACTGTATTAATAAACTGCCTCTTGGATGTTTATAGCCCTTTGATAATAGCCAGGACTTCTCGAGTTTCATGGTTAGCACAATGCTATACAGAGCTCATACCTTATATTCCCATGTGGTTGGGCTAATAAATACGAGATAGATGCCTTTTGGCATTAACAAACAGGTGCAGCCCCTACAGTGCAACAATGATTTCGGCTGGGACTTTCCAGTAGTATATTATCAGAGGGGATTGTATAAACAAGCCAGCACTTGTTAGAAGGAAGCATGGGGATGTGACTTCATTCCTGGATATCATCCTACCTTAGAGTCCACAAACCCTCTGTAAGACACTGGAGGTCTGAAGGCTGGAGGCAGCTTGACTGTGTCTCTCCACGCAAACTGTGCAGCTAAGAGTTTGTTCAGGGACTCTCCAGAGCGACGGATATGCCAAGTCACTCCAATGTATTATGTGAAAAGAGACCCTGGCACCGAGTTCTGCTTGCCAGAGGCCTGCAGACATTTAGAAATGCTCTGTCAATGCAAGCTGAGCCACAGCTCCGAGTTCTTTTAATTCTCGTCATCAACAGACAACTGCTGAATGTGATAAGGCAAGGGCTTCAGCTCAGAACGGACTGGGGAACAGGGAGGGGAGAGGAGACAGTAGGCAGATACCAGGTAGGAGGTGCAGATGTTAAAGCTTTGATGTTCCCCTCTTCAGTGGAAAGGGTAGAGATGAGATTAGCAGTGTTGCATGCAGTAATGGTATTACCCTGTTCAAAACACCAGGAGATGCAGTTGTTCTGAATGTCACTGTAAAAATGCGAACTGTCAGGGTACTTGATTCTCCACTCAGTTGCTCTGTTTAAAATCAGATTAGCATCCTGGAGACCCAGGATTGCACTTTTTGTATTTGACAGTTGCAGCTGCTTTTTGTATTCAGAAAAACTGCCTCCTTGCTGGGGTGGCACTCCAGTACTTGTCGCAGAGCACTAGGTGGTGTCAGCCATCAGCTACCACTGAAGGGGAAGCCGGCGGATTTCTTTCCTAGCCATGCTACTGAAGGCCTGGCAGTGGTGCACACTGTCAGCATCCCGGACATACCTCAAACACGTTGAGAGCAAACCAGAGCCTCCTTGTTTTCATACGCACTGCAGAGCAGGCGAATGAGCAAGACTCTGGGGGGATTCACACATACTCTATGCAGCACAGACTAGCTGTACCAGTATCTGTACTCTTTCCAATATAGCATTAAGTGATTCACATCTCTCCTGTTGTTCATTCTCCCATTGTATCTCCAGAGGAAGATAAGTGCAAGGATTGTCCCATTCTGGTGGCTATCTCTAAAAAAATTATGTACTTAATTATATTGCAGGAGGCAAGATTTAAAAAAAACCAGCCTTGCTGCTTTTGGACCAGAAATTAGTGGAGTTTATTGCAGCTCCCAAGTCTTGAGGGAGCTCATTTTGCAGTCCCAGCTCAGCCCCGAGAAGGCTCTGCTCTCACCCACCCAGTCAGGCTTTACCCTTTATTGCGGGCAACCAGCTGTGCGGTGCCAGGAGAGAAGCTGTTGGCTCTTGCTTTCACTCCTGGCACTGTGCTGCCTTTTACTGTACATCCACACTGCAGTGAAAAGTGTGGCCATAACTTCTGTCAACCTTTCTGAGTAAGCTTTAATTTAGCAGGGGTGGGGACCAGCACCGCTGTGACACAGTGAAGCTCAGTCTTCCTGAGGAATCTTGCCCAGCTCCTTCAGAGCAGCTTGCTGCTGCAGCTACCAAATCCCTACCAATGCTGGCTGAGGTACAGCCATGCATGTAGCATGTGGGTCTTTTGTCTGCGTTGTAGAGACACTTTAGATAGTGTCAGCCAGTGAATGTGGGCCAAGACCTTGACTTGAAGATTCCCTTTCTTTCTGGCTTTGCATTTCTGAGAAGGAATTAAGTTACGGTATGGGGCCACTCTGGGGTCCTGCTGTTTTGGTGACAGCTGTGGCTGTGAGCAGCTGTGCTGAAAGGTGTAGTTTCACAGGGACAGGAACAGATGTTTATCTGGATCCAGTTGACTGATCTCAGGTTGAGAATATTTTAGGGCATCCCAAAAGACATGCTTGATTGTTCTGAACTCTCAGGGATGCAGGTGTACAGAAAGCTGTAGGATACAGATGGATAAAGCCTTTACAAATGTGGTTTAACGCCAGGTGGCAACTAAGTACCATGCAGTGGTTTGCTTACTTGCCCCCCTGCCACCTCCTGCAGTGAGATGTGGAGAAGAATCAGGGAAAAGGTAAAACTTGTGGGTTGAGATGAAAGCATTTTAGTAATTGAAATAAAATGAAATATAATAATAATAACAACAACAGCAACAACAATTGTAATGAAAAGGAGAGGGAGAGAGAAATAAAATCCCAAAGAAAAAAACTCCAAGTGATGCATCACACAGTTGCTCACAACACACTGATTAATGCCCAGCCAGTCCCAGAGCAGCGATCCCCAGGCCCTGGCCAACCCCCTTTAGTATGTGTATTCAGCATGACATTCTGTAGTGTGGAATAGCCCTTTGGCTAGTCCAGATCAGCTGTCCTGGTTGTGTCCCTTCCCAGTTTCTTGTGCCTCTCAGCCTTCTTGCTGGCAGAGCCAGAGAAACTGAAAAGGCCTTGATTACTTAGCAACAACTAAAAACATCAGTGTGTTATCATCATTACTCCCATACTAAACGCAAAACACAGCATTGTACCACCTACTGAGAAGAAAATTAACTCTGTCCCAGCCAAAACCAGGACAACAGATTTCATTATTGTATGGCCATTCCCTGTTTGTTAAGCTGGGGGTGCTTTCCTCCAGCCCTGGCCCCAAACTGACTGAGATGGTGTTAGAACCAACAATTTGTGTCAACCAGTGATTGACCTCACCACATTTGTGAGGTATCAATCTTCAGGTATTCTTTTTCATCTCTTTGTGCTTCAATTTTTTCATCATTAAAATGGGGAGTGAGAAGCAGCGTTTTCCTGCCTCCCATCACATACCTAATTACTACTGTTGAGTAGATTTCACTGCTGTTGCTGGTTAAGTGTCATATTAGAGCTGCAACCCCAAATGACAAGTCTTTGAGTAGCTTTTCCTTCACAAACCACATAGACCAAGTCAAGCTTGTCATACTTAGCATGCCAGGCACAAAGGACACTCTAATTTCACAAGCTGCCTTCATAAGGCATTAACAAATGTATTTACCATGTACCATAATCAGTGAAATACATTTTTGTACTTCATAAGCTGTGAAAGTATCTGAGCAAACACATTGCTTTGGGAACAACAGGAAAAAACCCAACATGGAGCAAAATAGATAACACATCATTAAAGGAAGGAGGCGTTATCTTGATAGATTTCAGAAAAATGTTACAAGCTACTTAACAAAACTGTAATGAAATAAAGCACTACGTCCTGTCAGAGAGAGCAGCACAGCACAAATGCTGGAAAATAATAACAGTTCCACAGCTGCAAATGGCAGGAAGGACAGAATTCGCATGCGTGCTGGGAATGAGCTGTTGGGCCCAGCGCGCAGCCCTGTGCTGGCTCCATCTGCTCTCATTTACTACCATAAGATAATGACTCCCTCCTCTAACGCAGGTGCTGCTCCCATCCAAGCACAGAGCTGCTGCGCCGGCACACCTGCCCTGTTGCTGGCTGGCAGTCTTGCCTGCTCAGGAAGGGACGACGGTGCAGCAGCACTACCAGGGATGCTGGCTTTCTGCCAGGCCGATTCTTCCACAGCTGCACCAAGGCCTGGGCACTGTCATGAGCGTGCCACAGAAAGACCATGCAGCACCTCAGGGCCTCACTGTTTTTGGGGGTTTTCTTGCAAGCAAATAGTGAACACAACTTACAGATAGTGGGAGAAAACTCAGAATCTTTCTTGAGGCAAAATCATTTTTCTAGTTCTCTGGGGAGAACTTCAGCTACAACAGGGACAACAGCACGTTGTTCCTGACGTTCCTGGGGAAAGAAATGAGTAGGATAGAGATGTTTGTTTAAACAAAATATATTCAGGACTCTATAAAGTGTCAGACCTAGTCAAAGCTCTGTCTTTAATAGCCACCAGCACTGCATTCAACCCTCACCAATAGATATGAGGCCTTGGGGAACTTTTTCTAGTCCTTTAGATAGTGGTGAGTTTATTCTTTAAAGTTTTTTAGCTCCTACTTGTTCATCCCAAGGCAGTTTTCTAGATAGGTGCATTATCCATGTGAAGTTTGAGTTCTGGATACTTGCTGATGTGCTGCACTGTGCTGTGATTAACTGGCAGCAAAGCTGTAGGAATTTCTTCCTGTGAGCTTTGAGTGGTTATGCTTCAATTTCACTTTGCAAATCTGAATGAAATTAGAATTTTCAATTTCAAAAGCTATCCCCTTTCCTTTATTGGCAGTAAAGAAAAAATAGGAATGCTTGCCTAGCCTGTTTGGTACTGTTCATTATTTTACACAAATGCATCACTAGGTTTCTCTTCTCCTTCATAAACTCTCTACAGACAATGTTTTTAACTGTGCCTTTTCTCAGAGCTTTCATTATTTTCATCACCTAACATATCATACTTTTATACCTCGTTTAACAGAAAACTGTGTAGACATCAAATTTTAGTTTAAAATAGGAAGGTCACCTCCAAGCCTTGTTAACAATTTTATTGGAACAACTAGAACAGAGAAGTAATATGAATCATTGCTCCTATTTTACTGTTTAGGAAAAATTGAATGAATATCTTGAAAATGTTTTATGTAACCTTTGTACAAACGTATTTCACTTGCTGTAAAATGTGTGCTAGTTCAACTGCTGTTGAATAGATTGGTTGGATGGCAACTCAGAAATGAAAGCAATTTCAAAGAAGAGAGGTGGGTTCTGTTTTATAAACAGGAACCCCAAGTGCTACATGCAGCTATAGCCACCTCTCAGAGAAATTGAAATTTTTATGATCCTGGAAGACTAAATGAGAGGGTGGTACAACAACTCTTACTGTTTTAATGGCTGCTTTGTTTTGGATAAAACAAGAAGATAACCTTTTGGTACCTAAATCAAGTATATCACTTTTGGTCTCTTTTCTCATTGGATAATTTTGTGCTGAGAGTTACCTGTTCAATAAAGACAGCTACATATTAACACCAAAGTTTGGTTGTTTTGTAAACTCCCCACCACCTGAAACCTGTATATATAATTAGAAACATTGGAAATGTTAACATTTCTGAGATCCCTGATGTTTGTTCTTGCAAATAGCTCCCAAGCATACCAGGATTCATCCAAAATGTAACAAATCCCGTTTTACTTTTCCACTGGTGCCATTTTAAAAATAGTAACATCTTTATTGCAACATTTCTGAAGGAAAAGGGGCTCCTTTAGCCTTCCACAGACAGGCAGACGGTCCTTCTTTGTCTCCAGACCTCTGACTGCTGCTCTATCATGCTGCTGCAGTTACTATCAGCACAAAGACCATGGATGGCAGAGAGAAATGGGAGCTATAGCAGATGTGTGCAGAGCACAGAGGAACGAGTTCAGTGTGGTTTTACTCTCAAAGGAAAACATAACCCCACGGTCATCAGGGTAGTGTCCTAGCAAATCTTAAGGTTTAAAATGACTTAGAAGGATTAATGAAACCTGTCACTGGTGACTATAGCAGATAACAGGTCTGCCTGACTGCTCCTAAATCCCCCCCACACCTCCTTCACCATGGAGGAGGCTCAGAGTAGGTCCCATTGGGGTTTTAAGCCCTCCACCTCCACTGTGAAAACAACCCCTGAAGCTCTTGGCAGTGTTTTCCTTCTTGCTGTCACTCTGTCTCAACCTCATACAGCTTTTGTTTCAGGGGCTGGTGCCATGAAAGCCTCTTTTGGTGCTGTTTGAGGGCTGACACAGAGATGATGTCAAATTGTACTCAGAAAAGATGCCTCGGCCCCACTTCACTTGCATGACAACATTGTGTTGATTGAATAGGAGAAGGGATTGAGCCTTGGAAGGCTTTGCAGATGAGGGAGATGGAGCTGGATGAAATTAATAATAATCTGCTACGATTTCTCATCTATTTAAGCAGACTCTGAAGTCAGCTCTTCAAAAGTAAACGCTGGTACCTGCTGTAATTCGGTGTGCCTGCCTGTCTTTTGAACTCCTTCAAAGTGGCCCTTTTACTTTATCAGGGAAATGAAGAGGGAGATCCCTGTGTAATATCCATCGTTACCTTTCATTTCTTGAGGTAATGATGCATAAAGTGTCCTTGGGGGAGAGTGCCTTTCCCCTCCTGACACAGCAGGTATTCCTTTATAACTTCTCTCAGGCTTACAATAGATAGCGCTAAATAGAAGCTTCCCCTGTTCCTCAAAATACTATTACAGCATAGTTAAAATTATATATGTCCTGTTAATATAATTTTTCTGAGATAAAGCCATATGTCCATGGAAGAGTCAAAATGCCAAATATAGGAAAGCGTTTGAGTTTCTAGCACCATCAACAGCATGCACGCCGTGAGAAACTCCTCCATGAATGACAAGGGACACATGGCTGCTTTTCTTCAAGTTTTTCCCCTTAAATTATTTTTTCAGTTGTTTGTTAGTTCTGTAAAGCCAAACAGCCTTTTTTTTCCCAAATATCTGTCTAGGTAATAATTCCAACAAAATTATAGTGGTCATATATTGATCCAAATAAAAGTATGTAGCTTTGGAAAAGTACGTGGGTTGGACAAAGCCACACAATGTTTGACATAGAACAGTTTGCCAGCAATTATTGCACATAAACCCTAGCCGAGCACATACATGACTGCAGGACTTTAGGAGAATATCTAACTGGTTGCAGATTTTGTACTGGCTGTTCTATCACTGCTTTGTGGGTTTTATTAATGACTTACTACACAAGAGGAGCCCTTATTCTGCTCCTCAGAGATCTGAGAAGGCACGAGATAGATGTGGTTTACATTTCTCTAAAGTTAGAAGTCATGATGTAAAACACAGAAATAGATATGAATAGACAAAAAAAGCTAAAATGTGTAATTTGAAAAACGTGTTAAAGCAATAGCTGCCCAATATCCCACTTTCCAAAAGATTCAAAGGAAGAGGGTTACGGGCGATGACAAACAGCCAAAGGAGGATTGCAAAGCCAGCAACCGATAAGGCTAACAGGACCCAGATACAGTGACTCTGAAGATTCAACGTTGTGGAATTAAGACAAGAGAAACATTTGCTGACCCATCAGTTGCTGAAACAAGTTCTACCCAAAATAACTTTTCCTCATTATAATATGATCATAATGGTAAAAAGTAACTCCCCTTGAGACAGAGACTTTAAAAAGGTAGCCCCCCACACCCTCTGGGGCATGTGTATTGTATATAACACTACATAATGAGTTATAGCCAGTCATGTTTTACAATGACTAATTCACATTTGTGGAACTGTATATAGACCTCCTACACCCAAGAAAAGTTGGGCCAGCTTTGCAGAGTTACCACCCAGCACCCACCGCTGCGCAGACATGAAATAAATGTTTCGACTCTGTGTTTCTATTTGTCTTTTGCACACCGGGTGAAGAACCTTAATTTTTGGGCAACATTTTCTGGTGACCCAGATGGGACAGCCATAAAGCCTTGCTCGGGCTGTCTTGCCATCCCCAACAGCCGATTGGACTGGACAGAGCTCCCACAAGCACTGACCTATTGACTGGGGACTCCTCCAGACTCTCTCCAAAGTCACGGTGATGAGTGACTCAGAGGTGCGATGCTCAAATAGGTATTTGCACTGGGGTGAAAGAGGGGTGAATCCTTGGATGGGTAAGTGTAAAATTTAATTATAAACTCAATTTCTTCCACGAAGATTAAAGTTGCATGTAGATGCTCATCAAGGGTTGCCTTAATTGACCAGTGGGGTCAGAGCTGAGTATGCATAGGGAGTAATTGGTATAAGGTGCAGGTAAATAATAAATATAGGTGATTGATATGGGATCAGGCCAATTCATGATTCCTCCCTGTAGCCCTTTGGGTTGTTTTTTGAAAAATTGGAATAAGTTTTGGGGTGATCTGATACTAAAGAGAAGACAACATGGTATTGTAATCAGTGGTGGCCTAATTATAAACTAGGCGATGGTGAATGATGACCAGAAAATGGATCTTCATAATACAACACAGTATTACAACTGATGTTGTTCTGTCACCAGCTGGGAAAGTGGGATGAAGTCCCATATGTTGATGCATTCATGACTTTGTATAGAAAACCAGATATTTAGAAAAAGTGTAAACTGTGGGGAGATATGTTGATGCCGTGTGTGCCAGTAAAGGAGGCTGTATGTGGAAACAGTTGTAATAAGAGTGGGACTGCATGTTGTGGAGGGGAAGGAACCAGGATGTACAATTGCTGGTGCTCACAGCCCTGCCTCCATACAGTACAAATGCAGAAAAATCATCAGAAACTTCCAAAACACAGTTGGGTGACAAAAATTTTAGTCCTGTTTCTAGCAGGACAAGGAGGAAAAACCCAATCAGCAACTCTGAGAAAAGCAGTGGGAGTGGAGGGCTTGCCAGTTTTTGTACATGCGCCCTTCACTACCTCTGATTTATTGAACTGGCAACAATCTGCAGATCTTATTGAGAAAACCTCAAGGGAATTTATCAGCTTTGGGAGAATATAATGTTAACACATAATCCTAAATAGGAAGATGTACAAGCTATGTTGAATACTTTCTTCAGAGCAGAAGAAAAGAGACTAGTATTAGATAAAGCTAAAGAGGAGGGTGGGAGGAAGGGAGAAGAGAGAGACAGCCTGCATCACCATAGTCTTCACCGCAGGCTGCAGGGGAATCTCCGCTCTAGCACCTGGAGTGCCTCCTCCCCTTCTTCTTCTCTGACTTTGGGGTCTGCAGGGCTGTTACTCTCACATAGCCTCACTCCTTTCTCTCACTGGCACAGATGTATGCGGGTTTTTTATTTTCTTCTTAATAGCAACTTTGTGATAGCCTACCACCATTGCCAATTAACTCAGCCTTGGCCAGGGGTGGGTCCATCTTGGAGCCAGCTAACATTGGCTCCATTGAATGTGGGGGAAGCTTCTAGCACATTCACACAGAAGCTACCTCTGTAGCCCCCCACTGCCAAAACCTGGCTAAGCAAACCTGTTGTAGCACAATCAAACTAGCTGCAGCAAGGCTTTACTACCAGTCAATTCCTACTGTCCATACTGCTTCTCCAGAGACCAAACCCCACTCCAGCTCCTCCATCTAACCCCCTCTCCCCCCATCCTCAGTGCTATTTAACTGCTTAACAGGAACAAGCTACAGCTGCACATCTTCCATGTCAATCAACCCACTGCCTTCGTTCCTCAAGGCCACAGCTGCATATTATCAATGCTAATCAACCCACTGCCTTCCTTCCTCTACACAACCCACCATAAATAGGCAGGAAGACGCTTAGGACTATTTACCACTCAGGAAAAACCCTGAATGGGATCCCAATACAGGGTTAGGCAAACCAAAATTGAAACAGTATTAGTGGTTTTTTATCATACAGAATTGAGTATAAGGTGCCTGAACCAACAAATTTGTCAAAGTTACATGAGGTGAGATAGAATCCTAAATAAAGTCTGTCAGCTTTTTGTGAAAGGTTATGTGAGATAGTTAAAAAGCAGACAGATTTGAATTTAGATAAGGAAGCTAATCAGAAAATGTTTAACATGTTATTTATTAGATAACTGTCACAAGATACAAGAAAAAGTTGCACATTGTTAATGGGGCGGGAGAAATGTCTATCTTGCAGTTGATAGAGGTAGCATATAAAGTATATAACAACTGAGAAGACAGAAAGGAAACAAAAAAAGTAGGATTAAATTGTAAGCATCTCTGTTGACAGCAGCTGTAACTGAGGCTGCTACAGGTAACAAAGGAATAGGTAGAGGAAGAGGAGAAATAAAGAGGGGAAGGGGAAGAATGGGATCAAGGTTGGGAAGAAATCCCTGAGGCTGACCACCTTTGGGACCAAATCAGTGTGATATTTGTAAACAGGAAGGACACTGGAAAAATTAATATCCCTAGAGGGAAGGTAAAGGGGAGCAAAATCAATCAGGAAACACTGACTTTACCATGTTGGAGGGTTAAGATAACAAATGAAGAGGACTGGAGGAGAACATTAAGGCTGCCCCAGCTGATCCCTTGGTTCCAATAAAACTGGAGAATGAGATTATGTATTTTTAATAGACAGTGGGGCCACCCACTCAGTTATAACTAGTTGCAAAGGGCCTCTCAGTAAAACTATGATCCCAATTGTGGGGGCAATGGGAAAAAGAATTTTACAGCCATTTTTACAACCTATGGGATGCATGACTGTAAATACTAAATTAACTTATAAGTTTCTACATATGCCTGAATGCCCCCTTCCTTTACTAGGATGAGACTTTGCAAATTAAATGCTCAAATAACTTTCTCTGAGAACACCATACTGCTCCACATCCCATCCGATATAGCCTGGAAAGCACAGATTTGCTTACTGATGGATAAAACTTCAGGGGAGCTTGAAGACAATATCCCAGAGGTGGTATTGAATGTGGTAGCCCTCTGGTGTGGGCTTCAAAGAAACCAGGTAAAGCAAAAAATATAATCCTGATTAGAATAGAACTGAAACCACGGGTAAGACTGGTAGGGGTAAATCCATCCCCTATTAGACTGGAAGCATGTAAAAGATAACAGCCCCTGATAAATACTTTTGTACAATATAGACTACTTAGAGAATGTCAGCCTGAGTTCAGTACAGTGGTCCTGCCTGTAAGGAAACCTTGCTCTCAAGAACATTAACTAGTACAGTATTTAAGAGTAATAAACCAAATAACAAAAGGTGTACATCCCACTGTACCAAACCCAACACCTTTGCTTACTTTACTGTGTTGGATCTGAAAAACAGTTTCTTTTGCCTTCCAGTGGATAAGCAGAGTCAAACTATTTTTGCCTTTGAACGGGAAAACCCTTCTACAGGAAGACACAGCTGTGCTGTACTGTTCTTCCTCAAGGTTTTAAAAGCAGCCTTACTTTATTTGGTAAGGCATTGGCCAAAGATTTAGAACAGTGGTGAAGAGACGGTAAAGTTACTCTTTTACAGTGTGTGGATGACATTTTGATCAGAGCTGACATGGAACAAATCTGCATGGAAGCAATGATAAATGTATTGAACTTTTTGGGAGTAGCAGGATACTGAGCTTTGAAAAGGAAAGCTCAGATTGCAAAGGAAGAGGTCTGCTATCTTGGCTTCAATGTATGTAAGGGACAATGAGCATTGGGAGAAGAAAGGGAAGAGGATCTATGCTGGATTGTGGCACCAAAGACTAAGAGACAACTAAAAGGATTCCTGGCAACAGCAGGATTCTGTTGCATATGGATCCCTAATTTCGGACTAATAGCTAAACCTTTATATACCACAATCACAGGTACAGGTAAGCTGTTGGAATGGACCCCAGAATGAAGCAGTTTTGATGAAATTAAAAAGAAATCAATGGAAGCCCCAGCCTTAGGCCTCCCTGATATGAGCTGTAACATAACTAAACCCCAAGCCCCATGAGTGATGGAACTTATATATAAGCCTTCAGGAAACCAATGCACTAACACTCCATGGGGCTGTCAAATTCCCCCAGTCTGGGAGGCCCCACAAACAGAAGACTGGGAATATGCTCAAACAGTTAAATGGTGTATCATATAGGAGGGAAATAAAGGAAATCCCGAGGACCCCTTGCAGGTAAAATTAGTGTACCCTAGTATTAATAACGCCCAAACCACCCTCAAATACCAAAAAAAAGAATTTGAATTGTACTAAGACATACAATTGTAATAGCTCAGACCCAAGGTACAAAGCATAGGCCCAGTTGCCCAGGCTTTACAGTTACGATGCATATGTCAAAACTATACTACTCCTTTGAATGATACCTGGTCTCTTTTAATGAACAATAATACCTGACCAGACAGAGATTGTACTCAGGTAGGGATTTTAGCTTTAGGACACACTGTATGGATTAGTAGTGGAGGTGAGTGGATAACTCATCTCCCAGTTGCAGGTCAGAACCAATACTGGACATTAGAATTGTTCACCTTATGCCCACTTTGGAGAAAGTAACTTTTGGGACCTGCCTTGTGGCAAAGGACAAAAAGGGAAACAAATCCAGAACTTTGGCAGTATCCTAGTACAGGAATTGTTGTTACCTGGGTACTGGAATCAATCTTTACACCCCAGATTGCAACCCTTGAGAATCCATTAATACCACACAATCTAACTTTACAAATGGAGGTGTTGGCCAATGCCACTCAAACTGGGATGGAAGACCTCTTTTTCTGTTGCAGGCCATTTCAAAGACAGCTTTACAGAATCAGCTGGCACTAGACTTCTACTACATGAACATGGAGTCTGTGGTTTCCTAGATCTTACAAACTATAGCTGTTGCATACATATTCCTAACATTACAGAGAATCTAGATAAACAACTAGATCAAATGAAACGAATAGCCCAAATTGATTTAATGAACAGTATGGAAAGTGGTTGGTTGAATGAAATCCTCCACAATTTAGGGTTTTCTTTGCGTGGTTGCAGAGTTTATTGCAAAATCTAATCATGCTTATATTGTTTATTGTGGTACTTCACATTGTTCTTGGATGTATGAAAAATTTAATAATGCGGTCTCTGTACCAACAGTCACAACACAAAATGGCGATGAGATTAGAAAGAAAAAGGATATACAAAGACATCAAAACGAAAGAAAGAAAGAAAGAAAGAAAGAAAGAAAGAAAAGAAACAAGAATAATGTCATCTATCAGAAAATATATCTAAGTCTCAAAGTGGGGAGTTGATGCTAAACAGCCAGAAAGAGGATTGCGAAGTAATGCCAGGAACTGATAAGGCTAACAGGACCCAGATACAGTGACTCTGAAGATTCAACGTTGTGGAATTAAGACAAAAGAAACATTTGCTGACCCACCAGTTGCTGAAATAAGCTACTCCAAAATAACTTTTCCTCATTATAATATGATTATAATGGTAAAAGTAACTCCCCTTGAGACAGAGACTTTAAAAAGGTAGCCCCCCACACCCTCTGGGGCATGTGTATTGTATATAACACTACATAATGAGTTATAGCCAGTCATGTTTTACAATGACTAATTCACATTTGTGGAACTGTATATAGACCTCCTACACCCAAGAAAAGTTGGGCCAGCTTTGCAGGGTTACCACCCAGCACCCTGCTGCGCAGACATGAAATAATATGTCTTGACTCTCTGTGTTTCTATTTGTCTTTTGCACACCGGGTGAAGAACCCTAATTTTTGGGCAACATGGGTAGAGAGCCCTATTTGTTCTTTGGAGAGAAAACCGGTATTTTTTAAGCGTTCATGAAAGCTGAGAAAACAATTACTTTGTTACGTATGGAAATTTCTATTTTTCAAAACTCTGAGAAAAATGTTGATAAAAGAAATGCTGGGACTCAAAGACATACCTGGGGTGGGTCTTGCACCCACAGGCACATTTCCTGCTGGGACCTGTGCCGGGGTGGCTTCCCAATCAGCTGGCTGTGGAACAACCACCCCTCAGCTGAGTGGCACCGAGCTTTCTCTGGTGGAAAAAAATATTTTTTTTCAGCTGGATCTAAATATCAGGTTGCCACTTCATCTGCCTCAACACCGGGAAGTGGGCTGACTGCATTGGTGGGCTGACAGGGTCAAAGCTGAGGAGCACGGCTTCGTCCTGCTGCCTCCCTGCTTCACGAGGGGAAGGGCTGGACCTCTACCCTGTGCTCCGGGAGAAAAGCTGTGGGAAGCCAGACCGAAAGCCTGCCCAGCGCCGGTGAAGAAGGCAGGGACACGATGCTGCCCTGCGGAGCGCAGTCCTCGCTAACAGCGGCCCGGGACCTTTCTAAACGCGCGGTGCCCGGCCGCGCGCGCCGCCCTGAGGAGAATCGGCGGGAAGAGGGAGCGCGCGCCGCCGCTCCCGCCAACCCGCCCGGGGCGGCCGCGCGCTGCTCCCGCCCAACCCGTCCCGGCCCCGCCCAACCCGTCCCGGCCCCGCCCAACCCGTCCCGGCCCCGCCCAACCCGTCCCGGCCCCGCCCAACCCGTCCCGGCCCCGCCCAACCCGTCCCGGCCCCGCCCAACCCGTCCCGGCCCCGCCCCCTCGGCCGTCACGCCGTGACCCGGATGCTGTTGCGGGCAGCATTTCCGGCGGTGGCGAGCAGCCGCCGAAGCGAGGGGCCCGGTGCTGTCCCGCCCCTGACGCGCGGCCCGGGCCCGGTCTGGCAGCCGGCCCAGCATGCCGGGGCGGCCCGCTCCGCCTAGCCCGCCCGCCCGCTCTCCTCTATGCAGCTGGCCCGTAGCTCCGGCGCTGCCTCCTCCGCGCCGCTGCGCCCCGGCTGGGACGTGACCGCAGCTCGCTGCCTGTCCGGCCGCTCATCCCCGGTGCTGCCCGGTGAGGGAGGGAGGGAGGGGAGGGGAGGGGAGGGGAGGGGAGGGGAGGGGGGGCAGGTTCACCGGGGCCGGAGGCGGCCCCGCCGCCCCGCTTCACCTCGGGCGCTGTGGAGGGGACAGGACCTCGGTTTAAAGGGCTTTGGCTTGCCTGGGGTTAGAGGCTGATTGGGCCGAGGTGCGGGTCGTGCGTGGGCCGCCCGCGAGCACAGGTAGTGTTGTTGTTTATCTACTGAGGCGTCTGGTGTGCTCTCTGCCGCCCAGCACCCCGGGCGCTAAGCGAGGAGCCCCAGAGATGTGGTAAGTAAGAGGATTATGAGGTTTCCGTGTTTATTCAGCCTCTGGCCTTGCTTTTGTGAGTGTGGCTGTGATACCTTGTAGCTGGACACCTGCTTGCTGGGCGTAAGGCTTGTTCTGGGTTACCAAACTTATCCGAGAGGTTCCTGGGGAATGGCAGCTTTTGCGTGCAGATGCAGCATGTTTGCAGGGAGCTGACGGTATTGAGGTCATAGTAATAAAGATGGTTTTGTCTGAAAATAGATAAATAGCTAACATGTAATTATATTGGTTAATTAAAGTCAAACTTACATGCCAATGATGCTGTCGGTTTACAAAGATGATTAAGAGCCATTTTTGCTGGGAGAAATGTATAACTTGGCAAGTGTGTAACATAAAATATGTATTTTTAGCAATGGAGGCTCCATATGATGGCACTGAAGTAACTGTGGTAATGGAGGAAATAGAAGGCACTTACACTTACGCATCACCGGTGCCATCTAAGAAGAAAAAGAAATATAAAAGTACTGGTGATCATGGAGAAAAAGCCAAAAAGCCTAGGTAAGTTCCTTCTGTCTTCATTTAGCTCCTGTGTAGGGTATGGGAGCAGTTTTCCTTGTTTCTGATGAGACTGAGCTTTGCAGTACACTTGGAATACTCCATGATGTAAAACATCAGAGATATAAAACATTAATTTGACCCTTTGGGGCTGCTCTGACATCCTTGTTTCTACAGGTACTACCAGTGCTGGAGTTTGTATCCTCCAGAATAATTTACCTTAGGTTCTTTTTGCTTGCTTCAGAGGTTCTCCTCAGTATCTTCGTTTTCATTTGATTAAAAAATTCATTTAGAAGTAGAACTGGATGTAATGTGCTTGTCATCTGACCTTGAGATGAACATTAACATTGTGGATTTCTTTGTCCAAAGGAGTTTATGTAGAATGGAGTTAATATTCTGTTTTGTGGTTGTTTCAGATCTGCTTACCTCCTCTACTATTATGATATTTACTTGAAAGTACAGCAAGAGCTCCCACACCTCCCTCAATCTGAAATCAACAAAAAGATCAGTGAGAGCTGGAGGTTGCTCAGCGTGGCTGAAAAAAGCTATTACTTGGAGAAAGCCAAGCTAGAGAAAGAGGGATTGGATCCAGTAAGTCATCTTTCTGGCAGTTCTTTGCCATGTGAAGAGGCATTTAACTGCTTACACAGCACTGTGTGTGGGAGAATCATTTAACTGCAGATTCCAGTTTGTATTTCTGCTTACAACAGCCTACAAAGAAGCAGTGTGCGAGGCCACTGCCCCTTGTTTTTGCCTTCTGTTCAGTCGAGGGATAATGTTTTGAAATTCAAGATCGATATGTCTAGTACCTGCTGATGGGAATGGTAGTTATTTTTGTGCCATTTCATCAGGGTGGTAAAGTTTGATTGATGGTAAAGTGTAAAACCAGGGCTGGGAGGGATTCTACAGGCTCTGCCAGGTGGAGAAATTCCCAGCAGACTGTGTCAGGAAACTGTTTGAACTTTGGGCACTAAAATAGTACGACTGAGAACTGAATCTGTTCCTTTTCTCATATTCATTTATTCCATACTCTGATTTTGCCAACAGAACTCCAAGGTGTCCACTCGAACTGCAGTAGTTCCAGACATTCCAGGTTTCCGTAAGATTCTTCCTCGCTCAGATTATATAATTATTCCCAAAACCACTCTTCAAGAAGACAGGAGCAGGCAGTCACTGGAACGGTGCGTGACACAGGGTCAGGCAGCACCCGAAGGTTTAACAGCTTCCACTAACATCACAAATGTCTCCCGTGATGCTGTCCTTCCTGTGGACTCGAGCCATGTTGGCATTTCTGAGCAATGCATCGCCATTGAAGGACTAGCAGAAGAGACTGCTTCCTTTGGTCAGCCAGATGCTGTGGAAGAAGCGGTTGCGTCAGAGGTTCTCTCTCACTATGTTGGGCCGGTGACAGAGAAAGTGGCTGGAGATATCCTCTTGGATGAGGCTTCTTTGGAAATAGAAGGGCAACCCTATCAGGCAGCTCGGGTAGTTATTGAAGAGACTCTAGTCAGTGGCTCCACAGATGTCTCCAACGGGAGCATTGCTGTGGCCCGTCCTCAGGTTTCAGACGGTGTGTCTGTGGTGACTGTGGTGAGGGTAAGTTTTTCTAGTGAGACTTGGGCTCCTTCCAGAGTCTCACCTGAGTCCTGTTTAACATACTTTGCTTAAGATCCTTGATGGCTGCAGTAGATCCTCTGTTGCCCAGTGTGCTTACGCTCAGTGGTGAGGGAAACAGCAACTTTTGTAACTCGGTGATTACAGTGTCTGCTTGCAGGTGCACTCTGCCATATGCTGATATTGCTTGTGTTGTAAGATGACTGCTTGAGGTTTTTTAATTGTTTCTTATAACAATACTTGAGGTGGGTTCTGCTGTTGGACTGCAAAATTTTGGGGAGGAAAAAATGTTACCTCTGTGTTCCTGATCGCTGTCTTCTCAGTTGCAGAGGGGTAGAAGGCAGTCCTTTTAAGTTGAGCTGTTAGGGATTGATTATAGAAAACTACTCTGTAAAGAATCGGATCTGCTGTTTACAATTTCAAGCTGTGAACAGTTTGGTTGTTTCCAGAGTAGACCTGGTAAGGCCATTGCTTTTGAAATGATCACTGCTCTTTCCTGTTTTCTGGTCTCATCAGTCCTTAAGACATGTCTTCAATAGCAGTGTTCATGAGAGGGTGGGACACAGGTCATAATGTCTCTTGTTTTCTGCAAGTATTTTCCCTTTGTCTTCATTTTAGGATACTGAAGAGAGTAGTTCCTCTGCACCTGCTACGCAGTTTATTATGTTACCTTTGCCAGCTCATTCTGTTGTGGAGAACCCAGCATCAATTAAATTGGTAAGAAATCCAGTCTTCTGTGATAGAAAGGCATGACTATACTACCGTAGGTTTGTCATAAAGGTGCTACAGTAGGAAGGGTTTAATCATGGTTCAGTTCTTAAAGATAATCCAATTTGGAGTCCTCCTGTAAATTTCTTGTCCCTGGTGTTATGCCTTGTGTGTGCTAATAGGGTCTCTGACTTCCTAGAGTGTCTTACTGGAGCCTGTTTCTGCTGCCACCTTTCTCAAGGAGTTCTTGGAAGCAGATAGAGTAAATAATGCTATTGCAGCACATCTGGCCAGTAGCAGTTTCCATGTTGCTCTTTTCAGGGTCTGTGTAGCCATGTATGTCCTCTACTTGGATGCTGTTTGTCTCATAAAATGCCAGAGTCCATCCTTTCATGGGCAAGAATCTGCTCTTATGACAGGAAAACATGAGCTCCCGAGTCTTACGAATGGCTGTTGCTTTGGCCACGTGACAGGACTACTGACCTAATGTTTTGAGAACCCACATAAAAAGTTTTGCAGCCCATTGCATGAGGAAGAACAATATTATTTCTCTAATCTAACCACTCCATCCGCCTGTATTTCTGTAGTCACTGTAGGACTTCATTGTACAGTCAGCACTGCAGCTCCTTGTGTTGTGTAAGCTAGCATCAAATCCTGTTTTCCAAGTCTTCTGTGCTTCTAGCTGGTGAGACGCTTCAGATATTTATAGTGGCAGATAGTGTGATATTCTTCCAGGTATCTTGGGGAGAATGGAAATATCTCAGTTTTTTGTTCCTGAGAAGCACCTAACTTAAATTGTCTCATTTTTTTGAGAGGAGCACTTGCATTTTCAGAAGAAAATGTACCTAGTTAGGGACTTATAGCACAACAGCTCCCTTGGGAGTGAGTACAGAATATTGAGTGGTGTTGTGCTGACAAAACCTCAATTTGTTGGTGTGGTTGTCCTGACAAAGATGACAGATTCTGCTTTAGCTGTCTTTGTAAACAGTGCCTGGTGATGCTGCAAGTTACAATAAAGCACTGAGGAGTACTTGACCACTGCATACAATGACAAATTGCGGATGAAAATTGTTTCTACTTCATGAGTGCTTGTCTTCAAGTCTTGTCACCCTGTTGACATGAGTCTATTAATCACATCTTGCCTCACTGTGGACTACTGTTTGAATCATTTTTATACCATCTTACTGTGACTTATTCATAAGAGAACTGTTCTAGCACTGTAAATGCGAGGTTCGCTTCTCCAGTAGGTTATATGCATTGTTCATCTGCACTCTGCAATTTGATCTGAATTCTGGTGACACTGGAGATTTGTATAGACTGAGCATTGAGACTCTAGAGTAGTTATGGTGCTTACTCATGGTGATCCAGGTGTGTGTGGGCTGATCAGTAAAAGGAATCATAGTGGAAGGCTGATGATTTGCTGAATAACACTTGTGCTTGTAAGGAAAGAGGGAACAATGAGCCTAGCTTTGTGGGTTTTTCAGTTCTGTAGGAAAATTCTTGACAACTTTTGTTTCAGACAACCACCTATACTCGCAGGGGACATGGAAATTGCACCAATCCCGGCTGTTCCTTCACTTACGTCACCAGGCATAAGCCACCAAAATGCCCAGCGTGTGGGAACTTCCTGGGAGGGAAATGGATCCCAAAGGTAAATTTGCCTTTCCTTCCCCAATTTTCAGACGAAAAGTGCTGTTTCTTTGAATGCCTGTGATATTTCTAGACCTGTAGATTTGGAACAGGAGGTCAGATATACCAGAACTGATCCCTGCACTTAGGTTCCAGTGCTTGTGCTGGGGCAAGTACCATTGAAGAGGACACTTGACCAAGGTGAGACAGACCTGAAATCACCACACCTTGGGTAAAGACGTCACTTGCAACGGTGTCAGAACAGATGGGGCTGCATTCAGTAACTCTCTGTCATTGAGAGGATACACTCTGCCTGCATTATAGTTCCTGTGGCTGGGAGGCATTGCCTGTTCTTCCTGCTGCAGCTCTACCTAAGCTCAGGAACTTGGTTGAACTATTTGTTTTGTGGTAATTTATCTGTTTGAAGTTCTTCTACAAGTGGAGATTTCCTGTGGTCTTTCAACATTGGTTTTTCAGCAGAAAGAAGGAATAATTCTCAACTATAGTAGGTGTGTGATCCTTTGGGAGCTAGGTAATGAAGTTGATCTAGTAGAAGCTGAAGTGCTGTTGGCTCATGGCCATGTGTCTGATCATTCATTATGTTGTGACCTTTGACTGTAAGGAAATTCCCAGCTGTTGGTGGAGTTGTGAAATTGAGTGGAAAAGTCTTTCTCCACACAATACCTATTTTGCTTAAGTTATTGGCATTTTTACTAGTTGTATACAGCAAAAAACAGTTGTTCCTTAGACCTTGGCAATGTCATGGTAATTAATCTGCTCTGAACAGCTGTGTGTTTATTACATTTGTCTGAAACAGCTTCTCAAGCACAAGTTAAAGGATGTTTTCAATATGAAAATTTGCACTGACATTCAGTGGCTTTATGTGGATTTGTTCTGAACCTTCATAGTTCTGTGTCTAGATCCGTTAAATGTTTAGGGGCAAGAACTTTTTCAGGCAGTTTACAAACTCTGTAGTGTCTGAGCTGATGGCTGGCTTTTCTGCGTGGTAGGATACAAATAGTGATGATGGTGTCTTAGTTTTTGTTCTGTAAACCTGCTGAAGTAGGTAGATGGCTAACTGCAAAAACATGTTTCTACCAGAGTATGGCATGCCTGCTCCTGTTAAATCCTACGTTAATTAGAACTGAAAGGTTTTAGAGGAGCTTTCTTTCTGTCTTCCCATTTTCTTCTGCTCTTCTGGGAACACATTTGCATAAACAGTTCCACTTGTTTTTATGGTGTCATGCCTTGGGGAAAAACATGCACCAGCAGTTTTATTTTAACCAGTAATAACATCAGTAGAACCGAAACTAAATATATACATACCTTCCTGTTTTGTAGAAAGGAAGGGACTTGGTTATGTCTGTTTTTAAAAGTCTAGATTATCCTTCTGAGATTGAACTCTATAGAGAGCTTAGAATTAATGTGTTTATTGTGCCAGAAACTCTTGGTTCCATTTCTGATACCTTCTTGCATGTTACCAATCCAGTGTTGCATCATGCTTTTATTGACCTCAATTCATGCCTTCTGTAGCCTTAGTCTTGAAGGTAACACTTTTCTTAAAAGTCAAAAAGCCTTCCTGAGTAATCCTCTGTTTCCTGACTTGCCAAGTGCATGTTTTTCTGAATGCATGTATCCAAAAGTTGCAAGTTCTCTATCTAGCTCCCTTTGGTTCCTGAATAGTGTGGAAGAACAGACGGTGTGAGAGAGCTGAAGCTATGCAAGGGGAGTGTAGGAGGTGGGTCCTTCTTACAGAGGGTAGTGGGTGAGTTTGAGTTGATGCTAACGACGGTACTTGAGGGAGTTTGAGAAAGACTGATTCTTCAAAGTAAACAGTGTCTAAAAATAATACATGAAGGGCCAGGAGGCTAGATAAAATGTTAACAGGGACTTTGCTGTAGTAGGAGATGATGTCTTCCTGCTCTTGTACAATTCATTGCTTAAATACTTAGAATTTTGCTGTTTTGATCCAGCATTAAATAGGCCATGGCAAACCTGGCATATGTGAAGGGAGCTTACTTATCTGTGAAAGCCTAAAGCTCTGAAATGTGACTATCTCTTTGTTTCCAGGAAAAGCAACCAAAAAGCAAATCTGAGCCAAATTCAGGCACCTCTCTTAAAACTCCAGCAGCTAAAAGAGGTCAACAGTCAGCATTTATAGAACCAGCAGCTGTTAGTGAGAGTACCTCCAAGTCGGCCTTGGAAAGCTCTGAAGCTGTCAGCCAGCTGCTGAATGCTGTGCCTGTTGGAGGGCAAATGCAGGAGATGGAGTGGGAGGAAGTGATCATCTCTGAGGCTCACATTCTTGCGAACAATGTGCCTGCTGAAGACAAACGGAGTGCTGTTGGAGTGATGCTGGGTCAAGAAAGCCAAAGGCTAGGAGACTGTTCTTCAGAGCAGGCAGAAAAAGAGAGCGTAGGGCTGGGGATCCCACCATCTTCCGAGATGCTGAGTCCAAATGCCTCTGCGAAAAAACCAACGGGGTGAGTCAGTTTTCCATATGTTAGGGGAGTGTATGATGTCTGTTGTGTGCTGATGAGGCTAATCCAAGAAATTGAAGGCTGTTGGCAGTGTTTCCAGTAAGACCTGTTCTGTTTGCTGTCTGTTTTGTGCCAGTTCAGGATTGTTCCTTTGAGATTTTGTCCATCAGAGCTAATTTTTTTTAAGTGACAATTAATTTGTAGTCACAGGGCAGATGTATCTTTAGCACTTTTTCATCTTTCTACTGTAATAGCTGTGATTATTGTGCTAATAAAGCACAGTTCAGGGAAGAGAAGAAAATTGAAACTGAGGGGGAATCAATGGAATATTTTTCCAATTGTAGCTCTTGTCTTTCAGAATCGATGCTCCAGCTGCCGCACACAAAGGACAAGAAGTAAAGAGTAAACCAAGACCCAAGCCCTCCTTGCTGGCTGCAGCGAGACCCATGCGAGCCATTCTGCCCGCACCAGCCGGCGTGGGGAGAGAAGCCAGCACTGAGCAGCCTAGCAACAGACAGGCCTTTGCGAATACCGGTAAAAGCAGTATACTCTGGTAGGGTTTGGGAGCGGTTGTCTTTCCTCGCTATGTTGAAGTGGTCTCTGTCAAGTAATAGGTTATGTCTGGAGGGGGACAGTGGCCTATGCTAAGAAAAAAACTCTTCTTGCTCTCTAACTGAGAGTAAATCGCCCATGAAACACTTACTTGGGTCATCTCAAGTTCAGAGAAAAAAAAAATCCCACATGACTATGGTGGCATTTACCAAAGATGTCAGGACGAAACAGGACCTGTTTTCTCCTAACTTGCTGCATCCCTTTCCTTCTTCAAGACAAGCATTCCCCTGTGAGAACATCAGGCTTGAAGCCCAGTACGCTGAAACAATTGGGCCAGTCAATTCTGCAGCCACCAAGTGCAGAGGAGCGAAAGGTACCTATGGTTTGTTCTTCAAATGTATATTATTTTCCTGGGTGTTTTTTTTCCCCACAGGATGAGGGATATGACCTGAGTGGTGAGAAATAGAACATTAAAATGTAGCAGCTTTATGGTGATAAAATCTGTGACTGACAGTTTGTATGATATGGCTCAGAAGTAGCATGAATGCTAGATGGGTGAGTGTAGGAACTGAACTGGGAGGTGCTGTTGGACAACCTTTCTGCTGGCTGCTTTGAGAACCCCTCAGCTACTTCCAGAGGATGTTCTGAGGATCTACTAGTGTTTTGATAACCTGAGGTGCAGTACTGAGTCTTTCACCTGTGAAATATGACTGAGTATGCCAAGGTGCTGAAATGCTTCTGTTTGAATTGTAATGCCTTAGTATGCAAAACAGTGTGTTGTAGTCCTCTAATATTAAATGAACATTAATTGATTTGGGGGGGGGGGGGGGGATTGCTAATAGTTATTGCTTACAGGCTTACAGGATGTGTGTATTTAGTAGTAGGTGTCTTATGGGTGTTGCTTTTTCTGCTTTCAATCTCTAGCTCCACAGTGCTTTGACCAGCAGGGCATCTCAGGTGAAAGTAGTGGAGGTCAAACCAGACATATTCCCTTCCTACAAGTACAGCTGCACCGTAACTTTGGTGAGAATCTTGCAGTTGCTCTGATTTACACGGTAGGGAGTGTCATGTCTGGGGTGAGACTGTTCTGTGACTTCTGTTTTACTGACTTGCAGAAATGTATCTCGTATTAAATGTGAGATGATCTGTAGTTTGTATGTCACCTGTTGACCTAATCCAGGGTGACTGTACTGTGTTGCAGTCCTGTCTGGGGCCTTGTTAAGAACCAGGTTTTTTTCTTCCATGTCTTAGTGTAATCTCCATCCCCTCTTGAGTTCAGTGGGGATGATCAGTGGTTTCTGAATGAATTTAATGTGTGTTTCTGGTCTCTGGAGGTGGCCCCAAAATGTTCAAGTGCTAGTTAAAGTGCTCTGTGCAAAGTGACAGCGCCTGCTATTTGACCTTTAAACAAGGTGTTACAAAGTGGTGAAAAAACATGTGATATTCAAGCAGACTTTTCTAGAATCTTGTTGGCATAGAATCATTTAGATTGGAAAGGACCTTTAAGATTGTGTCTGACCATTAGAAGTCTAAGACATCTGAAAGTCAGGGTCGGCAAACGGTATTTTTTTTCTGTGTCATTCAGGATTTGGGATTGGCAACATCACGTGGCAGAGGGAAATGCAAGAACCCCTCTTGTAGTTACGTGTATACAAACAGACACAAGCCACGAATCTGTCCAAGCTGCGGATACAATCTTGCCAAAGATAGAACTGAGAAAACGGCAAAATCCCTGGTAAGGTTCGGAATAGTTTGTTTTATCAAATGGCTATTGTGGGGATTGGCAGGGAGGGACCTTAGTTTGCAAATGCCCATGGGAACATAATCTTTTTTCATGATGGTAAGCTTTCCTAACAGAGTAGTGTCCTATTGAAGATACTTGTGTTGATGTTTGTGCTATTCCAACTGCTGCAACAATGGTGCTTCAGGCTGAGAATGAGACTGAGTGCGCTCAGTTCTACCACTGGATGTCTCTGTAGCTTAAAAATGCTTACGGCGTGTCGGTGTATACTGGGGAGATCACCCCTGAAGACACATTTGTTGTGTCAGCTTTGTTGACCTTCAGACTTCATCCAGGAAGCTTCCAATGTGCTCTGCTTTGTGACCAGGTTGTAGCTAATGTCAATTAAGTTAGTGCATCTTAATTAGAGCTTCCTATTTTTAGGAGTTTGTAGTGCAGCTCTACTTCCAGCCTGAATTTATTTCTGGATGTATTTTGTTTCTGTTGTAGAAAGATGTTTTTCAGTTATCTGGTGATCTGCATGGATGTAAATACAGACTTCTGGGTTTCATTTGTTTGGGTTTTCTTTTTTGCATTTGAAGTTTCAAAGGTTAGCTTTTCTCATATGGAATTGTTTTGTTTGTGAAATTAAAAAAAAAAAAAAAGAGTTGTCCTGTCCTTAGCTGAAATGGCCACTCAGCATACAGGCAGACTGCGTTTCAGTCTGTGTGGTAATATGACTCTTCCACTTGCTCTGTTTTATTTTGAAGAACATAACTTTGTGTAGTGTTTTTTTTTTTTTTTAAAAAAAACCAAACAAACTGAAACAGCCTGTGTGAAGTACACGTAAGCAGCTGTGTAAGGAACAGCAGCATGCTTGGCTCAGCTTGCATTTTGAGAGGCATGTGGCTTGTCTCTTCCTCATTTAGTTTTTTCTTATTTTCTGGTTCTAGATGTGTTTAACATTCCTATCACACAGTTCATTGTTTTCTCTGGGCTTTGGACCGATCATTTATCTCGCTGTTAGACTAGACAGAAAAACAGGTTGAAATATTGGCAGAAGAGTTTAAGTGATTAAACAGATAAGCCTGTTTGCATTCTTGCTATTCTTCTGAGCCGCCTAGACTTTGGCTTTCCTGTGCTTGTGTGTTTTGTCTTGATGTCCTGGCTTTGGCTGGGATAGAGTTAATTTTCTTCCCAGTAGCTGGTGTAGTGCTGTGTTTTGGATTTAGGATGAGAATAATGTTGATAGCAACAACTAAAACATCAGCGTGCTAAGTAACGGTCAAGAAGTCTTCAGCTTCTTATTACTGCCCTGCCAGCAAGAAGGCTGGGGGGCACAAGAAGTTGGGAGGAGACACAGAGAGGACAGCTGACCCAAACTGGCCAAAGGGATACACCATACCATATGATGTCATGCTCGGTGTATAAACTAGGGGGAAAGCTGGCTGGGGGTTTCTGCTCAGGAATTGGTTAGGCATCGGTCAGCTGGTGGTGAGCAATTGTATTGCTCATTATTTGTTTTATATATTCTAATTCTTTTATTGTTAGTATTCTTTTCCTTCCTTTTCAATTAAACTGTCTTTATCTCAACTCATGAATTTTACTTTTTTTTTCTTTTTGAGATTCTCTGTCCTATCCCATGGGGAGAGGTATGTGAGGCAGTGGTTGTGTGGTGTTTAGCTACCTGCCAGGTTAAACCATGACACTTGATCGCCTATGTGTTGGGGCAGGGGGTGTCAAAGGACTATAGCTGATCAATTCTAATTTATTAGTGTACTCTCTATATCACAGCACCTAGTTCTCATTTAGTGCTTGTTTCCTGTAGCTTCTGGAGAGGTGTGCAGGCTCCCATGGCTGGCTGATCATGTTATACAAGAGAATGTGCCTGATAACCTGTGGAGAAAAGGCAGTGATGTTTTCCAGGATTATTGAGGTGTTTATGTTCCTGTTGGTGGTTGTCCTCACCTTGTTGAACTTCAGTCCCTGCACTAACAGTCCAGTTTAATGGCAAATCTGTGATGGTCTAGCACTATAATAGGAGTTCCTGAAAGGCTGGGCTGTAATAAAGTATTTTTGGTGAAGTAACTTAGGCTTGACGCTACTGTCTGGAGTCAAGGATTGATCAGTGGAGTAGAAGTCAAGTCTGCTGGGTACATATGTTACTGTGTTTCTGCTGCCTTTTATGACTTTGGGCTTCTCAGTATTTCATCCCCATGCTTGCCTAGTTGAGTATGTGAGTGTTCTACTTGCTTTCTAGGAGGTCACTCCGGGTCAGTCTGATGTGCTGAACACCAGCGAGCCCCTAACCCCATCCCAGAAAGAGATCCAGCGTCAATCCACCCTGCAGCTGCTGCGCAAGGTAATGCAGATCCCAGAGAACGAATCGGAACTGGCTGAGGTCTTCACGCTCATCCATGAACTCAACAGCTCGCGTCTCATCCTGTCCAACGTGAGTGAGGAGACAGTCACCATAGAGCAGACCTCCTGGTCAAACTACTATGAGTCTCCATCTGCGCAGTGCCTCCTCTGTAACAGCCCATTGTTCAAAGGGGGACAGAAGTAAGATTCTGTTTTAGACTTGTGACTCTTTCAACCTCGTGTTGGTATTCTATGTTAGAAGCGTGCCTGAAATAATATTTGCTTTAGCGTCAGTGCTGAAGCTGGTGTAAGTGACAATGAATAAGCTACATGTGTGTGAAAAGGGTTTAGCTGCTTAGCAGTAAGCTGATTCTGTTTCTCCTGTGCAGTGTAGTTTGTCATAGTTACCATTTCTGTTAGCAGGAGAGCTTGATCAAAGAGTGACTGCTAAGTCTAGTATTTTTTTTCTTGAAACAGAGTCTTTTTGTTAGTCATCCCTTCTTTGTTTTCCATTCTGATGTTTTGAGGCTGACAGAGGCAAACTTGTGGGATTGTAAATGTGCATTATGTGATCTCCCTTTTTTCTCTCTTCCTGATCTGAATATTTCCTGTGTGGATGCTTATGGTGTTTTCGTTCTTTTCATGGCTTAGTGTGGGCTTGAGTGAATCCTATTTTTGAACAAATATCCAAATTGAAACCTGAAGGACTTTCAGAAACTACCACTGTATAGGCTAGATTACCTTAATTAGACTTTTATAAAAGCCTGTAGGATATCTTCTCACTGGGTTTGCCAAACATCCTCCTGTTGCTGAAAGCATAAGCTAAAATGTTTCTCACAGCAAAATGTTGGGAAGTTTTGTGTTGTGTTTCTTTCTTCAATGATAAAGATTTTCTTGATACCAATGATGGATGTTTGTTTTGGTCAGGCTAGTACTAATTGAGATTTTTCCAACAGAGGTACTTTTTATACTCAGTAATTTTTGCAGAACAGTGCTGTCTTGCATCCTGTCTGTCACTTGTGACTTACCAACCTGCACATTGTAAATCCTTGCTTCTGTGCTGGGCTGCTTTGCAATGCTCTGTGTGTGGGACTCCCATGTGTGCCTGCGTAGGCTCTAATTAAACCCCTGCCAGTGGGAGGGAGCTAGCTTTGACTCTGATTCCTATTTTCTCAGGTGGATGGCTATATTTCTGCCACTAGGGCACAACTAGCATTTTCTTGTCTGAACTTCTTCCTCGGCAGCTGTACTGTAGAGGAGCAGACCTTTCTGAATCTTTGTGTGTGCAGGGACAGGCTGTCAGGTAGAATGTGTTACTAGTCACCATTTGTTGTCCTACAGCAATAGGGCAGCAACAGAGCAGCTGGGACCATAGATTTTCTCCACCGTTCAAATACTGTAGAGCTGGAGAGATACTGTAGTGCTGTTAAAAGAATGTGAGCGGTGACCTGACTTTGCCGGTGGAATCCATTTTAAAATGTAAAGGGTTTTTTTCTCTGCTGTGAAATGATGTGAACTGGCTTTCACTGACATACTAATGAGCTCAATTCGACTAGAACTTTTTAAGTTACTGCAGGACTGGACTGAAAAACCTGTTGGCTTGGCTCTCTCAGTTTTCTTTTGTCTGTTACAGTTCCCTTGCTGGTCCTCAGGAGTGCTGGCTGCTGACAGCTAATAAATTACAGGTGGTTACAGCTCAGGTCAAAGTGTGCTTGAACCTGCAGTGCCTGGCTCTCCATAGCTTCACTGATATTTACACAGGTAGGAAAATGTAAGCATACCAATGTAAGGCATGAGTACAGTCTAAACCAGGGGTCCTCAAACTACAGCCCGCGGGCCGGATACAGCCCTCCAGGGTCCTCAATCTGGCCCCTGGTATTTACAGAACCCTCCCCCCCCGCCCCCCGACGGGGGTTGTGGGGGGAAACCAAGCAGCCGCAGATGACTGCCTGCCACTTCATCCGCGCGCCGGCCCCTTGGTTAAAAATTTTGAGGACCCCTGGTCTAAACCCTTCAGAAGCCTTGGGGCTGTGTCAGGGCATTGTCTTTGCACAGAAGAGCCTATTCCCTTCCCAAGTGTATTAGTTGTGAATTATTTTTGACTTGCACTATTCTTCTGCTGCTTCTGCAAGTAAATCTGTATTTGTGAGGAAAAAGATGTGTGAATACTTTGTTGAGGAAGACTGTGCCTTGCTTCGCTGATGTAGATCCCCTCTGTGTAAGTGGTAAACGTTGAGTTCTGCAAGGCAGCCCCTGAGAGCGTAGTCAGAGACACCTCTGCAGAGTGGTGTTTCTCAGTGTTGACTGGTGAGATGTGAGTGGCAGTCGCCGTGGGCCTCCTGCAAGGCAGCGTGGAGCTGAGGAGATGGATTGGCTGCTGTTCCTTGTAGCTTTTTAAATGTAAAGGCAAGTCTGTGAAAGGAGCTCATCTTGCTGATGTGCAGAGGGAACAGTCCCAGAAGCACTACTCACATGTTTCCATAATCCTCTGAACCATGCTTGTGTGAGTATGTTGCCTATCAGTAAGGAATATCTTTCTTTGTGAGGAAGATCTGGAACCCTACAGATAATAACAGTCTTGTTTTAATTGCAGGCCTTTTCAATGTGGGTAACAAGCTGCTAGTGAGCTTGGATCTTCTGTTTGCAATCCGAAACCACATTAAACTTGGAGAGGATCCCAGAGTGGCTGTTGGCAATATTCTTGACTCTGTTCAGGAGCAAACTGGTGGGTTGTCCTTCTTGTTTTTTTACCATGACACTTCCGCAAAACTGTGACCTGCTGATTGTTAGGTTATAAAAAGGCAAACCTCACCTATTGTAGTGTGGTATGTTTCTGTTAAATCACTTCCTAAACCCAACAGTACCTCTGTGACCAGTTCTTCGTAATGATCCTCTGGAGGACAGGTTTGATTTTACTCTGCATATAAGAGTTCTGCTACCTCCACTGTCTTTAGGAAGTGAAAGTTCTAACAGTGGCATGTTTACTTTTCAGAAAAAAGCCTGAGCCCTGATGAGCAGGTTCAGCTCCAGGAACTGCTGTGCAACGGCTACTGGGCCTTTGAATGCCTAACAGTTCGGGATTACAATGATATGATCTGTGGAATCTGTGGCATAACCCCCAAGGTGGAAATAGCCCAGAGGAATGTGGAAAATGTCCTGGCACTGAAAAATACAGAGGTAGGCTTTTCACAGGCTTCACATCCTGTTAGTGTTCAAAGCAGATCATAATGACTTTTGCTGACTCTGATCTTCATAATGCACGGTAATTACACGAGACCTCTGTGAGCAGTTTTCTGCTGATGCCTGGCAAGAGGATGTGGCTGGAGTGGTGATGCCTGAACTTCCTCTTAGAGGTGTTGATGTATGATTTGGGGAAAACAAGATACTCTGTCCCTGGACCACAGCTTTTGTCCAGCAGCCTCTGACAGCTGGGACCTGGAATGAAAGTTGCTAAACTTGGCCATCTTGCCTTGACACAAAAGCTTTTTTTTTTTCCCAGCAGCAGTTTCCTTGAGGTGCTGTCTTTTCTAACGAGGGAAAAAGTCCTACTAGTAGTATGCAGCATATCTGTCTTTTATGTCAAATAAATGGTTTTGACTCTCACTCAATGAAAAGTGATTGTGGGGAACTTTAGGAGCCTGAAGCCATCTTGTTATATTTGAGCTGAGCACTCCCCTGGGTAGCAGTCCTCATGCCTTGAGAGAGGCTGACACGGAACTGTCAAATGAATTACAGTTACTTGTATTTGACCAGTGTGTTTCTTGCTTTTTCTAGTTTACTTGGCCAGAATTCTTGCCATCGAGTGAAGTGAATGCGGAAGACTTCTGGTCCACAATGGAGACAGAGGTGATTGAGCAGGTGGCTTTTCCTTCTAGCATTCCCATCACAAAGTTTGATGCCTCTATTGTTGCTCCTTTCTTCCCTCCACTGATGAGAGGAGCTATGGTGATCAATACTGAGAAGGACAAGAACCTGGATGCGCAGCCAGTGCCAGGTAACTGCTGAGGTTGTGCTTATTAAGGGAGAGTACTTAATGTGGTGGAGACTTCAGTCTTTTAGTGTGATGTTTAGAGTTGAGAATTGATCGTTGTGTGACTCTTGAATTTGCTGAGAGAGGGCAAGAACACTGGTGTGAGTTCAGCTGTTCTCAGGATACTTATAGCTTGAGCTTTGGCCTGCCCAGTGAAGCTTGAATGCACTGGTGTGCTCTGATGCATTTGAGACATGGGGGACATGAGAGCACTGCACCCCAAATGAGATATGGTCTGATTGCAGAAGGATGCATGCACAACTTGAATGCCAGCCAGTATTTGTTTCGTATTAGACTGATACTTGGACTGTGAAAGCTGCAGACAGTGCTTGGTATCTCAGTACCACGATCTCAAAAAAGGGTGTTTAAGTTCTTGCAGAACTTGTCAAAAGAGTAGGAGATGGATGTGCTAGTTCTGTTGTCACCATTCAGTATATCCAGAGCACTGACTGCATGTAACAAGAAACCATGAGATGAATAAGCTCAGATATGAGAGAGCTAAATTTAGTTAGCACCTGGTTCCCTTGACAGTTCGAGTATGAGGTATAAGAAGGAAAACTGGCTTTGCAAGCTGAACGAGTATATGAGTTGGCTTTGCAGACAGGGCTGCAGGTATTGATGAGCTGAACTGCAGAAGGGCTACAGGGGCTTTTGTGGAAGTGGAGCTCCAGAGAAAGAACCAGGGAGGAGATGTGAAGGGTAAGCCTGGAGCTGCAGTCGGGAGGCTGCAGTCACATTGCTCTGTGCTCTTCTGTCACTTGTTTATCCTCATGTCAGTCCAACCAGTCATTTGAAGGTTACAAACAACAGGGCAGACAAGTTAAGTGCTCATGGAGTCTCCAGCTCTGCTGGGTTCAGTCTGGTGACCTCACTAGCAGAGGGTTGCGGAGAAGTGTGGGCTGTGACGCACTTGTGAAATAGGACTGTTCGTGGCTTTCTCTTGCCAACAGTTGGTTGTGCAGTCTCTGCTTCTGTAGTTTTCAGAAAAAAATATTTTGGTGACTTCCCTTCCTGAGAATGAGTGCTGAGACTTGTTTCCTGCCTTTGCAGGTAATGGGAGTGCCTTGGTGAGGCTCCTTCAGGAAGAAATCTTCAGGCTTGAGCTGATCAGTTCTTACAGTGAGGAAGAGCTGCAGGGCTTTCTAACACAGTGTGGCATCCCCTGGAAGGCTTCAGATACAAAGGTAATGGCTTGTTTGCCCACATTCAAGGCCCGCAGGAGTGGAGCTGTTCCTCCCTGACTTTCCCTCGTTCACACTTGCCATCCTAGATAATTAACGTCTCATCTGACTACACTAAGGGCAGGGGTGGTTTTGAAGCGAGTGCCTGCAGATTATAGGGTAACTTACACATGGTGAAATAAATTGAACCTTTGTGGGCTAGAAGAAAGGAAGCCTGTAATTACCTTGTCACAGGCTCAGCATCGTGTAATTGCTTGTCATCCTCATGGTGCTGAGGGTGGGATTAGGAAGTTATTGGATGAAGTGCAAATTAGGATTTAGGTGACCTTGCCTGCAGCATTCTCCCTCTCTGGAGGAGTCCGTTACTTTTAGCCACATACAGACTTTCTCTGGGCCTGTCTTTTCTAGGATGAGCTCTGCTACTCCCTCCTGGCTCTCTACGAGTTTGTACAGAATGGGACAAGCATCACACCAGCCTCTACTCATCACACAGGAGGGAAGATCTACAAAGTTTGTCCACACCAGGTAAGGGCAGGTGGAGTCAACAATCTTACCTTGCTATTGACGACTACCTGACTTACCAGTGTGGAACTCCCTCATTAAATCGAAGCAGTGGAGTGGGCCTCTCTGAGCCTTGGGAATGAAACACAGTGCCTTGGGGGCTTGGAGTAGGAGCGGTCCTGCAGGATATTTCAAGACTGACTAGTGATCTGAAGCCCAGTTTTGATGTTGCTGCTGAGGTGGAATTGAAAATCACCTCTACCTGAACGAGATAATGTGAACATGTATGAGGAGGAAACAGAGTATCTTTAGAGAACGTAGCTGTGTGGTTACTGCATTGTCTGGAATACCTGAAAGGAAGCTTGAATTTATTTTTTTTTTAAGACTGAGTTTTTTTTCCATAAGCTTTCAGTGTTACTGTAATGTTTGGTCTTAATCCTTTTCTTTCCAGGTTGTGTGTGGCTCAAAGTACATAGTAAGAGCAGAAAATGCCCGGGATCACGTGGACTTGTTGGTTTCCTCACGTCACTGGCCTCCAGTGTATGTTGTTGATACAGCCTCTTCAGTGGCACTGTGTGCAGACATCTGCTGTCCTGGCCTGACTTCCCAGATGTGGGGGAAAAACCAGGGCTGCTTCTCTGACCCCATGGATCCTCCAACAGTAAGTTGTGCCCACCTTTGCACTCTGCTATGCCTGTCCGATATGGAAAAGTTTCAAGTGAGATTTAAAATAAGTAAATATTTTTTAACAAAATTATGTGTAACATGCATTGTGCCTCAAGATAATTTGACCTACTGAGCATCTCCTGATTCACAGCTTTGCCAGTGTGTAGCTTCTGAGCATAGTGGAAAGCTTTTCATGTTGCTTGGGGTATTGTGTTAGGTTCATGCTCTGTAATAGGAAGCGCTGTGCTGGAGGTGCATTGTAACAGTTCAAATCGTGAACTTTGGAGTGTGTTGCTTATTTTGACACAGCAACTCAATTCTCTCAAACTGCAGCTATTATTTGAGAAATGGGAGAGGAAGAGGGTTGTAGTGCCTTGGGATTATCTCTGGGGGCGTACAAGTGAGGAGGGAGTGTACAGCACCACCTTTGTGGCATTTAGGGGAAGCCTGAGCCAGTTAGCCCTCCCTCTGTCGTGTGTCGCAGTGCTGGCTGGAGTTCAGCCAAGCAGTAATTTTGTCATCATCGTCTTAGTTGTGGGAAAGTTGCTTCTCGTTCTACCTGGTCTGTGTCTCTCTCTCTCTCTCTCTCCCAGTATGTGTCCTGCCCTGAACTGCTAGACCAGCACTACAGCGTAGACATGACTGTGGCAGAGCACTCTGTTCAGCACCCAATCACCAAGTCATCAGCACGCCGGATTGTTCACATGGGTTTGGAGCAGAACAGCCACCAAGATCCAACAGCTCGGCATCACTGCATCTCCCTGTGCCGAGAGCTGGAGCCTTACAGCGCCATCATTGCTGCTATCAATGACAGCAAAACTAGCAACATCCGCCAAAGGCCCATCACCTTCGACAATGCCACACACTATTACCTCTACAACCGTCTCATTGACTTCCTCACCAGCAGGGAAATTGTGAATCGGCAGATCCAGGAGATTGTACAGAGCTGCCAGCCTGGGGAGGTGGTAATTCGTGATGCTCTGTACCGGCTCGGAGTGGCTCAGATTAAAACGGAAACAGAGGAGGATGAAGAGGGGAAGCAGGAGGATGATAGAGGTTGCTGAGTAACAAAACATCTTGTTGGTTTGTCCCCGGTTGTGTGGATGGGTGGGCTGGGCCAGCTTCTGCAAGGTTTGGGCAGCTATCTGGCTTAAGAGTTTATTTTTACAGGTTGGAGATGTGATGCTGGTGGCTTTGACTGCTATTAATGACCAAAGAGCTGTGTGCTTCCGTAGTGTCATGATGGCTGCTGTGAGCATGGGTCTGTCACCTGCCTTGGTGAAGGTGGCAGCTGCCTCCCCAGGTGGGTGACAGACCTGCTGTTCAACGGTGTGAAATGTTGCCCTCCCTATAACTGGTGAGTGGAGAAGGGAGAGGCACTGCTGGTAGACGGGGAATATGCATGGTCAAGTACACAGGTTTTTTAATTCTGAGTCTTGCTTGCTGACTTCTTTGTGTGTATTGGTGGTAGGGCTGGGGATGTGGGAGGAGGCACAGAAGGCAGAAAGCTAATATTTCCCCAAAAACGTTCTGAATAGATTAGTCTAGGACACTGACTCCTGCTTGGAAATCTTGCAGAGGTCTTGTATGCATTGGCTGCGAGGAGCCTTTAGTTGAGGAGGAGGAGGAGCCATGCAGCTTTAACAAGCTGTATCTGGGGAACCTCCATGGAGACTGCACTCCTGGGTCCAGGATCATGGATGCTTCAGCTGCAGAAAGTTTCTACAATTGTCTGTCCCTTCACATAAGCACTAATAATTTAGAAGCTGAAACATGCAGTGAGTGAAGTGTGTTCTGTGTGTTAAGGTAAGAACTGACTGGGTGAGCCTCAGGGGAACCAAGCTCGATGGAGGGCTGTATGACCACTGCGTAAGGTGGGGGCTGTGGAAAGGGGAAGGACGCTGAAAACTTCTGTGCTGTCCTCCTGGATGCTTCTTTTTTTTAAGCAGCTTCATTCTGTTCAAGGACTTGCATTTCTTTGTCCTGCCCTTAGAACAGAATCATAAAGGCTGTCTGTGGGTTCAAGGAAAAACGAATGCAGTGTCACCAGAGCGAGCAGGGTGTGGTGTTCCATCCTCAGAGGAGGTGCTGGGAGAGCTGTATCCACATGTGCAATTTCAGCACTCTGTCAGATGTCCTATCTGCCTTGCCTGTGTCCACACAGTGCTGTGTGGGGTAAAGAAGTCTCATGCTGCCCAGGTTGCTTTATCAGCTCCTTGAAAGGAGGTGGGCTGAGACCTCTGCCCCCACAGCACAGCGGAAGAACGCCTTGGGCTGCAGCTGCTGCCAGCTCCCTTCTGGCGTTGCTGGTGATGAAGGTGGACGGATGTTTGCTGTGACCTGCAGAGGCGGGAAGCAGGATGCTAGCCTGCCAAGTCACTGTCCAGGGAGTTTATTTTGTCTGAGTGAGCAGTGGGGAAGATTCAGAGGCTTGTGGTGTGGTTGAAAACTCCCTTCTGTGAAGGGGAACCTATTGAGTACCATACTGTTAAAGTAAATGTATTAAGTCTGAGCAAATGCAGTAATCATGGCTTGGGGTTTTTCTGTTAAGAACATTAACTTATTATAAGAGACATTAGTGACTTTTTTCAGTCAGTGATAAAGTTTAATAAATTATCTCCAATTTTTGGGGTGAAACTGTGGCCAAGTTGACTTGGGTTTTTTGTGTACAAGATCTGGAGGACTGTAGCAGGAAAGGGCACAAACAGTGTGTACATGTATACCAGGATTCCAGTCTGCACTGCCATGCAGTGGGGAAAGGCCTGGTATTCTTAGAAGCAAGGTGTTCTGAGAGGGAGGAGTTCAAAAAATTGCTTGGATGTCAAAGTTATCCTGCTAAATATAGCTGAAGTATAGTTCAGTAAGTGGCAATGAAGTAGCTTCTGCAGATGGCCAACTCCAAGGGCTGTGTGCTCTTGCTCTGCATTTCCCTGCACAGGGCAGCTCTTGAGGTGACTTTGATAGGAGAGAGGCTGCAGCAGGTGACATAACTTCTCTTCAGGGTGTGTTCAGTAGCCTGGGCTGGGGCTTCAGCTGCATCAAAGCCACTGCTGCAGGAGGTTCTGCCACAGTAAGCGTCAGTCTCTGGTCACCAGGGCCCTTCTGCATCTACCCTGCCCTTGGCATTCCGCTGCCACATGCCCATCTCAAATGCAGTGACTGTTGTCACGTCATCACAATTGAAATTGCTCCCCCATTACATCCATGTGCAACAGGGACTACTTCATTTTTTTTTCTCCAATTACACACAGGCCACGCAGAGCCCAGCGCTTTAAAACCTTGCTTTTATTAAGTTTCTGCATTACACGAGATTGAATGGTTTTGAGAACTGGTAATGAGAAATGCGTCTGAGGAATTGGAGCAGAGCTGGAGGGTGTGAGAGGATGGACCAGTGCATCACTTGTGCTCTGATCTGTTCCCCCCTGAGAACAATCCTTAAAGCCCTGGAAGAAACTTACTTTGTTAAACATCTTATTCTTTATAACGCTGACAGATACAAATACATTAGCTTTTTACTTAGTAAAGAGGAATGAATTGGTGTTAGCATAAAACCAGGTTTAATATAATCAGAAGTGGCTCATGATATAATTGCTCACAGTATGACAAATGCCACCTGTGATACAGGAGTTCTGTCTTGTAGTTTGCCTGAGCCCTGTCAGTGCTTGTACCTGGAATACTGATCCTTTGCCTATGGAATGAGGTGAAGCTAAGAAGGTTACTTAGCTACTTCTGATGGCTACACAGGACCAGGTAGCTGTGGCATTAGTAACCTAAAACAAGAGCTAGACAAGAAACAAGTTTAAGGGCATTAGGCTCCAGCTTATGGGGAAAAAACAATAGCTGTACTATTAAAAATACACTCAGGAAGATATGTACAAGAACATGTCTGTAATCATGACAAAGGCAGTGATTGCTACATGTTTAATAATTCAGAAGTTTTGTAGGATGTGTTATGTTGATCATTTCCAGATCTGTTTAAGCTGCCATTCTTTCCTGGATTGGGTTGTGTCCAGTGCTCTTGTGGAAGGGCACTGGTTACTTCTGTGTTCTACCTGAGAGACAGCTGTCCCTCTGTCCTGTTACTGGGGCACAAGTTCACATAACTCCGGGGTTGTCTCCCCGAGCTTCACAAAACACTCCCTGCAGAAGCATCATCTGCAGAGAGGTAGATTGCATGAGGAAACACAGGCTAATGCATATTTAATGCCGAGTAGGGGGTTTACCTGTATCTGAACACTCACTCTGCAACATCCAGGGTCAGACTGACAAAGGGAAGAGAGCACCAAGAAAGAGGGCTGCTGCATGAGCAGTTCCAGCTTCAGGACTTAGTTCAGGACATGCTCATAAAACACAGGGGTTTAGTCATGTGAGTGACTTTTGGAAACTGCTTACTTGGCTACAACTAGTATTTGAAAAAAAAAAAAACCACCAACCTACAAAACCCAAACTCTCCACAGCCTCCTTGGGGGCTCTCTGTACCTTGTAGAGATGGAGCATGTTACCGTCCTAACAACTCTATGCTATGCTTGTGGTAAGACCTTGGGGACCCCATGGTGCGTCTTGGTTTTGAGTCACTCCAGCACTGTCCTTTCAGCGAGGGGAGGTGGTAACACTTGTATTTCGGAAATCACAGAGAGGAGGGCCAAAGCAGGAGGCACCTGTGTCCTAGGGCAGGGCAGAACTGTGCACTCTGCAGAACTGGGAGGACTGGGATCTACCCTGGGGTGGTGGTACCAGCTAACAGAACTGATAGTTGTTGCTCTTAAGAAGGGGCTGGCCACTCTCCTCTTGCTCGCAGGACTCCTCACAGCAGCCAGAGGTATCGCAGCCACTGTCTTCCTCAGCAGTGGAGGGCAGGTTGGTGTAGTCCTTGAAAGCAAAAAAAGGAACACAACCCCATCCCACCTCAGGTGTGTTTCAGTCCCTCCAGTGGTGTACAACATCTGTTTCTGCACAGACAAGCAGCTGGGGACGCTAACTCACGCTGCCCTTTGCTGTGCCCACAGGGCAGGGCTAGCCTGCAGACAGCTGGTCCCAAGCCAGCGCATCTTTTGTCCGGCTGCACCCCAAATCCAGGGGAGCAGGGCAGGGCTGCTGCACTGGTACTTGTATCGCTGCCCATACTGCTGCCCGCAGGGGCTGCTCCAAAGCAGCTGCATTTCTTCATCTACCCTCCTTTGGTCACAGTGGGGAGTGACTTAACTGTTCAGCATGGGGAAGGTAGATGCCTCTCTGCACTTCCCACCAAGACTAAGCTGCTCCCATCAGTTAAAGGTAAGGGTCATCACCAGGAAAGTTGCCCAGGAGCTATGTTCATGTAGGGGGAAAGCACCTGTCCCTTCCCCCTTCTCTCCATAGATTCTCACCTGCTCCTTCTGCGTCTCCAGCTCTTTCTGGATGAAGCAGCTGATCTGGTCAAAGGTAGGTCTCTGGGTGGGCTCCAGGCTCCAGCACGCCTGCATGATGCTGTACCTGCGGGGCCAACAGGGGCAGGGCAGTTACATGGCACTGCTGAAAGCTGCTTCAGGGTCTGCACCCCCAGGCCCTGCCTGTAAAACCCACGGTTGGTGCATGTGTAGTACTCTAGCAAAAGGTGAGCACAGAAGCAGATGAAGCAAACTAATTATCAAGTTTTGTGCTTGTGCCTCCAGTACTTTTTTCTTTAAGCTTAAACTCATTGTCCTGCTGTAAGCTGCTCAGGCCTGTCTTCTCATAGTCCTAGAGTCAAAAGTAGCTGACTGAAAAAAAAGAAAAACCCCTACAGAGTTCAGGAATGTAGACATCTAACATGAGCTCTCCCATCTTCATGTCCATAAACGGAGGAAATAGTGGACAGAGCATCGTAACAGACTGCCCCAGGTCCTGCTTTCCTAGGGGGACAAGGAGCAGCCTGGTAGGATCCAACCTGAACCTCAAGGGCAGAGGCACCCAGGACCAGCAGGCAGCCCTGTGACCGGGGTCCCTGGGCCATCTCCCTGCCTGCCCACAAAGTGGTTCCAGCCACCCTGTCACCCATTGCATGCACCTTGGCGCATCCACTCACATTTCCAAGGGAGCGAAGTCAGGCCTGGCCATCTGGTACCCCTGCTTCACCATGCGGTAGAACTTGCTGTTCACCACCATGCCTGGATACGGGCTTTTACCTGTGACGGCGACAGGAGCAGAGGTGGCTCTCAGATCAGCGGCTTACGGGGTTGCTCCAGCCTTACAGGATGGGAAGAGGCAGCCTGGGGCATCGCCTGAGCCAGCGCTGCTCCTCAGGGAGTTCTGAGTTAGAGCCAATTAGCCAGGATTCTTTGTTTTTAATGATCCCTCTGGAAGCATAACACAGTGTTTTAAGGCTGTGGTAAAACCTAGATTTTTGTCAACCCTCCTTTCTTGGAAACTTTTCTGCAGAAGTATTAGGGCAGTGGTAAGCCATGGAAAGCAAAAGATGGTTGCAAACTTGCTTCTTTCTTACCAAGGGAGAAGATCTCCCAGAGGAGGATGCCGTAAGACCACACATCGCTCTGCACTGTGTAAATGCAGTCAAAGATGCTCTCTGGGGCCATCCATTTCACGGGCAGGCGGGCCTGGAAGGGCAGAAAGTACTGCAGGCTGCGCCACCCTGTCCTTTGTGCTCCACCCAGCCCCTACCCTTGCACCCTCTTTTGTCCCCGTTTCAATTACTTACATTTCCTTTTACAACATAATTCGAGTCATTCATGATATCACGGGCCAGGCCAAAGTCACAGATCTTGGCTACCCGTCCATCTGATATAAGCACGTTCCTGGCTGCTAAGTCACGGTGGATGCACTGGGGAGAAAGAAGCACAACTGAGATCCAGCCAACATGCGCCAGCAGTCCCAACTAATTCCCTATAGCCCAGGCGTGTCACTGAAACAACACTTATAGGGACAAGGGGGACATGTACTGCTTGAAAAGCCCCTGTAAGAGGCACTGTGTCACATAGGAGGAGTATGGGCTCTTTCAACTTCATTTGCAATGCTAAGATGTGACATTTCATGCCATGTCCTTCAATCACATGGGGCTGTCATCTTCCCCAGGGGAGGAGGCTGAGAACCAGGGGCTGTTGACTGTTTCGGAGATGAGGATACAGTGTCGTACAGTTAATCTGTGATACTCTTAAGTGGAGCCAGCTCTGGCAGACAGCTCAACAGCCGCTTTCAGTTCCTTGTCCCTGGGGCAGTGGAGAAGCTGTCAATGCGAGAAAGCTTCACATCGAAGTTCCTGACCTCATGTGAAAGCTGGGGAGAAAATGTTGAGACTAGCACAATGCACAGCCCTGAGTTACCCCCCCATAGCACTGCCCTGCTGCTATGGCCTGTCTGGAGCCCGTGGGAGACACATGCTCTGAAGGGAACACCAGTCACCATGGCTCAGCATGTCTGAACCCCATGAACAGAGCAAAGGGGCCCATTTCCAGCAGCAACTTGCTTGAGCTTGGCCACCCCATCCAAAAACATCCTGAGCCTCATGCAGATGGGGATGGCTGGTGCCTGCTGGCTGGAGTGGTGTTTCCCAGTTGGGGTGCTGAGGGCAGTTGTCCTCTTGGCACTCACGTTCTTTGATGTGAGGAATGCCATGCCCTGGGCCACCTGGCTGGAGAACTGTAGCAGGTCAGAGAGACTGAGGGGACAGAGGTCCTCCCTGGTTTCATCTTCTTCCTCCGAGCTTTTCCCTGAAATTCAAAGCAAAGTTTTAGAGTTGCTGCAAACCTGTGGAGTAATGCAAGGTATGCTATATCATGGATCCCCAGAGCTAAACCAGACAGGATGGCCAGAATAAAGAAATCATGGAAACACAGAAATGAGCCTTTAACTCACCCCTAGCTTGCGCAGAATCTGATGACGCCGAAGATGATGATGATGACACAGGCTTCATTTCAACATATGTTTCCAAACCCTGGCTCGAAAAGCCACTGTCACTGAGTCAGAAGTAACAGAGATGGAGGCAGCCTGTTAGCAACCCTCCAGTAGTACCTTCTGCCTTTCTCCACACCCACTGAGAGAAGAAACCACATCCCTGCCTGCAGGAAGTGGCTGAGCTAGGGCTTAAGGGCAAAGGGAAAGTCTGCGTTGAGGCTGATTTGAAAAGGGGACCTAGGTGCCCTGTGGTATGGAGCTCCAAGTACTGCTCCCCTTTTGTCAAGGGACTGCCCGTGGCTGATGGGGAGCACTCAGCTTCTTGTCCTACAAAAGCCACGTGCCCAACAATTTAGATTGTGGAAGGGAAGACTGGACTGAAACCTGGATTTATTGTGGGGTATTCAACACTTGTCAAAGACTGAAAAACTTGGAGAGGTAACTGAATCTAAACAAAGGCAACCCCACTGGTTTTTACAGCCTGGTGTTCCCCAAGTCCCCAGACCCTTGGCTTTAATATCTCTCCAGAACAGCTCTTTGCACACTTTGCCCAGCAGGTACCCAGGCCCTCCCTGCATTGCTCAGTCCTGTGGCCACCTGAGCTCTGCTCCTACCTGCGGATGTATTTTTTCTCTAGGTCAATGTTTTTGTAATCAGCAGCACTGTCTAAAGAGGTGTCCAGGGCAGAATCCTGGATAATGATGTATTCAGCCTTCTTCCGCAGAAAATTCAGCAGATCTCCATAGCGACAGTACTCAGTGATGACAAGGATTGGGCCTGGGAGAGAGGCAGAAGGGGTTCATTAAGAAATGATGCTGTGACCTGCCCTGAAGATCGCTTTCCCTGGGAGGGGCCGCAGAACCCATACTCCACATAAGCATATCTGGAAACGGCCAGCCCACAGGCCCTTGCAAAGCTCTAGGTTCAAAAAAAGACCACCAATCTCATCAGCTGTCTCTGTTGTGAGACTGAGGAGAAGTAAGAAAGAGCCTCAGAGCAGGCCATGGGAGGGGTCCATGGGGGAAGGAGGACTGGGGGATCCTACCTCCATAGGTACATGCTCCCAGCAGGTTAACGATGTTCTCATGGTGTCCCAAATGACTCATGATCTTCAGCTCAGACATGAGAGCCTCCTGCTCATCTGTGTCTGCTGATGCTGCAAGAGGAGAAGGGCTGTGTGAAGGAGAGAGGGAGGGACATAGAAGAGATTAAGTGTGAGGACAGAAAAAGGTGCAGACAGAGATATGGAACAAAAGGAGGAGACACACTCAGAAAGAAAATTGTGTCCTCTGTGCCTCTGGCCACATGTGTCCACAAAAATGACAGCAGCATGATTCCAGCACCTAGTACTTGTCACAGAAACATCTAAAAGTAGATGTTGCAGCCTGGGAGCACCGACACATGTGGTAAACATGCATTACATCCTGCCCAAAGGAGCTTGGGGGATTTCAAACTTTGCAAATTGCTGTGGGCTTACACTTTAGCATCTTCACAGCCACTTTGAGGACTGAATCCTCTTTGCCCAGCCCAAAAGCGGTGGCTTCTACAACTTTTCCAAAGGCTCCTGCTCCAAGAGTTTTTCCTGCAGAGGGAAAAAAAGTATGCTTATAAAAATGCTTTACAGAAAAAGAGTGAGCAGTTGTCCTGCATGCACCTGCATGCGGGAGGATGTCTGCTGGGTGGGGATTCCTGCTAAGCCCAGACAAGATGACACATCCCTTGCTTAGGAGCTGGTTAACATCTGAGGGGAGCTCTACTGTGAGCAAAGAGGCCATGTTCAAACATGGGCTTACTAGCTCTGTGCATTAGGAATGACCCACAAGAGGAGGGACATGATCCTTTCAACCTTCCTCAGAGCAATGGAAGGCTGGAGCAGGTTGTACCCCAACATTTACCAGCTTGTGTGGAAGAGGACAGCAAGACCTAATTAAGGATATTACTGAAATGTCTGAATGCAGCTCTGGATATTGCCCAGTTGCTTTGGCTCTGTGTTTTGGAGCATTTCAGCTCTGCGGTGAGCTGCACACCACCAGGCAAGCAGCAAGGAAGGTTCCTTACCAAACTGGAGGTTATTCCTGGGAAACTCCCATTTTTCATTGTATGGCAGCTGAGTGGGATCAATAAAGATGTAGTTATTCCCTTCACAGGCCTCAATGATCTTCCACCGCACCTGGTACTTGGGTTTCTGTAAGGAGGAGAGTCCAGTTATCCAACGTTCCTCAAGTCCTGAGGGTTCCCCAGGCCCAGCGTGCACTCTAGCTCTCACCCCACAGGCACAGAGGGAAGACTTAGATTTCAGCCCACCAAATATTTCTTGCTTTGAACCTGGATTGAAAGAGGGGGACTTTGTCTGTACAGCCCAGTCCTTTTGCTCTTACGAAGTCCCTCCAAACCATCACCCATGACTCGAGGAGGGTCTCATGCCTCTTTTGTTTAGAAGTAGCGCGTTGCCCTCACTTGGCCTGGCAGAGCCAGCACATCGCACCAGACAAGTAGCTGACAGTGCCCAGCTGGTGCTGGAAGACGATGTCCCCACTGTGCCTCCTTGGTACCCTGGGTTGCTGAGCGTAGCAGAACAGTGGAGCTGGCCCAGCCCTGCTTCCCTTATGGGGAAAAAAATAAATGGAGAAAGAGAAGTAAGAATTTCTTCTCTTTTCCACGAATTGCAGGGCAGAAGTAGCCAGGCAAGGCAGAGAGAAGCAGTGCTGGAGCCTGTGAACAGAGGCAGTTGCCAGTTTGTGCTGGGTGCTGTCATTCACATTGAGAGGGCTAGGGAGCCAGCTGGAGGCACAAATACAGAGAAAGGCGGTGAAATAGCTGCGTACGAGAATACTGCATGTGGCCTTAGCTCCTGTACGAGGAGACAGGCAAGGACCTGCACCCCAGCAGGGCAAAGGTAGTCTCAGGTCTATGAAGGCAGACGCAGGGAAGGATGGGTGGAATGGCCACTGCTGTGATGAATCACCTTGTGCCCCAGCTACTGGGAGGTGTGTACTGAAATGCTTCTCCTCACCACTTCGCCTGGAGAGCTGCAGAGAAGGATGCAGCATATGAGTAAATGCTCAAAGCTGGGTTTGCACAGGCATGAGGGACCATAACTGAGGCAAACAGATCCGCAGTTTTGATGCAAAGCATCTGTTTGTTTTCCCCCCACCACTGTTTCTTTTTAATTTGCCTGAGATTTGAATATCCATGCCCATGCAGGCTGTTGAAAAAGGCCCAGACAGGTTGCACCAAGCAGTACAGTTTCTGGTGGAGGTCCCTCATGCCACATGCACTCAGTTTACATGCTGTGGCCTGCTCCCAGAGGGTGAGCATTGCTTCTTTCTGCTCCACAATTCACCTGGCACTGCAGCAATCAGCTACGGCTTAAGAAGCCCATGGCTGAAGCAGGTAATATTATTTATAAACACGTCCTGCTTCTCTTGGGCTTGCAAGACCTTCCCAAAAGCTATTTCTTCAGAGCTGTGCTTACAAAACAATCCACCCTTCTCTCTCTCTGTCTCTGGACTACTGGCTAAAGACAGCTCTGCCTGTGAAGCAGTAGGTGCTTGCCTGGGAGAGCACTCTGCTGGATCTTCTGACAACTAGCACAAGAACTTTGCTGCAAAATTTGCTGCCTTGATGGGCTGTCAAAGGAAAAGTGCCAAAAGGGAGAGCTGAAAACCAGGAGATTTTCACCCACTGATGAAGCAGAGGTGGCTACTAATTGATACAGTTTATAGAAACAACTAAGTAGGAATCCAACCAAATGCTGAAAATGAGTCTTGCAGAGAAAATGGGGCAAGTTCTTGCATAAAAATTGTGACCAAGTCTTCCTGGAGACAAACGCCTTCTAACATCATCCTGTTTCCCCATAAAGACTTTTTTTTTATAAAGTAGGGAGGAAAATAAAAAGTAGATGCAAGCTACAAACCACTTTTTTTTCCCTCCTTAATTCAGTCTGTGGATTCACTGACAACTGACAGCACAGAGTGAGAGCACCTTTGTCTGACACCAAGGAATATCCTCATTGACCTCGGGGCTACAAGACTGAGGGACCGGAGTGGGAGAGGTGTTAACACCAGATTTGATGTGTGAGCCTTGTCCTGCGGCAGCAAACCCCTGGGCAAAGTTGGGAGGCAATGGAGATGGAAGTAGCTTGCCTGGTACCTCCAAGCTGAACGTTCCCTGCCTATGGCTGCCAGCTGAGGCCCTGTGGTCTCTGAGGCTGGGCAGCCCTTGCAGCCCTTGCTATGCAGCAGGGAATCTGACCTGGTTGTACTTGTAGAGGAGGAAGAGGAGGAGCAGTAGCAGCAGGACCGATGTGCCTATGCAGGTGGAGAGAATGGGGCTGAAGAACTTGTTTGGGGGGGCCATGACACTTCCTAGAGGAACAAAAAAATGCGGATGAGTAAAACACTCATGTTTCAATCCCATCTCTGGGAGCATTTTGCCTAGCTGTTCACTTAGGCTTCCCCTGTACGCAATATAACCCAGCACTGGCCTCAGACACTCAAAAGAGCTGCTGGGAACTGAGGGAAATTCTTGACTCAAGGCTGCAACAGTTTCCTCTGTGAACCCCAGTTCCACACAAACAGCACCAGGTGACCAAGATATGTGCAGCAAGAACAGTCCCATCAAAAGATGCAGTTCCTGGGCTCCAGTGGGCTGATAGACAGCTGACTGTGCTGCAACCTGGAGCTACACCCTGCAGTTGTAAGTCTTCGTGGCACAGCTCAGCCTTTGGCACCAGGCTACACCCAGCCAGAAATTCCCACATAGCTCCTAGGACCGGCAAATGCCAAAGCTTCCCACCTCCTGTGAGGATAGCGAGCTTGTGGAACCTATTCCGCCTCTCTTGCAATACACTAAAGATATACACATATAGGAAAATGGGCCCTCAAAAGTCCCCAGATTCTCCCCCACTCTGCCAAGCTATCAGTTTGTATCTTACTGGTGATGGTGAGCGAGTGAAACATGTCAGAAGCATTTCCCTCTCTGTTAATGGCCACACAGCAGAAGGTGAAATTGTCACCCAGCTCCTGGAAAGGGACAACGCTCTCCACCTCCACCTCTCGGAACGGCAACACGTTCACCACCTGGGGACTGGAGTCATTCAATAGCAACCGATAGTCCTCGCTGTATCTGCAGAGATACCAAGCAGGAGAGACTGAGCATTCCTCTGCAGCACAGTCGCTCATAAATGAATCGGTGCCTGTCTCAGACTAGAGAGGAGGCGCAGGGGACTGGGGCTGCAGCTCTACGAGACGTTACTTGCCACCTGGTTAAAGACCTCTCCCTGAACACGGAAGTCCTGTATAGACAGGGCCTTAACTGCCTCCACATGACTACAGTTGTCTTCTGCCAGCAGTTCCCTCCTTGAATGGGGCTGGTACTGAGACACAGCAACCTCTGTCCAGGCAGCTCCAGTTCCATCACATTGTAGCTCAGTAAGCCTGTGTTCTGCAGAGCCTCAGACCTGCTGGAGGTCCCAGAAAGACAACTAGGACCAGCCAGGATGTAGCTCTACAGCAGCATGCATCAAGGCACTTCAAATCATCCACATGTTCCTCAGAAAAGCATTGGAAAACATGAATCACAGGTGGTTGAACTCTTCAAGCTTACGACTTAGGGAATAGTACCTGCTCCCTGTCCTCAGACAGTCCTTAAGAACCACTTTTTTTAGCAGAGCAACATCCTTGTTGATGTTACTGAACAGACTCTGCTATATTGCCTGTAAGCAAGCCGACGTGGTGCTACTCAGCAAATAACAGCATCGCAAGGGCAAGTGCACACCTTGGAGGTCCTCAGTCTCCTGGGCATTTCTTACCTCTCAGAGTGAAGAGGGCACTGGTACCACTCAATGCGTGGGGCAGGGTAGCCGATGGCCATGCACTGAAGGATGCTGGAGTCATTGGCTGGCACCTTGATTTTGCAGATCCTTGGAGGAGCTGTTGGGGAAGGCACATAAACTGTGAATGCTATGATCAGAGGAAGAGCACATTCCTTGTGCTCTGATTTACTTCCCATGTGTGCAACAATAAAACACCAGGATGTAGGTTTGGGCTGGGTCCCAGACGCAGTCTGGCTGTGTGTCTGTGGGTGCTGGGCTGGAAGCACACGGGTACTGCACCCTACTTGCTGCCAGCTGGGTAGCAGCCTCAGGGCAAGCAAAGAATGGGCAAAGCCAAGCACTTACATTTCACAGAGATACTGAAGGTAACTGATGCGTTGGTCTCGTTGTTGAGGGCATAAAATGTATAGAGACCTCCCTCTCCTTCCTGCAGGCGGTTCAGGAAGAGTGTGTTGTTATACCTGCTCACACAGAGAGAGTAACCACCGTGAAGAAAGCTGTGCCGAGGAAACTCAAGCACTCACACAGCTCAGCAAGGTGCTGTTGCTTCCTGCTCCCTGCAGTGGGTGAACACATCCCAGCACTAAGCCCAGCCCACGAGAGGAGCCTGCTGCTTGCTTCTTCAGGGGAAGCAGGGAGGGTCTGATCTTTCTTAGAGGAAAGATCTCTTGCCACCAAGCGCACAGCATTTCTGAAAGGCTACAGGTGGGTGAATGCTCAGAAAGAAGCGTTTTACATCTAAATCATCACTTTTGAAGGGCCAGAATATGCCGGTCCTCCTGCCTTTGGCAGAATGAGTTATTCCTCCCATTTCTTAGCTCATCAAGTGCCCACTCCCCTCTGCCCCCCGCCCATTTCTCAGACCCCGATGCAAGAAAGTTTGCCCTAAAACCATCATGCTTGCCAAGAGGCACTTCCTCTTGTGTATTATTTTTTGGTTTCTAAGAAAATGAAAGGGGAATTGCCAAAACTCCCCAACAAATGGAATTATTCTCTTTCTTTCAGACTCCTTTTCTCCTCAGTTGTCTGTAGGCTTTGGAGGAGCAGGTCTGTGCCCTCCATCAGGTCTTATCCACACAGTGATGTTTCTGGCTTCTCTTGACATGGGGCATACAGTGCCCCTTGGTACATACACTCTCCAGACTTCAAGGCATGGGACAGGTCTGAGAAGCAGCAAGGGAATTAGATTTTTTTGTACTGTTCATTTACCTCTGCAATTTCTTCCTGCAAGGAGAGTGTGAACTTGAACAACCAGACCACTAATGTAATACTGTCTTCCACAACATTTTCTAAAGAGAAAGCTGCCAAGTCAGACAGAGGTGGTGTCCCCCTTAACCTGATCAGACCTGCTCACTGTGGCTTGTTAATAATAGTGGAAAGATAAGAAAGGCAGAACAGTTTCCCTCTTTGAAACCAGAGAGTTTTCTGTCAGCCAGTAGCATGAGATCTGCTTGTCTCACAAGGAAAAAACATTGTTGGAAACATGTCGTGGCCAGTGTAGAAGAGAGAGAGAGCACATACCAGTTGTTTCCAGAGATCATTACGCCCTTGGATGTGGTGGTCTCAGAGTTCTTCAAGGGATCTGTGTGCTCCCAGCCCCAGTGAAGAAGTTTTGGGTAAGCCTCGATGTGGACTTGCAGCTCCAGACTCTCTCCCAAAGCAATCTCCTGGCTGGCGGCTTGCACTGGGGTCAGGAACACATAACCTCTCTCTGCGGGATGGAGAGCATGACCATCAGCAGTCATGTCCAGAGACCTGAAACAAGCTTATACCAGCTTCACAAATGGGCCATTACTGGAAAAGGCAGGCTCAGCTGGGAGACCGCAGGAGGGAATGAGGCCTTACACAGATTAAGTAGCCAAAGGAATGCTTTTAAGTTGCTGCTTTGTCATGGCAGCTTGGATTACACTCTGCCTGAGGAGAGATAGAAAATCTTAGAGAACTTTCATGGGGAAAGAGATGCACGAAGCTAAAACTGTATCTTCTGATTGTCCATAGACAACAGGCCCTTTAGCTAAACTCCTGGCTTCTCACTTAGAAACAACTCAGACCAAGCCTTCTTTCTGAGCCATGGTATGCAGTGGCTTTGGATCATCAGCAAACACCAGCCTAGAAGCTGCAAGGATGAATTTTCTGTCTTGAGATACAAGCAAGTGTATAATAAACTTGAGTCCTTTTATGTGGATTGTTATTGGATGAGACAAAGATCCATTCTCTACTCATGTGGCTTGCCCTTCCTTCTAGCCAGCCTTTCCTGGTCTTCAGGATAACCTTGCCCATTCTTTTTTTTTATCTTACAGCTATTTATAAACACACAGAAACTGAGAAGAGCTTTCCAATTTTTCATCCAGAATCCAAAAAATTTCCTCCTGCCTCTCAAGACAGTGAAGGGAACACCAGTTCCTTTCCCAGCAGCAACACGGTTCTCATGTGAGCCTTCAGGCACAAGCAAGAATGATGTTTCCAACCACAACACTAGCAACAAGATGGAGGCAGAAGCGACAAATACTCAAGTCTAGGTGTGATTCAGCCCACACCTTGCTGGTCTTTTGGAGAAGCACTCACCTACTACCTGAAGCATTGTCGAGGCATTCCTGAAGCCCGCTGAATTGTTAGCTATACAAGTGTATTTCCCACTATCTTCCATGGTCACTGCTGGAACAGACAGGATGTCGCTGATGAAGTAGTTCTCATTTTCAAAACTAGGCTTTTTAGTTCTCCTGACCTGTCAGGCAAAGAAGGAACATTAGGCATTTTCTTGGAAGGGCAGAGGATGGAACTGAGTATTTACGACAATTGTACCCAGCCCCTCCTGTTCTGGACTACTAAGCTTTGTTGTAGAGCCCCTGCCGCTGAAAGCCATCTGTGAGGAGACCAAGAGGCATATTAAACCTGGGTGTTCAGGGCAGATATTCCAGAGCAATTAGGCTTACAGCTGTTGTTAGCCTTCTGACCATAAGCTGGCTTTACAAGATGTGTTTTAATCACACAAGGTGTATTATTTCAACTCCTTAACAAAGGCATCAGATATAATGAGGACTTCCAGCAAACCTTATCTAACCATCTAGCAGTTAAAAGTCAGCACAACAGGTTTTTGAAACGCGTTCCCTTTCTTCACCCATCTTTTCTCCAGGGAACTGTGTGTCCTGGACTTGTTTGCTGCCTTATAAGCCCTGGCAGAGCTGGGTGGATAGATGTTGCCGTAGTAGGTATTGTGGCTCCTGCCCAATGAACTCAGCTGAAACAACATACTTCACTTCTCTCTTACAGCAAGGTCCTGACAATGGGCAGGTGTTTCTTAACCCTGTGTCATCCTAAGGAAGGAATGGCCATATTCAGATTTCTACGGCTTTTTCGAATAGCTGCTTTGGTTGGGCAGTTCAAGGCTTTGCTGCAGGTGACTTGGGTCTGGACAATTCTTACCACCCTGTGTCTCAGTTTCCAGAAAAGCCCTATAACCCCTTGAAGCTGCAAAACTTACGTTTTTTGCTGTTGTCACCCATCTGATGTCATACTTATGGGATGGAGCAATTACTCTGCAAGTGACTTGGAAAGGTTCACCCACAATTCGCACATGGTCTATAGGGTCCATCATCACTGATACAGGCTTCTCCAGTGCTACATAAAGGCAAGCAGGGAAAGATTCAGTGTCAGCTGTCCAGTGACCCCATGTGCTTTGGAGACTCCCTAGGGCCTAGATACCTTCTCCTTTCCATCCTCTTCAGTCTCTCTACCCCCAGCCTTCTCCTTCCCTAGCAATCATCCCTCCTTTTTGTGCATGTGTCTATGGGAAGCAGTGCAGGCAGGGGAGAGCACAGCAGTCAGCACTATGGGTTGAAAGCGAAGGGGAACCTTCTGCCATGGTTACACCCAAGCATCAGAGCCTGAGGACCTGCAGAACATCAGGGAGATAGGCTGGCTTTTTACTCTTTTCTGTGATAGCGCCTGCAAAGATTTGGACACTGCTGAACCCATGGAGACCCACCTGAAGGAGCCAATTTGCCAGAGCATAATGGAATTCAAATACCCTTTAAAGATTGCAGGTTCATAAGGTCTTTCCTGCCACTGGTGAGGAGCTTTTCCTTATCTACCTACTAACTTAGCTATTGCTGTCTCCCCGAGGACAGCAGCAACCCCAACCCCTTACCTTCTTCCACAATCAGCCTTATTCTTGATGACTTCTTTATTTTTCCATTTATCACTGCTTGGCATCGGTAAAAGCCCTTCTGTTCGCTTTGCACATTGAATAGTGTTATTCCTTTCTCATTACTGAAAGAATAGTTGGTCCCAGGTGAGAGATGAGATGTTTCATCCATTGTCAGTGTCACACTGGATCCGTACTCAGGGGCCGTGATAAGACAGGGGAGCTCAGCATTACTGCCTCTGGTCACAAAGATCCGGAAAGTTGGGGTGTACCAGACATTACTAGGATCTAAAGAGGGGACAAGGTAGGCCAGAGAACAGGATTAGAAAAGGCATCAAAGCTGAGAAACACATTCCAGCAAAGGCAAGTCTCCAGCACCACTGCACAGTGGGAGTTCGACGCTGGGGCAGCCCTGCTCAATGCCTGCCTGACTCAGCCTCCAAAAACTCACACAAGCAGCCCAGCTCCAGCTAAGGCGTTAGAGGGGAGCACAGCAATCAACTCACAAACGTACATAGGCAAGAGAGGCCGAGAAGTATGCTCGCTTCTCAACTTTTCACCAAGGTGTTAGCTTTATTTATCAGACCTCCAGCTTCCCAGTCCAGGACAGTGTCTCCAGGACAAGGAAAGGAGTGAACTCAAGTGGTGGAGCTACCACAGTGTAACTTCTGGGGTAAAAGAATATTTGGGGTTCAGGTCCTGTTGTGAGGATGAAAGTCATGTGATTCCCTTATCTAGGGTGCTGGCAATACAGTTCTCATTTCAGTGCTCATTCCAACATTGAACAAATTTTCAACCCTGTTTTTTCAGGAAGGGAAGCCAAGGTAAACTGAGGGAGAGGTCCAGGCCATTCCCACATATGCGTGAGGTGCAGCTGCGTACTCTGCCCTAGTGCTCCAGCCATGGGCATGGTTTTACATGGGCTTACATGTTTGTGGGTGAGCCCCTGCCACACTAGGAGCCTACACTGCTCCCCAAACACATGTACAACCACAGCCATAGAAAGGACCCAAGCGATGGCTGTGCTCCCTGAAAGGAGGCCATTGTGCCAGCAGAAGAGGAGCGCATGTCTACCTCGCACAAACAGATGCACAGTTGCAATGCCCTTGTCACTGCTGTTGACATAAGCACACTTATAGGTGCCTGTATCCCTGTAAGTGGCCTTGAGAATACTGAGTGTGCTGCTGGTGTGGTTGCTGAATGCATCCTTTTGGCTTTTCCATTCAACTTCAGACTCTCCTGAGCAGCGCAAGATGACTGGATCACCCGTGTTGACAACCAGAGCAGGGAGGTCAGGGCTGATCAAGGGGGACGCTGAGCCTACAAAAGAAAAAGAGAGGATGCAAACATGATCCTTAAAGATGCTCTGTTGGATTTCAGTCTGGAGCATGGAGTAGCTCAACATCAGGAAGAGATTGAGCTTAGGATTCAGACAAGCTTTTCAGTTCATATCACTCCAGCCATTCCCAATACCACCAGACCAATATGGCCTGATACTCCAAGGAATGAATTTCCAGGAAGAGAGAAAACCCCACAAGTGAACATAGAGCACTGGGACAGGAAAAGCAATCATCTGGAGCCAATTAGGTCAGATGTTGGCCTGGAAAATTTTCCTGTCAGGTTTTGCCTCTTCTTGCAATGGTTTTCCTTTTGTGGCAGAGCTGGAGCTACTATATGAACTTGGTTAGCCCATAACACCATTTGGTGAAGTTTAAATTTAATCTCTGTTAGTGTGATGGCACTATGATGAGATACAGCAGACACGGAAAGCTTCTTTCATGTCTGAAAGGATCAGAGCAGGAGGTCAGTGCATGCCCTTGGCTTTTTGGGTGCCAGGCACTGGATTTTGAAGGACACCTACTTATGCCTTACCACAGTCACACAGTACATTCTCCTTGCAGATATTACCAAAATGTTACGAAGTGAGTCAGCATTACTATCCCTATTTGGGGGTAGGAAACCAAGGCTCGTGAAAGCCCACAGCTGCAGTTGTACATACAGCACACCAGGCCATGCCGACACTGGCAGTTCAACGCAGCTGGATTTCTGATGCCATCTTTACTTTGAAGATGGCTTCTCTGCTGGCTGAATAAAGGGGAACCAGGGTCCCCAGTCCAGCCTTTTGTGTCAGAAGGAAATATTTTTTTTCCTGTTTTGCCGCATCAGCGAGTTCTTTGAGTCACTACCTATATTTAGGGTGGGGGGGGGAAGTGAGAAATGAATCAGTGCCGCGGGGCTAGGGAAGAAGTGGTACTACCACCCCCACGCCAGGCCTTTGGGGAGGACAGGAAACACATTGCAAATGGCTATCTGTGCTCGGGGGGCTCTGCATCCCCCTCCGGCCCCTCTCCAGGGCTATTCTCCCACTTCTGCTTTTCCTCCCAGTTGCTAACCCATCCACACATCTTAAAGGGACACACACACAGGTTCAAATAAAACTAAATATAAAGGTAGCCGACCAATTTACCAATTTGTTGCTTTTTGCAGAGAAGGTCACCATAGGCAGTGCTCCTCCAGGGTGGCAGCAGCAGAAACAAGGGCTGAGTTTGGTCTTGCGATGCCTCAAACTCTGCAGTAGACAGCTCTGGACTCCCAGGAGCTCTTTAGTTGAAAGATTTGTTGTCCAAATGAACATAAAAGCTCTAACTTTTCAGGAAGCAGGAGAGGGTAAAGCACCCTATAACGGCACCACTAGTCCAGCTGCACTTGCATATCCTTCAAAGGGAAGGGGAGCAGTGGCCAGATGATGCAGCCCTGGTCACAGGGAGAAGAGAAAGCTGCTACTTCTGGTCATGGGTAGCAAAGACTGTTTAAAGCAAATCTGTGCCTAGGTGCTGCCTTGGACACTGTCCCTGTAACACAGCCAGCAGAAGCAGAACACACCTATCCTCATGCACCCCTGCTCACAGCTCATTTAGTGAGGAAGACTATGTCTAAGGTACCAACATATGTCCTGTGCTACCAGCTGTGCTCAGGGCTGTAACACCAGAGCCCATCCATCAGAACTCAAAGAGCATCTTTTAAGCGGTCCTGAGCTGATGCCTCCCTCCACTTAACAAAGGGTCAAGAATGAGACTCAAGACCCTGGAGAGCATTGCAGGTGCATGACAACAATATAGTTGCCCAGAGGAAACCCAAACAAGGCCTGGATCAACTCTCAAACCCTGTTGGAAGAAACAGAGGACAGGGAGCTTCAGAGTATGGAATATTTGACATTTTATCTCCATGTTGTGGGGTGGGGTTTTTTTTGTGATGCTTCTATCTTTCTGTGGAAAGATTAAAAGCCTCATTTATTCCCATAGCAGAGAAAAAGATATCCCAGAATCCTTTAAAACCACATTTTCCACACGTCTGAGGTACAATGTTCCTCCCTTTTTGCTAAGCTGCATCTTGTAGCAGGGCTTGACACATTTCTGTTGCTATAACTCTGTCACTGGACGCTTTTCCCTCACCTACTCTCCACTTCAGCTATCCCTCCACATCCAAGGTTTCAGCACCATTTGATGGGGCAGCCAAGCTCCGTGACTCAGAACTGTGTTCAGATTGGCTCAGGGAAAGACCATGTTATAACTGGTCCTTGGTTTGTCCACAACAGGACAAGAAAAACAAGAGTCATGTCACTCTGCATCCTTGTTGTCATCAACTCTGGTTACTACTGAGATGCTATGGTCAGAAAAGGCTCAGGATAGGTACTCTCCATAACAGTGCAGAAGCCAGCAGCCTTCAGATTATCACTGGAGACTCCTGTCAATGGCACAACCACCACACAAGCAGAGTGAGGACAGACAGGGCAGAGCCACTAAGTGCAGGACAATGCCAGGTGAAGGTCACCCAAGCATCCACACCTTCATGTGCGCCATGTGTGCTGGGGGATGAGACAGACCAGCATGTCCCTTTCCAGAATGGGGAAGCAGGGCTGCTGGAGGAGGCTTTCTCCCTGCTGACCAGTGTGCAGTCTTGCACGAAGCCCAAGGATGTCTCTTTGCTGCTCTCCAGCAGCTTCCGCAGCATTACCAGTAACTGCTGGCCAAAGGTTTTACCACACTTTGGTTGTGTAACCATGACCTCTAGTTACAGCTGCAGGCTCTGTCCCTGCCTCTTCCATGCCCGTCAAAACATACTTTCCTCTGCTGAGGGTTTGGAAATGGTGAGGAAGGAGACCTGAAGGCTGGTAAGACAGATGATCAAGAATCTTACCACAAAATCCAGTCATCAGGACCTTGACATGATCCTGGGGGATAACCAGCCTAAGATCCGGCCCCGTGAGGGACCCATACCAGGCCTGAGCTCTCCTCTCAATGATGGCAAGGAAAAACTTCTTTTCTGAGGACACATACCTTCACCAGAGCCATCACCTACAGTATCAGGGGGGCAAGGAGTGGGGACAAGGGTGCTCATCACATCTCTGCCTGGGGCTTCTACCTCAAAAGTTTAGATTAATCCACAATAAGAAAACAAAAGAAACCCAGGAAGACCTCTCAAGATGGCCAAGAACACAGATGTGAGCTGATCAGGTTTCAACTCTTTGCTCTGCTTGACCTGAAGCTGAGATTTGAGCACCTGACACTCCCCCAGCAAGAGCCCCCATCAGACTGGTCATACCACGTCACCCTGGGAACTCTCAGAAGATGCACTTGCAATCCAAGAGGTATGAGAAGGAAGTCAGGCTCTTGCTTGACTAGAGGCTGTTGCTTTGGGCAACCTTGACATGCTGCAGATGGCCAACAGCGTGGTACTCGGACAAATGTGTGTCTTAACACCCTGACATGGCAGACAGGCCTGATGAGCATGTCACAGCTAGTCACCTGCAGTGCTCAGTGCCTCGAGAAACCTTCTGAGAGATCCTATCAGCTATTGTTATGATCTCTTGCAGATTTGTCAGACCTGCCTAGCCTCTATTATCTTAAAAAAAACCGTATGAAATTGAAAATCCTGCAGCCTTCACAATCCAGATCCTAGCACAGCAGACCTGGAAAAAGCCTGCTCAGCACGTCAATGATGTGACTTGAAGCGAAACACCATGCAGTGCAACAGCAAGAGGGATACAAATTTCCTGGGCTGAAAATACAAACACTGCAGTGGCTCAAGAGTGGCTCAGACACCGCCTCCCCGTTACATCTGTTACATACTGAATGCTTTCCCCCCAACGCTGCCCCCTTTCAGGGGGAACTTCACACCAGAGTCTCGTTGTGTCCCCAAGCAAACTCCAGAGGAAAATGAAAGAAAGTGCCACAAAAGACCTGAGAGGCTGCCAGCACTTGACGTAAGATTAGTAATACTGGTTTCTGTCTGTTTGGTTGAAAACCTCAAAACAGGTTTAGTGACTCTTTCTTGAGGTTGATGGGTTATTGCCTCTTGGCCATCCCCGCAGCCTCAAAAACCAGGCGTATTCACCTTTCCCTTGGTTCCTTTGGTTACCCTTGGCTGCCTGAGGTCAGTTTCCACCACATCCTGGCTCTATACCCTGTCATGTGTGCCAGCCGCACACGAAAACAGCAGTTGTCAAACATCTCCAACTGGGCATGAGGTACATTGGAAGGACTGGTGCAGCAGACTTTCCCCACTCTCTCACCTGCAGGCCAAGCACCTCCAGCTCTTGCCCCATTTGGGCAAAGCGTTATTTCAGAGACTGCTTCCCTCAGGAGACCCCACTGAACCTCTCCTTCCTCCTAATCCCTGCCCAGACCCTAACAGTGGGAAGCTTCCCTTTCCCATCTCCCCACTGCTGAGGGTCTTCCTGCGCTACATGCACCTTTCCACAGCCCTTGGCCTTACCCTGGCAGCACTGCAGGCAGCCAAGAGCAAGCCCTCAGCACCGCTGGGCTCCAGAGCCAGCTCGGACTAGCAACACACCCTCTTTCAACCACTGTCATCCCTCTATAGTGACAGCAACTCTTGATTGTCTTCAGAAATCTGCTACAGCCAAGTCTGCACTAAATGCCAAGCCGGTGTCCCTTCCCTGCTGTGCCATGGAGCAGACACGTTCTCCTGCCAACTCCCTACCCACACCAAAGTTCCTTGAACCTGCCCACAGCAGCAGTAGCTACTTTATGCAGCAACTTCCAGAAACAGGGACCATCCCAGCCTACGGCAGGCTTTTGGTAGACATGAGTGGGAGCCAGGCTTCACCCTCCACCACCAAGAGCCGAGTGTCCATTAACCCAACTTCAGCATTGCCCCATCCCCACCGAGGCTACCACCCATCCTCGCCCCAGGAGGGACCGAGCACTCGCACCGCACACCCAGAAGACCCCTTGCCATACCACAAAACTGCCCCAGAGTGATGTGGAGACACCAGAGGGCTTTGAGGTGGGCCAATAGACCTACCATGCCAGATGCCAGCTGTGGTGAGCAGCAGGAGGAGAGCAGGGCCCATGTCCCCAGGGACCACCGTGCCCCCAGCGCGAAGCAGGGAGGCGGCTGAAGGATCCTCTCAAGCAGCGAGCACCTCTCCTTGTGGGCACCGTCCCCAGCACTCCCTCGGTGGGAGCTTCTCCTTTCTGAGATGACCACAAGTTAAGAAATTCCCTTTTTTTTGTTGTTTGTTTTTGAAATGGGAGGGGGGGGGGGGGGGGGAAGCAATGTTTTGAGACGTCACTGGTGACAGAGGGCCTTGGCAGAGGTGGGACCGGGCATGCACCCCACTGCAGGGCCACCCTCCCACCTCAGAGGGGCTCAGCCTCAGGCACTGCCCAGCAGCTGGGGTCTGAACCCACCCTGTGGGCCCTGGCTGCTGCCACCCAAGCCCCCCAGGGACTTCTATACTCTCTCCTCTTGCCTGGGGACACAAAGAGCCTGGCTGGGACCTGCCTTGATGGCAGGAGACTCCATTTTACCTCAGGGCTGGCGGACCTTGCTGGCTCCTCGTCCTGAGGGCACACACAGGAACATGGCTGACTCCCTCACCACAGGTCCACAAGGATGATTCAGCCTGAGGTAGCACCCAGGTGAGAAGAATTGAAGACAATATGTTACCTTGTTTTAACCACCCTGGTGCAGAGAGGGGTCCTGTGGCCACACAGGGTCCCCCCAGCCCCACGCAGAGGCAGGGTTGAGCCCAGCCAGCTGCACACTTGCCTTCACCACCCTCCTCAGCAGGGAGACATGTTGGGGTGCAGCCTGCAGACCTTTCCCTGTCCCCAGCTGGGCTGGGGGACACAGGGGGATCCCAGGTCTCCTCCTCTCCCAGTACCTCCAAGCCTGGAGCTCACAGCAACCCAGTCACCACTAGGCAGGCACCAGGCTCAAGCAAAGACCCTTCCTCCCCAGGAGCCCCTCTGCACAGTCATACTGCCTTGCTGGTGGGGAGGCTATTTGAAGCTGTTTCCTAATTGACAACCTGGCAGGCACCTGGGAGCAGTAATTAGGCACTTTGTTAACCCTTCCCTGGACCATGCCTCTTCCAAAACAGGAGGTGAGGCTTGCAGCAGAACAGTTCTCCTAAGGATGCTCAAGTCAGCAAGATGCTAGCAGACCAAGTCAGACACAGGGTGCCCCTTGCTCTCTGCTCTATCTCTGGGTAACCTCAGGCTGCAGCAGAAGTTCACAGCAGCAATGGAGTGGGAAGTTGTGGCCACCACCTGACAGCACTGGGAAGCACGGGGGGGGGGGAAGGTTCTGCCTGGGGTGAGCCAGCCAGCTCTGCCTTAGCTGCACCCAGCTACAGCCACCTCGGTGAGGGGGTGACAGGGACGCCGGCTGTGAAATGTGGGCAGAAAGAGATGACCTTTTCCAAAATGTCTGCACGGAGGTGGCTGTTGAGCCTGCACTTGCAATGGAAAGGTGCCAAGCAGAGAAGTGCCCCTGTTGCCTCTGCACACCGGAGGGGAATGAGCTTCTCCAAAGGGGGCAATCAAAGAGGTACCAGCAAGGCAAGGTCTTGGGCCAAGAGATGAGAGCATGGCTGACTGCTGGAGATGACTAAAAGTCATGGGAACAGGGAGACAGCTCTTGGTTTTGGCCAGAAGGATGGCTGGAGAACATGAGGGAGTCCAAGAGAAGGAAAGGCAGCTTTTGGCCAGAGAAGATTTCCTCTCAGCAGTTTTTCCTGGCAGGATGTGGGGAAGAAGAACATGAAGTAAAGGCAGCATGGTGCACTGGGGGGCTCCTGCCCAGAGCTGGGGGGCTGTCAAGTGGCTGGGCCACAGGAGATGTCTGCCTGATTATCCTTTCCTCCTTTTGAGCCAAAGGGGCTTTTTAAAGGATGTTTGTTTCCCTCCTTCTTCTTTTTAAGTTTGGTTTTGTTGGGTTTTTTTTTCCAGGAACAAATGCCAGCTCAGAGAGAACTGACTCACCAGTGTTAACAAGTATCAAACCAGACAGGTTTAATACAAAGAAGGGAAACAATCTCTCAGCCTCCCTTCTCTTTGAGGGGGACCCTTGCAGAGCATCTCTGATGGCAGTGGTCCACAGGTGACAAGTCACAGCCTGTACACACAAGTCCCCAAGCTGGGCTGGGCACAACTGGGGATGCTCAGTGGGACAAGCTGTCTGCTGAGGTTCCTCCCTCATTAGTGGCCATCTCTTCCTGCCTGCAGGCTGCACCCCACATTCTGTGGTTGCAAACAGCAGCTCAGCCACAGGAGTGCTGCTGGGGCTCGCATGCCCAAACAGCTCTGAGCAAGGGGCAGAGATGCTCTCAGAGGAGCTGCAGCCTTACTTTGAGTAACTTGAAGCCCAGGAATGTCTGTGGAGGCCCTGATGGCCAGGAAGGCCTGCTGAGAGATGGCATGAGATTTGCTCAGTGCCTGGCTAGCTGCAGGCTGGCTGTGGAGGGGAGAATGGAGGCTGCTGTGAGCACTGGTTGGGAGCACTGGGATTTCAGGCTTGTTTCCCAGGCTGGGAGCAGGGCTGGATCATTCCAGCCCTACAGGACCCCTGCACTGAGTATAGCTGGCCATGGTGTCATGCCTGTCTGAACTGCCCTGCAGCAGTCTGGGGACACACGGGACACCCATGTACCCAGTGAACTGGTAGTACCCAAACAGCTAAAAACCCTGGTTGCAGCAGGCCAGGGTTTTTATCTGCAGTCCAAGTTTTTCTGCTTCCCTGAGCTCTTCCATGAGGTGTCTGTCTCATCACTGGAGAGAATTGTTTGAGAGTAGGGAAAATGTCCTGCTGGGAGTTCCCATGTCTGGCTACTCATTCCCAGCGCCATGACCCCTCTTTGGTGCATCCTGACAAGCAAAAGGCCTGCCAGGCAGGGATAGGGCAGTGGGAGCCAGCTGGGTTCAGGGCTGAGGTCTACCAGTTCCCCCTCCCTCCTTCCTCCCAAGCCTTTGCCGCAGCCTCTCTGGAGACAAGGTGATTTTTTTTCCCTGGCTGATTCAGCTCCTGGACAAAAATGCCCTGTCTGCCTGTTGTGGCTGAACCGTGCCAGGTGACTCAGAACATATCTGGGAAGAATCAGCCTGAGCTCGTCAGGGGGTCTGCAAACCTCCTCTCCGGCAAACTGAGCAAAGTCAGGAGCCCAGAGCAGACCATGCTGGAAGGGGGAGCCTTGCTGGGACCTGTCTGCTGCTGCAGCCAGTGCCTTCAGCCTTTGGGTACACAAGGGGTTTGCTGAGGGAGGCACGTCTGCTGCCAGTGGTGACTTGCACCAGGGCTGCATCATGCAGCCTGAAAACAGGGTCAACATAAATATATTTGAACCTCAGTTCAAAATCCCCTCTTCACAGCAACCCCAGGCTCTCCAAGCATGTGGCTCAGAGCTGGCTGCAAACAGCTCCACTCAGCAGCCGGGGGCATTTCCAGGAGGAGCAGTTTCACTGGAGCCAGAGAGGAGAAAACAGGGCTGGACTCAGAGGTGCCTGCCTCTCAAGGCACTGGGGGACCCCAGCACTTCTGCAGATGTGACTGGGGAAAGGTGAGGGGAGCAGGAGGAAAGCAAAGGGACGTGAGGACCTAAGGGAGTGGCAGTGTGGGGAGCCAGTATTTTGGAGTTGCATCTTTAAAGAGTATCAGCAACTTCCTCATCCCAGACGGAGGGGAGGAGAGCCCGGCTCAGAGGAGGGCTGGACACGGTGAGCCCTGTGCACTGTTGTGTGGCTCTTGCTGGTGTCCTCCCCATTGCTACCTCCAGTCTCTCCCACCACCCTGAGCTACTAAACTATGTGGAAAAGTCAGCAGCTCTGTGGTGTATCCCATTTCCTTCAGCCCAACACTGTTCAGTCTGGCATCTCCCACATCCCTACCCTGATGTGAGGACAAACACAGCAATGCTCCCAAGGAGCGTGCAAGCCCTTGTCTGGGGCTACTGGCCCAAACCTCAAACACTAGGAATACACATAGGAACTGCTCCCGGTGTCCTTCCCTCCACCTGCCTCCTCCCAATGCAACACAACCCACAAGCTGGCCAGCTACTAGAGACACTTGAGCAGACCCTGCCCTGTTTGCAGCCCCTTTTCCTTACCACGTCTTGGGCTCAGCTGTTGCCTTGCTGTGCTTCTCTCTGCCTGGCTCCCAGCTTAGCTTTTGCTAAGCGTTGGGGTCATGCACAGCGTATTAACATGCTTACCTTCCACCACGACATGGTTAAGCTGTATTCCCAGCCCCATCTGAGTGGGAGCAACCAAAACCAGGCAAACATAGGAAGAGATGGAACTTTGCAAAAAGAAAAACACCTTTATTTTTAGACTCTTTCTTTAAAAATGTATTTGTAAAAGTTTACAGCATAAAAATAATATCTCATGGCTATAGATGTGACATAGTACAAATCCTACAAATACATCTGTAAACCTAGGAAAATGTTAACTCTTTGGTACCTTAGTCTGAACTCTGTTTTTTCCTTTGCCCTCAGGATGACAAGACAGCATGGAGGCAGGGGCTGATTCTGTTCAGAGATGCTGCAGAGTAACAGTGCGATGCAGCAAGCCGTCGCAGCAGGAATGGGAGAGGGCAGACGGCACGCTTTGGGCAAGCTTTGCAGTTCTGGTGCAATCCATGGAGGAGGAAAGGACAGGAACGATGGGACATTGCAGGCCTTCCAGCAGGAGTTGGCTTCTCTGCCTCCTCCCACCCCTGCAAAAGTAATTTCTCCAAAGTGCTGCTGGAGCTGAACTGGAGCAATTCCCCAGCCTTTGCCAAAGCCAACTGGATCCATCTTGGCATGTCCCAGAGACTTCAGCCCTTCGGGTGAAACATGGGAATTATGCTGGGACCCCAGCAACCCATGTGCTGCCCCATGAAATCTGACTTTTTAAGAATACCTGGCCTGCCCCAGGCAAGTCCTGTAGACATCATGGTGCTGCCACTGTTACAGTCAGCGCTGACCACCCATCATCCAGGCAGGGCTGGGATCTGCTGCGGGAAAGACCTATGCATGGCCTGGGAGCTGCTGGGTACCCAGTGAGGACCTGCAGCTGCCCTGGCTGCTCTCTGCCTATGCAACAACCTAGGGCAAAGGCTGCCAAAAGACTGCCGAGGGCTGCCAAAGGGCAACCTTCACGTTTCCAAGTGGGAGGGCAACCAGGCTGCATCTGGGCTCCCTGGGTCTGGCTTGGCAGCCCACTGCTCTCCTGTTTGTATGGGAGATCCCGTGGTTTGCACTGGGAACTGGGAACACTGATCCTAGGACCTGAGCTAAGCACTGAGCCCAACCAGAGCCCTTCCTCGTGCCTGCGCGTTGGAGCATGGGGTTTGCTTCCTTAGCACATTAGCTGACATCTTGTTTTAGAAAAAGCCCCCAAAAGGAGACATCTGTGAAATCCCCTTCTCCAGATCTGCCCAGCTTTACACAGGCAGACCTTGGGCTTCCCCATTGCCCAAACCTAACCCACTGCCCAGCACCCTGTATCTGCGGTGCTGTCTCTCCCCCAGCTCAGAGCCCTGACTGGGAAGAAGGGGAAGAGCCATTTCTCACTTCTGGATGACTTCCTCCTGGCTGCACATCTGCACTGCACTTCTGCCTCCCGTCCCCATGGGACTCTACCACAATCCCCTTGGCAGGTGAACAGAGACAATTTAGTTACAAGTAAAGTCCGCTGTGCTCTAGATTTCTTAACACAACACAAACACTAAACGTGACATTCTCACTTAAAAAAATAATAACACGCTCAAACCGAGAAGGACAAAAGGATTAAAACCTGTGCACACATCAGTCTGAGAAGCATCTTAAATGTGGAAGGAGACACCAGAGTGTCGCATTAGTTTCTGGGATACACTTAGGTATGTATGAAATAGTGACTGGCAGTAGGATTATGCATATACTGGTGCTGATAATGACATAACAGCTGTAGAATAAAATATAATCTACAAATAAAAGATATTGCACTAGAGATGGGCCCAAGCTGTGGCATGTGTCCCTTTTTGGAAGGCTCAGTTTGGGTCCACCTCTAAACACAAAACCACAACCAAACAAAAATACTGATCATTGAAATTAAAAACCCAGAGGGACCGGTTCCTTTCAGAGTCTCACCGGAGAATTTATGGCTACATAATTGATGGGCACAGAACAACTGACCATTTCTCCAGGCCCTTACCCACTGGGCCAGGCAGGGACTGGAATGTCGGCAGCAGAGAGAGAGGGAGCAGGGGGCTGGAGCTGGCTCCCCGAGCAGGGGGAGCTTAGCTGGGGGGCTGCTGCAAGCCCCAGCCCTGCCAAGCCCTCTCTTTGAGGAGAGTTGCAGGGATGCTTGGCACAACGTTGGCCTTGCCCAGCTGCCAGCCTGTTCCTGGTTGAGAAGATCTGCTTGCTGCAGTGGGTGTGCATGACCTCACAGAATGGTGATGGGAATAATTGAGTAAGGACAGGAAAGTACCACAAAGTGCAAGACTAGGCCCTTGCAATCGCTGGGCCAAAGGCAAATATTTGGTCATATTTCTCTGGAGTGGTGAATGGTACCATTGTGCAGACAGTCCGGCGTACCTACTTTAAGAAGGAAGAGCGAGGTGGGGTTAGCACCCCACCCGCAGCCAGAACAGGTTTTGGTGCAAAAAATAATTGCAAGAAATCTACAAATGGGACAAAATGCAACAGGCATCCAAGTGTAGCTAATGCCTAAATAATAGGACAGAGTACCTGAGGTCCCCCAGCAGGGAGATGAAATAGATCTCTTCTTTCAGGACTGTGGAAACTATCTGATAGTGGGGAATTAGTAATTCGATTAGTAATTAATCTGTACAAGGTGAAGTTTAGTATGGGATTTGTGAAGTTAATAAGCAAATGGCCAAAAGGAGGGTGAGAAGGGGTTAATTGATGGGGAAACTTTTGGCCTGGACAGAGGTAGTAAAAGTAGCTCTCTAGGGTTGCTCCTGATGCTAGAAGTATTTAATATTTGTATTAGTCAGTCCAGCCCAAAAATAAAAGTTTGTTAACAAAATGTGCTGATGACCCAATGTCTGGAACAGCAGGGAGTATCTTGGTTAGAAATGCTGGAAGAGGAGAAAGACATAGGTGCTTAGATTGGTCAGAGGATGACTCCAAACTACCACTCTGTTGTGCCTGGGAAAAGGCCAACATTACCCAAACCCACACCAGGCAAGTCAAATCCAGTACAAACCAGAACTATTAATGCCCTATGCGAGGTCTAGACTTGACCTCACCTGGAGTACTGGGTACTTCTGGTCATCTTAGACAGAGGATGACAATTTAATGGAGCTGGTGCAGACAGGGGCTATTAGGATGATCTGATGTGCCATCCTATGGGCTCAAGTTGCAGCGACATGGATCCTACCAAGCACCTTACACGTTAGAATAATAAAGTGGTCTGACCCTACGGTCTCATAAGTTACTGCTTCTCCACAGTTAGGATCATTTCTGAACTGCGGCCATAGAAAATGGCTCCTTCATTACAAGCCGGAGGAACAGAGCATGGAAAAATAGTTGTCATTCACAGTGTGTTTCCTATGGACGGTGCAGAATCTGACCACATGGGCTGAAAATATACTCCACCGGCTGCCAATAAAAGTGCTATTTCTTCTGTTCACATTTTACCAAGGACGTCAGCCCACAAAACACCTACTCCTCTTCTAGCTGCATAAATGGCAACACTGCAACAGTAGACAACTTAAAACAGAAGCTGTTTTGCTGGGGATTTCTGGAAGACATTTAATATTTTTGAAAGAAAAGAAAAATTCTCAGTGGCTCTGAGATGGCAGAAGCCCAGAAAGATGCTGATTGAATTTCTGAATTTTTAAACCTGCCTTTGCAGTTTTCGTAGGATGCACAGAGAGATGTGCCTAAAGTAGGGCAATGAAAGGGTTAATGGGAGCAGTGGGTATGCATCGAACAGAGCTCTGTGCAAACTCTGTGAAACTTCTCCTTTCAGAAAAAAACCTGCTAGTTTCTATGGTGTCAGACCTGTTGTTTTTTGGGGTCCAGCTTTCATCTCTGTGGAGGCTGGGTTCACTGATTTCAAAAGCCTGATGTTCCTCCTACTTTGAGTCTCCTCATTCAAATGCCAGCTGAGAGCACAAGAGCTCCCAGGCCTGCCTGTGCGAAGTAAGGAGGTGAGAAGCAGGAGGAAGGTTTCTGCCTTTTCATTCTTCCAAACTCTTTCCAAGAGAGAGGAATCCTCCCCAATTCCTCTTGCTCGGCTTGGTTCCCCATGATGCTTCATCCACAGCCCTGGCAGGCTGCAGGTGGCTATGCCTGGCCCTCAGAAAGTAGCAAGTGTGAGATACAGCTCAGCTGTGACCAAACAGCTTCCCAGCTTCTCTCCCTCTCTCTCTTTTGAGGTGTCCCTGGGTTAGTGTTCTGGCATCCTTATTGCTCCCCATAGCCTTGCTAAGACTCAGGAGGGACCGGTGGGACCTCCCATCCTGAGAAAGGGTCTTCAGGTGAACAGTCTATCAAAAGGGAGCACATGCTTCCCAAAAATAAGACACAAAGGTTTTGCAGCTGGCAGGTTTATATGATTTCCCAGCAGATGAGCTGGGCTTAGTGGCAGTAGGTTAATGAATAGCCATATTGCTTCCTTATACTGGCCCTGGCTAGTGGATTAATAGTATATTTTTTTCCCTTTAAATCTTCAATGGAGAATAATTAGCTTACTGTCCACACAGACTACACAAACAACACTGGACTGCCCTCTTTGCTACTGCAACAGAGTCCTTGTGAGAGCATTTGGAGTTCCTGGCGTGCCCTCGGGGCTCCTGGTGCCTTTCTGGGCACAAAAGGGTTCAGGGCGTGACAGCCCCTCTAGGTGGGTGCAGAGCTGTGCCCCAGAGCCAGGGGCACCTGTAGTGCTTGTGACACTCTATCCACCATAGAAGAGCTGTCAAGAAAAGAGAACGGTGATTCAGGATCTCTGAGACGCTGGCTGGTCTCTCCAGGACTTGGCTGTGCTTGGAGAAGAATCTACCAATGTACTCTTGATCTGAAGCAGCTGCAGGTTGGTGTTGCAGGTTCTCTACACCCCAGCAATAGGCTCCAAGCAAGTCCCAGTGGCATTTCACAGAACCACGGTGTGGCTAGTGCTGAAACCATCAGAGAAGTGCTGGTGCAGAGGAGATGAAACTCACTGCCATAGAGGGGGAAGAGGCTGGAGTATCATCTGTAGCAATGCAGAAAGTGTCATCTCTTATGGAGATTCAACCCACATCTTCCACTTGAAAAGAAGATGTTGGTCTGTGAGATGTCTCCCTCCTGCAGTGGTTTGATCACTGAGGAGGATGTGGCAGTGATCTGGAAGGTTGCTGGCACTAAGCCACTTCTTTGTAAGGAAGAAGGGGATGGTAATGGGGAAAAGTCTTTCATTCCCCATCCAACACTGGGAAACGGGAAGGAAGGAGGAATGGTGGGACAGGTGGGGATGTCCCAATGTACAAGCCCAAAGCATGACGCTCTGTGACATCTGGGTCAGCCCCTCAGCTGGCCTCTCCGTAGGGAGATGCAGAGTCAGCCCAGCTCTGACTACAGGAAACTCTCCTCCACCTCTTGGTGCCTGGTGGTTGGCTCCTGGCAGCCTGGGTGTGGGTCAGAATCCTGGTCCTCATCCTGCCGGAGGCCCAGTGGGCTGTCACAGGATATTGTAGACGATGTGTTGGCCTCATTCAGCATAGAGCTGAAGGGAGACAAGAGGGAGAGAGAAATGAGTGCCTTGTCCCAATTGTCCTGGTGGGAGAGGATTCCCAACAGCTGAGAAGTGTGTCAGGCTCCCAGCAGCCCCACTCCGAGTAGCTTTCCACAGAAGAACAGACATTATCGGTTGGATCTATTCAGCCGTCAAACACAACACACAGCCAGCTGGGTTCTGCAGACCATGGGCCCCTGTGTGCCCTTCTCCTTAGGAGTGGGTTCGTTAGTCCCCAGCTGTGCTGGCTGATGTACAAGGTTGTGACACAGCACCCTATCTTAGCTCATGTCCCAGCTCTTCTGGTTCCTGTCCATCCCTGCGGGCCCATGCAAGGCCACAGCACCTCAGATGGAGGTGACACTTCCCTCCTCTCCTGCTAAACCCACCTCTGGTCTATCCCTCAGCAGAGCATCCCCATTTCCTTGAGGCCCCTGTTTTCAGATTTGGGCAGTCAGGTGAAGGGATAACATTCAGAAGCAATGTTTTTACCTGGCCCGGCTGATGGAGGCCTCCTGAGGAAGATCACAGATTGTCTCAGGTTTCGGGTCGGGAAGAGGGATGATATAATCATTCTCACCCCCGTTCTGGTGCACGGCTGTGTAAAGGATGCTGCCAGTGGGGGAGCTGGCAGCAGCCCTGGTGTTGTTCAGCCCAGGGATTGTGGGTCTTGTACGAACAACAGCAGGGTGGTCACTCTTCATGAACTCTTCATCCACCTGGTGGTACCTCTGCTCTCGCAGGGCAGGTTAACAAAGAAGCAGGAAGGTCTCGTAAGTGGAGGAAACGCACTTGTGCTTTATTTGCTTTCCCTGTCTGCTAGGTTTTTTCTGGAAGGGCTGGCATCTTCTAGCTGGGTTCAACTACCCTGACTCCACCAAAGACAGATCATGAACATTTCCTAAAGGAGAGATCTGGGGCACAACTCCACGGTTCCAAAATACTAAACAGTTGGAGGCAGGTTTTTGATCTCCTGCCAGTTCTGATTTCTGCAGTTGCTGAGATGCCAGCTGTCTGTCTAGTGATGCCAGTCGTCTCAGCAACGTTCCCAGGATGCCCAAACCATCTCCACTGGCTGTTCAAACTAATGCAGCCTTAGTCACAGCAAAATCTGCTTGCACAGCAGCACTAAACACTGGTCTCAAACCCTGATCCATGGCCTTAACTAAGGGGGCATCCTCCACAGAGCACTAATCTTCTTCTGTACCTCCAGCACAGGGTCCTTTGAACATACCTTTCTGTAGCAATCCACCAAGAGGTTTCCCATAAGCACCACCAGCTGTGAGAAGGATGGTCTGATCTCAAATTTCTCCTCCCAGCACTTCTGCATGATATCATAGCTAGCAAGAAGGAAGAGAGAGGGTACTCTGGTGACTTAGCAGTGGGGAAAACAGAGGCAGAAAAGCTTCTGCAGTTTGTGTAGGGCAGGCCCAGGGCAAATGTATATGAACAGCACTTACATTTCATCAGAGGCGTGGGTGGGTTTGGACATCCGATAGCCACGTTTGATGGCATTATAGAACTGTTCGTTCATAGGCAGTTCGGGGTACGGAGTCCCCCCTGGGTGTAAAGGGAGAGCATGAAATCAGGCTGGTGCATTGTCTGCCACCCCCATGCCAACATGCATTTCACACCATGGTTTCCTTTTTTCATTACCTTTTCCGTTTCATTTCACTTCCAAATGGCAATGTCAGCATGGGAAAGAAGGAGACAGGGAATGAAGTGCTACTCTGACTGGTAAGGTTGGGACTGGGACTTGTGGATTAGAAGTTAAATTCTATTGTCTCTGGGAAGGGATCCCTGCTAACACGTTACCAGACCTATAGACACCACCATGATCTCCAGGACACTTACCTAGAGTGAATATCTCCCAGAGGAGAATCCCAAAGGACCACACATCACTTAGGGTGGTATAGAGGTTGTTGAAGATGCTCTCTGGAGCCATCCACTTAAGAGGCAAGAAGGTCTAAGAGATAAAAAATGGAAAAAGAGAGTCAGTTGCATCTACAGCACTTGTTTTGACAGGTGAGACCTGACACCCAATTTACAAGAAGAGAAGACCCTTCAGAGCTGCCCATCAGCTGAACACATGTGCTGACATCTGCTGTCAGCCACTTCTCAAAAGGATCAGTTTCCTCTTTCCTTGTGCAGGATGAACTCAGCAGGCAGGAGGAAAGAGTGTGTGTGCCACAACCATTTCCATCACTGTCTGCCATGATGAGCTGTCATGGTGTGCATTCTCTGTTCTCTAGTTCTTGGGAAGCCCATCACTGGCTGGCACAACATGATCACAGCACTCCTGAAGGGAGTCCAAGCCTATCTGGATTATGGAAACCTGAGACCAGGCTGGAGAGGGCTATGGGGTGACCAGAAAAGAGCTGAAGGACACATCCAGCTTTTCTGTGCTCTTACTCAGAGTGATACACAAAAAGGAGCCTCACTTGACCAGCTTGTATGCAGCCCTGGCTGTGCTGTTCCTGGGATTTGCTTGCACAATGAATACCAAAATAATCTCCAGGAAGGATTGCAAAGGGGCCCAGTTTCATTTCCTGTTTTGGAAGGAAAAACAGCTACGCCAAGGCTGGACTGGGAACCCAGCCCCTCTGCAGGAAGGTCTCCCTGCCCAGGCACTAAGTACCTGTCTGCCATCCTGTGCAAAGGGAAGCAAGCATGAGTGAAATCAAGTAGTTCATAGTGTAGATAAATATCGGGATTTGAGGGGCCTGGCTCTGCTCTCAGCTCCCCCAGACTCCGTTTCTCTGGGAATCACATGGCCTGCTTGGCTGGGATGTATATTCCCAAATGCCCCAGGGCTGGAATGGACATGTTGTTGTTGAAGTCACAGGGGAGGTTCTGGGGAAGCTCAATTAAAGCCTCATCCTCTCCTGCCTAGAAAGATTGGAGCTGTCTTTCTGGAAAGTAGCTGCTCGCAGGAAAACACTTCCTCTTACCCTGTGGTCTAGTGGTTAGAGCAGAAGTCTGTGAACCTCTTCCCAGAGTGTCCAGTGACTCACTGGAGCACTGTCAAGCTGCCTAACCTTGCATTCCTCCTGCCCGCAGCTCAGGACAGGACTCAGTGCTGTGCAGGGAAGGGATGCAGCACTGCTGCCAGTGATGGGCTGTACAGGGGATGATCCTTAGTTTTGCTGCTGCTGCCCAAGTTCTTCTGTAAGAGCCTGGAGATATGGTCATGCAACTGCTATTCCACAGCATGCAGAGCGCATCAGGTGCGGGATGGATGGCTGTTGACACCATCTCCTGGGAGTTCTGCCCTGCGACCACCCTTGGGCACAATGATGAACAGACAACTCACAAGGAGAGCATGTAGGGGGTGCCAGGCCCAAAGCACCAGGAAGGAGGGGCTTGATTGCTCATGGTACTCACGCTGCCTTTGGAGATATAGTTGGAATCCCTCATGATGTCCCTTGCCAGGCCAAAGTCACAGATCTTCACCAGCTTTCCCTCACAGATGAGGACGTTCCTGGCAGCCAGGTCACGATGCACACACTGTAGGGGGGAGACAAGGCACTGTCACCGCAAGGGGCCCCATGCAGCCCAAGGAAGCAGCCCAGCTCCAGCGCTAGCACATTCCTGGGGCTGCAGGAACAGGAGTCACCTCACATCATCTCCTCCATCTCTAGGGACAGCCATGGCTCAAAGCCACTAGCAATGCTACCACATTTTCACTGCTCATCTGGACTGCTACCCCTGTGACAGCAACAGGCATACAAATCTGGCAATGGTAATTTGAAAAACCCAGCAGAAGGGGGATTGCCAGGGCCTGACCAAGCAAGGGGGCTGGTGGGCTGGCAAAGAGGGGATGTCTCCATGTCTGGATGGCCCAATCCAGCAGTCTGAAGACATCAGAATTACACCAGCCTAGCTTGTGCCTCCTGGTTTGCCAGCATGTTGGGTGTTTTCCATATGAACAGCCCCGAGGTTTGCTCAAGACCCTGCCAGACACTACTAGCAAGCATGGTAATTTCGCCACTGTAAAGTGTGACTGTGGGAAGCCGGGACCTCCTCTTCTGTGCTCTATAGGGGAGCGCTGACCATACACTTTTGGGATCAGACTGGCTGGCTGGAGGCAGAGAGCCAGGAATTTCTCTCCACACATCATTGATGCTATCCCTATCTCTTCTCTTAGCCCCACCCTGTGTGATGTTTCACATGGTCCAACTACATTACTGCCTGCCCTGGGCTAAGCCAGACCTTAGGAAATCCCAGAGTCAAGTCCTCTGCAGTGGAGAGGATTAATTTCCACTAAACAAGCACTTCTGATGAGGCCTGGGGGGCTCAGAGCATGTGGTGCAATAGGGGTGTCCATGGAGAGTAGTAGCTCTGCTGCAGACTGCCCTGTGCTTTAGCACAGGGAAGCTATCACTGTTCGGTCATCCTGGTTAATAGGGATGATATAACACCACAGCTGTGCCGCACATGGCTTGGGAGGAGCCCAGAGTCACAAAATTTGAGGTCTGAAGCTAGATCTAAGCCAGGGTTTGCTATCACGTGCAAATATAGTCATGCTGATCCCCAGGGCTGTGTTTCCAGAGAGAAGTGGTCAGCAGCTCTTCAACTGCACGACTACTTCTCCCGTGAGGATGTTGGCATGGACAGAGGGACAGTGAGTAGAAGCTGACCACAGGACATGGCAGAGCACTGTTGGCCTCCACCACTACAGGCACCATGGACCAGCCAGCATACGTACATTTTTGGAAGCCAGGAACTCCATCCCATTGGCCACCTGGAAGCTGAAGCCCACCAAGTCCATGTAGCTGAGGAGCGGAGACTCATTTATCAGTGTTACCCGGTCTGTTCTTTCAGGAGCTGGAGGGCAAACGGAGATGGATGTTGGTGTTACTCAGCACACTCATGGGCTGCCAGCCAGCAGAAGGACCCACTGGGGAGTGCTCTGCCTCCAGCAGCAAAGGGAGAGAGCTGGGAGCTCCCGTATGAGGGCATCTGCCACCACTGCTGGATTCGTCCCAAAGGTGACCTTTGCAATATGGACCAGCTCCCTCTGCAAGCAAAGCCATCCAGCGCCCCAAGTGCAAGCACCTCTTCCTCCTGCCGTGGCTGAGCTGTTACCTGATGGGGAATAACTGTCCAGCTCGTACGGGGTGCCGTAGTTAGAGGACTCGATGTCAGCATACTTGACTTCACCCTTCATGTCGGACATGGGCACATAATCCAGGGAGTCGTCCTTGCTCATGTCCATGTAGCCCCCATCGCTCTCAACAGACAAGGAGAGGTGACTGTGGAGGGTAGCAAAGAGGCTGTTCAGATACAGAGGAGAGGAGGAGACACAGGGGATGGGGCAATGATTTGTGGGACTGCAGCTGCTGAACCCCGGCACTGAAATGTCCCACACAGCAGGGAAAGAAGTCATACATCACACATGGGAGAAGTGCAAATGGCACCAGAGACCTCCTTCTACCACCTTGTAACAGCTCAGGTGTCCTCAGCATTAGCTTAAACAGCCCTGCCATATTCCCTTGTGGGTCTCCAGGTGTCCTTGCCCACAGGCTGAAACTTCTTATGCTCACCTTGCCTGGCAGAGCATAAGCTTGGATCACAAGCTCGGCACTGGAGAGGGCAGGAAGAGGAACCAGAGCCACACAGCTCCCCAGGTGCCCAGAGGGCAGCAGAACATGAGACCCAAGGCAGAGTGAGCAGGCAAACCCCTACACCTTGGCTGTGCATGTTTCCAGGTTAGTCAGGACTGGCCTGGAGAAGGCTGAACGGCTGAACTGAGCAGGCAGAACACAGCCCTCTGTCCGCAGCTAAACCTCGCCTGTTTGGATCAGCAAACATCTGTACCCCTGAGCACCTCTCCCTTGAATTAGCAACAACTGCATCTGGGAAGGAGCACCTTGAGGCCTTCCATGTGCTGATGCTGGGCAAGGGAAACCTGCTGCAGGACCAGAGCTGTAGGGCATGTCCCCATGGGCTTGGAAGACTGCACTTAGTGCTTAGGATCTGAGTTGCCTTCAAGCAGAAAGTGGAGGGGGCAGCTGTGCTGATGTCCTAACACTGCTCTATTTTACTATTGTTTTGGCGTGCTGAAAGGAAACGCTGCTTTCTAACTTCCCATGGGACTGTTTCTCTGTGCCGATGTGCCTGCATCCCTTACAGCTGGCAACTGGACGAAGGACCATTTCCCTTTCCTTGTAGCACCTCTTGTGCAAAGGCAGTCCTTCTAGCACTTCTCCCTTAGGCCTGGCAGCCATGCAACCTGTCCTGAAAATGCAAAGCTGAGGTCTCCAAGGGTTAAGACATGCTGGGAAACCCTTTACCTCTGTACTCAATGCATAGCTATGGTTATGCAAATAAAGTTAATGATGCCAGGGAATATTCCCAACTGGCATGGAGCAGCCAGCATGTGTGCTAGCAAACTCAGCCTCCAGGACACACAGATTGCCTCCACTAACTCCCCATCTGCCAGGAGCTGTTTGGAGGTGGCTGCTTGGCACACGGGCTGGTCTCATGAGGTAACAGAGCGGCCAGCTGTGTCCCAGTGCTGGGCCAGAGTTTATTTTACTGGTCTGGAGGAAATGTAGGTATTCTTCCTGGCAGTACCAGTCGCCCTTGTGGATGGGGGCTAGGATGGGGTAGGCACCAGAGGGGAGGGTGCTGCTTTCCAGGTACCTCTGCACATGGTCCTCCTTGATGGTGTTCCCGTACAACTCTGCCTCTCGCCGTGCCTTCTCACCATAGGACTGCAGAAAGGTGTGCTTGTTGCGGTGCAGGTAGTCCACCAGGTCCCCATAGCGGCAGTACTCAGTGATGATATAGATGGGCCCTGGTGGGAGAGAGCACCCACATCAGCCCTGCCTTGTCCCTGCTTGCTCCCCAGGGCAGAGAACTTCACCCCACATGGACATTACCAGATTGCAGATGTCTGGGCAGGGCCAGGGGGCAAAGCCACCTTTCTGGTATCAAGAGTTTTTGCAATTTGAAATTTGTGTTTGGGGAGGGAGGTGGGGGCTAACAGAAACATGCCTTCTCTGTTTCAAACAGGTTGAAAAGAAAGGCTTTCAGAGCCCCACAAGGCTTTCCTAGACGAAAGGTAAATCATTCTGACCCAGAAAACAGGAATTATTCTGAGGACAGTCCTCTTCCTTAACACAGTCCTGGGAAGCCGGGAGAGGAGACAAGGCACCCAGCGCTCCCCTACCTCCTTTGGTGCAGGCCCCCAGCAAGTTGACGATGTTGAGGTGAGGTCCCAGGTGGCTCATGATCTTCAGCTCGGACATGAGGGCTTGCTTCTCACTGCTCCGGGCAGTGGCTGTTGGGGAAAGCCCAGTGTGAATGGGAGCACAAGGAGTGCTGTGCATGGGCACTGTTTGGCCTTGTGGGTTTTGGGTGGGGGAAAAAGGTGGTGTGGGGGCAACTCACACTTGAGCATTTTGACTGCAACTTTCATGGTGGACTGCGAATGGCTCAGGCCATGGGCTGTTGCCTCCACAACACGTCCAAAGGCACCGGAGCCGAGAGTGCGTCCTGCAAAGAAACAGCAAAGAGACAAAGTTGGTCCTCGCAGAGAGGTGAGGAGGGGAGCTTGGTAAAGTCCCCTGTCTGGAACCCCACCAGCCTTGCTAAAGTCATTCTGGTGGGCACGGAGGCAGTCTTGAACTATGATGTTTGGGGCTAGGGCTGGCTTACATCTGACTAGGAAGAGAAGGATCCTTCAGCTGCAAGAAAAGATGGCCAGGAATAACCCAGTACTTCATGCAAAAGGGAGCAGCTGGCCTCCCACTATGGCCTCAGATGGTCCCCCGGTCCCAGGATCACATCGTATCTGCAGGGATCTCTGTGCCTTTTCAGGGTTGGTCTGTTTTAGAGATCCCAAGCCCAAACCTATCACTCCCAGACAGCCAGGACCCCAGGGGTCCATCAGAGGGACCTACAGAGCCTTTACCTAATACCAGCTTGTCCCTGGGCACCTCCCAGCTGGAGTCATAAGGGAGCTGCATGGGATCCACGTAGATGTACTCATGCCCGTCAGAGCTGACTGACTCAATCACCTTCCAGCGGATTTCATAACGAGGTTTCTGGAAAGGGGAGCAAGGGGAAAAAAGATATCTGAGAGGCTGACAGTCAGAAAGGGCATGGGGGATGTGGATGGGCTTTGTGAGGGAGTCTTTGGTCCCTGCAGCTGTTGCCTCATTCCACGCCTAGCCTACAGATGCCAGGGGCATGCAGAGACTGATGGAGTCCCATGGTTCCTGGCACAGGTGGGACATCAGCAAGCCCATGCCAGCAGGAGTTCACAGCTTTGCTCTTCCCAGCCACACTGACACAAGGATACTACTGTGGCAGCCTGGGAGCACTCTCCTCTTTTACCTTCTGCCACAGGACGATCAGGATGATCAGGGAGATGACGGTGAGGACCAGCAGGGCCAGGATGACAGAGATGATGACCACCTTGAATGGCAAGGCTACAATGATAACAGGGACAGCAGTCAGACTCCTCCACCTCTGCATGGTCTGAGTACCCTGGGCAAAGGAGGGGACAGCAACGCAGAAGGGTCCCTGCACCCTTCCCCTTCTCCCCTCTAGCCACTGTCCCCCCTCCTGCTACACACCTTCCCCTCAAAAAACATTGGCCCTGAGCTCTCCTCTGCATGGGGACAGTCCTTGTCCTCTCCTCCTGGGCAGACCTGCCCAGTACTGGCAGGGCCAGCACCCCAGAGATACTGGGGTGATGGGTTTTGACAGCCCATTAGAGGGCTTGCTGCCTTGGGAGAGGTTTGGCCATGGTAGAGTGTAAGGAGCTAGAGGGGCTGGTTTGCTTGGGGGAGGGCTGGAAGCTCCGGGCCTGGGGTTAGAGCATCCTTCCTCCTATTTGGGATGTTCAGTGCATGGATGTTCGAGTCCGTGGCACCATCTAGTGACCCGCAGGCTCATAACAAGGCACCGGGGACCTGTTCTGGCACTCTGATCTCGCCTCCCTGAGGGAATGACCCTGCCAGTGGTGGCAAGAGGATGTCCATGTCTAGTGGACATAAGGGCTCCAGACTCCTCCTGGAGCAGCCTTTCCTGCTCAACCCAAAGGAGGCTTCATTTTGGGCAGAAATACCCAGCTTTCCTGCCTTCAAGGACTGCTGTCATCAGAGGACAGACCTGGCTCCCAGCACCTCTGGCCTGGAGACACAGAGAGAAAAGTCTAGCTCCGCACCACTGACCCAGACCGTCCCCTCAGGCCTCACCATGTGGGACCAGAGTGATGTCCTGGGAGTTGGTGCCCAGGAAGTTTTGCACGGTGCATCTCAGGAGCAGGGGCTCATCCACCCTGTGCAGCTGCAGGGTGCTGTTCACGCGGTACACCTGCAGCTCCGCGTGGTACGTGGCGTTGGTCTGCAGACCAATCTCTGTGGACTCGTTCCCTAGCAGCCGGGTGGGCTGCCCCTTGGTGCTGCACCTGGTTGGAGGGAGGATAAAGGCACCTGAGAGTTGGGACCATGTACCACCATGGGATGCCTGGGAGTGTAGGCCAGCAGAATACAATAAAATAATAGTTTATTATTCTAATAAATGCAAGGGTCCAGCCATTCCCATGGGCTCCATCACTCCACTTACCATTTGATGTCACTGCAAGTAGACCAGCTGATCTCTGGCAGGGGCATGCCTTCAGCAGAGCATGTTACAGTCTGCTCCCCACTGCTGGCACTGCTGTTCTCTTTGAGGTCCACCACTTTGGCTGGCACTGAAACCAAGAACGATGGCAGTGAATTCTCCTTTCTGACTGCAGGATGGAAGCAGAACTTGATTCCACTATACCCCTAACATGGCCTGGGGGTTAGGAGACAGTGAGGTAGGACTCAGCATATCAATTGTGTTTTATTTTTGAAAGCTAACAGCAAAAAGAGAAAGATTTGAGGGAACTATGGAGAAGACCTGCCCCCATCTAGCTTGCTTGGAGAACACAGGCAAGCACAGAGAAAAGTCCTGGACATCAGAGCTGCACAATCATCTCTGCATTTACTACCCTGTGCAAGGGCATGAAGGCCAAACTGCTGGTGTCTGCACTGCCTCCCTGTCCCCCTTGCTGTGAGACCAAGTGTGAGATATTGCAAACGAGCATGTGTCTTGCTCGAATGCTCTACCTTTAAACAAAACCACTCTGGAGCTGTGTAGTTAGAGGAGTAAGGACTTCAGTCTGAGAGTCCTGCAGCAAAGGATGGAGCCACCTCCTGAAAATCCCCACACACTCCTCAGCCCCATGTCTGCATGCCCATCCTCACCATTTATCTGCAGATGGAAGGACAGCTCCTGCTCATCATCCTCATTGGAAGCCCGGATAGTGTAAAATCCTCCTTCTTCCTGCTTCACCCGCACAAGCACCAGAGCTGTCTGGTACCTGGAGGAGTGGAGGAGACAGTGATTTGTATGGGAAGGTGCCCGGGGACTGACAATGCTCAGAGGCAACCAGCTCCTACCCATCTGAGGCATGCTTGAAATCCACTCATGGAAAGGCATTCAACCACCAACCGTGTCCAACCAACAATTTGAAGGTTGCTTTGTGAATTATACACACACACCCCCCCTGGTGAGGAACGATGGGCCCTCACCTGGTTTCTGACAGGTTCCTGCTGGTGATGGTGAACTCGCTGCTGCTCTCCATGGTCAAAGTCTTGTTGTTCTTCAGCCATACAATGCTGGGCTGTGGGTAGGCTTCCACCTCCACCTGAATGGTGTGGCTCTTGTGGACCTCGGCATACACCGTGTTGGGTAGGTGGGTGTGGAAGCGCACAAAGCCACGCTCTGAGAGGGGGTAGGAGGGATAAGGGGGTCAGAGAGAGAAGCAACCCCCTTTCCAGCCCTTTGGACAAACATGGGTCTGCAGAAAAATGCTGTGAACACCCAGAAATGGTGGGGCAGCTCCAGATCCATCTCTCAAGGCTTCAGGCTTGTGTCTGAGAGGAGTGCAGATGCAGAGCTGCAGAGGAGCTCACGGGGCAGGCAGCATGCAGGGGAAAGGCTGTTACTTTGTGGAGATGGGGCAAGTTCCCTCAAATTACACAAAAGTAGGACAGACTGGAGATAACAATATGGCCTCACATCACCTTGGCATTGCATTGTGCAGAAGAGCTCTTACCCGTACCCTCATGTGACTTAAAGGGTCACAAAAAGCTATAGTGGGAAATTTGGGATGTTTTGAAGCCAAGAAGTGGGCAGCGGTGATGTGGGGTGAGGGAAGGCTTTTTGTCATGGTTATTTAGGGCAGAGGGGAGTAGGAGAGAGAGCTGGAGGCCATGCAGAGAGAAGAGGGTGTCACTCTGGGGCATCATGCCCGGACGCCATGTGGTTTGCTGGCTTTGGGCATGTGGGCAGCAACGCACCGATCACATGGATGGTGATGTCTTTCCGGTCTGTCTTCTCATGGTAGCCCTCAGAGACATTGCAGACGTAGGTCCCACTGTCCTCTAGCTCTGCGTTCTGGATGATGAGGATGGAGCGGATCTCATGAGTGGATCCAGGTAGGAAGTCAGTCACTGGCTCCACAGCCTTCCCTGCCTGCACAATGTGGACAGAAGATACGGTCTAAGAAGTCAAGAGCATGTTCTGCCATTGAAGCTGCAAAGCCAGGCTCACAGGGAGGGAGGAGGAGGGGGTAGAGGACCCCAGTTTGGCTGCCACAGGGACAGGGAACATGTGCTGATCAGAGGCCACTGAGACAAACAGCCTTAATCCAAGGATAACCCCATCAAGCCTCCCTGTATGGCAGCAGCAGTATCCCACAGTTTCTGCCATGGGGATATTGATGAATGATTGTCATGGGACATCTGGGCAAAGGCTGGAGCTGCTGCCCGGAGCCTGTGGGGCTGGAGTACTCACTTGCTTGCGGGGATAATCCCAGTTGAAGTTGACTAGCTCATTGCCGCTCACAGTGCACATCAGGGTAACATTTTCTCCTTGACGCACTATGGTCTGCACTGCGCTGATGGAGACGTTCACAGATGACACTGTGGGAAAGGTGAAAGAAAGGAATGAATAATGAAGTGGGCATGCAGTCCATCTATCCTGGGTGGACTGGTCCACTGGGAAGTCTTTTCCCTGGTGGATGGAGTTGGCACTTCAGCAGAACCCATTCTCTAATGGAGACAAAACTAAATTCAGCCTGCAAATTGATGAGGGGCATCACTAAGGAGGTAGGGGGAGAGCTTTGTTGTGCCCTGCCATTGGGCTGAAGGAACAGCCACAGCAGGTGTACAGGTATGCTATGACAATGGCAGCTCACCCTGGATCCTATAGACATAGAAGGTGTCTGAATCCACCTCCTGGTCATCCACAATTGTCCGGCAGAAATAGGTCTTATCCTCAAAGAAGCCTTTGAATCCCTGTTGTGGGTCATAAGCAGCTGGGATGGGGTTCTCCACCTTCTTCTCATAGAGCGTCACCTGCATCTGTGGGTTGGTCACACGACATGGGATGATGGCCTCTGTGTAGCCCGTGATGAAGATGAAGAGCTCTTCAGAGGTGATTGCAGGGAGGAAGACTAGGGAGGGATCTGTGGGAGAGAAGGAACGTTGGTTACAGAAAGCTGCTTGAAGCTGAACCAGGGCTTCCCTGTGCTCCTCCAGGACTACAACACAGGGCTCTGTCTCCAGACTAGTGGGATGCTTCTTCTCTTACTCCCCATGGAAAAGTAGAGCTGCCATGTTGTGGGTTTGCCAAACCTCTCCTGGGGAGGGTGAGAGAGACCCAGACACTGCCACCTAGCACCGTTGCCTCCCTCCTGACTTGTCCCAACACACTACCCATGGGCCTCTCTCATGAACTGGCATACCAAAGACATGCCACAGCCAGATGACCTGCCATGAGGGCTCTCCTACAACGGGAGGAAGGATTTTGGGGAGCCAGGTGCTTAGAGACAGCATGATAGTTCAAATCCTTCTTGCTCCTGTTGGCTAAACTGTGTGGGAATGCAGAGACAAGGACATGCTGTCCCCTACCTGGAACATAGATGTACAGGGCTTTCCTCTCTGCTGGCTCTGGAGCATGGTCAGGGCTGTAGGTGCATGTGTACTCCCCGGTGTGACGACCCGTCACGTTCCTGAGGGTGAGATTGCTGAAGAAGACACCATCCCTTTGCTCCAGGGATGCAGCGAGGGGCTGCCCCTCCCGTTCCCAGACCAGCACATTGTCCCCATAGCACAAGAGGGAGAAGGTGCTGTGGAGGCCGAGGACAAGCTCAGTGTCTCTGGGTTCGATGTGCAGCCCACTGCCCCCCGACGTTACCTCCGGCAGACCTGGGAGAGGAGGGAGAGAGGATTTGTTTTTTGGAATTGGATTCCTCTGAAGTCCAAGGAGAAGTATGCTAGAGCACAACCTCATGCCAATGTATTTGGTTTGTTGTGTTAGCCTTTACACTGAAAAATAACCTTGCTGGATTTGTCCTCTTTGGCATAGCCACCACTCACAGACATACTCTCCTCAAAACTGTCCTGTCAACCTAGACCTTGCTGGGTCACCCTTCATTCCCTGTACCTCCTGAAACCCTTACTGGAGAGGAAATAAGACATCACGGGGTTTAGCAACGTTCAAAGTTGCCCATGTTGTCCTTGGCAATTCTGGGTGGAGAACCCCCCATCTTAAGCTTTAACTCCATCTGTCCCTGTCCAACCTTTCTGCGAGGTAACTGCATCCTCAGTGCTGCCCAGTGTCATCAGGCGGTGAGGAGCAGAAGGCTGGCTCAGGAGGGATTTGGGGCAGCTGCCGAAACTGTGGGTGTAGACAGAGCTGCGCTGGGACGCAGCCATGCTGTGGTGCCGCTGCAACAGCCCAAGGGACATCCTTGGTAAGGATGGGGCTGGAAAGGGGGGTGACCTGGGCCTTCCCCACATTTGCTTACATTCTTGGCTTTTATGCATCCTGTGAGTTGGTGTAGATGGCTCAGGGAGCTGACAGTACAGTACAGATAGTACTGCCAACCTCTAAATGAGCCTGTCCCTGTAAAGGCAGAGGTAGGTCTCAGATGCACCTTCAAAGGCCATGCATTTAGCAAACAAGGGGGAGAGGAGATGATGAAACTCCCTGCTCTGCTGGCTGCCTCTCCACAGGGACAGTGTCAGACGGGCACAGACTAGGCTGAAACAATGTCAGTTTACAAGAAAGTGAAAAGGGAATGAAAGCAAAACCTTGCAGGAAATCCTTTGGAAGCAATAGAGCAGGCAAGGTCTTCCTGAATGGCTCCCCATGTCTCTCCCAGCTTCCTTGCTTCACCCTTTGTCTGGATGTCCCAGTGGGGCTGGGACACGTGCTCCTCCCTGGTGTCCCCACTGGTGGGCAGGGCAGCTGGGGACAGTCCCCAGGTACTCGAAGCACTGCTGTAAACAGCCCAGATGCAGCCAAACGTCCTGTTGCTTTGCTGCGGGGGTTTATAATATATATGGGGTCTGATCGAATCCTTCCTGCCGTGGGGGTGTCGGTAATGTCCACCTAATGCAGGTTGTTAGGTGTCTGCTACGGGCTGAGCACACCTGGCAGTACTGCCTCTGCAAAGGTCTCCTCCTTCCACGCAGCTGCATGTCATCTTTACATCCACCCTGCCATGGGACTGGGGTGGCACTAGCCCATGGACCCAAGTCGTTAGGAGAGACAGATGTGCCTGGAGCATGCTGTGCACCCCAGTGCCTCCCCACGGCAGTGCCTTTTCCTCCCCCTCGCCCTAAAGTGAGCATCCCAGGGCAGCATCCCCACGCAGGGGCCAATCCTGCACACGCCTCCCTGGCCACAGTACTCACCAGTGAGGATGAGGAGCCAGAGAGATGTCTTCAGAGAGGGGTGCAGCATGGCGGGCTCTGGGGCTGAATCCTGCCAAGAACAAAGCGGGATAAGCACAGCACTGCCAGCAGAGGAGGGCTCCCTTGGCTACCCCGGGCAGGGGGGGGCCCGGAGCCCCTACCCAAGCCCCAGGTTTCTTTCTCCACCTCAGAAACCTCCCATCTCTTTCCAGTTTCCAGCCTTTCCCTCCCAGCGGGGTGGCTGGTTCCCCCTCACGCTGAATCTGCAGAAGGAGCTGTTTCTAAGGCATCTCCCGCTGGTAAACAGGGGTTTTGCTGGAGGCTCCAGCAGTTGTGTCAGCTCTTGCTCATCTCTGCTCGAACTGCCGCTCCCCGCACTGCAGAGCCCTGCCTTTCTCCCTCCCTCTGCTCTACCGCTAGCCTTTTTCTCCCTTAGTTTTTGCTTCCCTCAGTCCCAGTGAGATAAAACTTGCTAGAAAGCAGATTCCCCTCCAACCCTCCCACATTTTCTGCTCCCTCCAATGAAATAAAGCAAGGCCAAAGAAATTCCACAAAAACCTGAGTTTCTTATATATATATATATATATATATATATAAAGGGAATATTTAAGAGAGCTTTTTGGTTAAAAATCCCTTTCATCAACATTTCTCAAGAAATCTTCCTGAGAGCATTTTTAGCCCTCCCAGATGCAAACCAAGAGCCCAGAAAAGATGAAGCCAGAGGTCTCTAAGAACAGTGGGGTCTGTCCCCTATGTCATGGGGTGATAGGCAACCCTCCTCATCATGCCTCAGGAATGGGGATGAGTATTTCTGAAAAGCAAAATGAAGAAGCTAACAAGGGGAAAAGTAAGGGGAAAGGCTTCCTCTGTGCCTGGGCAAAGCTGGGGGGTAAATGGAGTTCAGCTGTCCTGAACTTGGGGATGCTCCTGCATGGAGCTCAACTTCACAGCTCAGCCACACTGCAATCTAGGGCTGAGCTCCTGCCCTGCCGCTGGACCACCTCCCCTCTCCCAGTGCAAGAGACATTTTGAACCTGCTCCCAAGGCAGACCCGGAGGAGAAGCCCCCATGACACTGGTACGTTGCTCTGCGGAGCTGCTCGCCAGGCATGAGGGCAGCTAGTGGCAATCTGGACTTGCTGACCTGGCCCCAGGCACTGTCTCTTACTGAGCGGCTCTGCTGCCTCTTGGCCCTGGAGTGGCCTCTTGGTCTGCTTGATGTTAAGGAGGAAATGTTTTTTAAATGACGTGAGCTTGTCAGATGTTTTTATTATTCTCTTGCTTTGGCTCAACAAAAGGCTGATCTACCACCAAATCCTTCCAGGTCTCCAGCTTATTCAGCAGCTTCCCTGTCCCCCCTCCAGAAAAACCCTTCTGTGATTCCTTCTCTCTTCTGCATTTGCCAGAGGGGATAAGAGAACTTACAGGGAAGAGCTGGGGGTGCGTAGGATGAAAGGACCAAGGTGAAATTCAGGCTGTAAACGAACATGACTTCACTGCACCCACCCTCAGAGAGCACCAACCTGCAGGAGAGAGGAGGATGATGGACAACCTAATCTCAATGCCCTCCAAGGCACTGCCATGAGAACAGTTAGATTTTTTTCCCAATTCTCCCTTGCAGAGGTTTGTGATTCATCTATTATTCAATGTCCAAGGTTTTAAGGACCACTGGGATCCTCTTCTTTCACCCCTCCCTGCCTGCATGCACAAGCCAGGCTGCATTCGACCCCTCCCAAAGTATCTCCTGACAGCACCTAAGGTCTTCCCAAACTCATGCCCAGCTTTTAGCTGCCTGTCCACCATCTTCATGGCTGTCACTGTTGGTCCTATTCCAGGTGAGATCTTGGATTCCTCTTCCCACAAAGACAGATCCTTCACTCCACCAGTGATCTCTGTAGGATAACTGATAGGGCAATCCATGGCTCTGCCAGAGCTGGCTGCAAGTGCATGTTGATGCTGGGCTAGCATGGCTGCTGGTTCAGCGAGCAGTGGGAGCCCTGCAGCCTTCACCTGCTGCCTCTGGCTGCTTCCCCTGTGTTCATAGTTGTTTTTAATAAAGCTGCTGGTTTTGCAGAAAAGCATTTCTCTTGGAGACACTTCCCAAGCAAAGTGGGAGGGTGGCAACATCTCACAAGAAGTGGTGAGCTCTCCCTTGTTTGTCTGCTCTGGCCAGGGCAAGACGTATGCCTGGAGGTGCTGAGCTCTGCCCGTCCTGCAGGATGCACGCAGAACATGGCTAGCAGAAGGACAAACCTTTTTCTCCCTGTCATGTGCACACAGGCATTTCACAAGGGATGCAAATACCCCCAGCTCACTGCCAGCCTTGAGAGCACTTGTTCTGCTCCTCAATCTCAGCTTTTGTTCTCAGCAAGAGCAATAAGATACACCCTATGAGTGCCAGACAAGGAAGAGCTGAGGTGGGTACAGCCCCATTCAGTGATCCGAAAGCAGGGTCCCAGATGTTTTCCCACCCAGAGACCCAAACACTATGGGTTAGCAGGGTGCCATGGACCCCTTAGACTCCTACAACCTTCCCATCAGCCAGGACCTGAGGATTTTCAAGCCATGGGACTACTTTCTTCCATCCATCCTGGTACATGCCTGGAAGCCAGGGAGGTCCTGCAGCAATGCCACCTCCAGCGCCCTTCCCTCAGCCCTGCGGCTCTGCAGCAGCCTCCCACCTTGCAGCTGCCAAGGTGAAGTCTGAGCTCTCCATCCCCACGTTATACCCCTCACCATCCTCTCCTCCCTGCCAGCACAGGTACAGACCTTCCTCTGCCCCTCTCTGGCACTGTGATGTGAGGGCAAGCTGTCCCTGGCCCAGCAGGGCAGGGAGCTTTTCTGTTAAGCTGCAGTGTTTATTATTCTAAAAGAGGAATTTGGCTGGGAGAGAAGACAGGAGGTCAGCTGGCTCGCAGGGAGGCTGGGCTGGCTGGGCAATGCAGCTCTGTGCCCACATTCAGGCCCACATGCCTGTGGGGTGGCCGCGCTCTCCCGGAGTCTGGGGTCCCTGGGGCCATGCTGGGGCTCTGCCAAGTGCCATGGGGGAGGATGGCTCCCTGCCAGCCTGCACACCACGTCCCTGCTCGCCTCTGCGCTGCTGCCCAGCGAGGCTGGGATCTGGGCACTTCAGGACAGTGAATATCTGGGAGGGTTTCGAGTCCAAATGAGACACAGATACAGGCGACTGTCCCTGCCCGGTGACAGGGCCACATTGTCTGTCCTTATCTGTCCTCTGTAATCACATCAGCCCAGCGGTGCTGCACGTGTGGCTTTAGGAATGCGGCCGCTCCTCCTCCGGACAGGAGTGGCGAGCGGGTTTGCTGGCGAGATGGGAGAGCTGAGCCAGCTCGGGCTGCCGGGTTTCCCAGCCCGCTGCCGCACTGGCAAAGGGGCAGCATCCCAGAGCTGGCTGTGGCCAGGCACCGCTGAGAGCCTGTCTGAGCAGCTCTACCCTCATGCTTTTGCAGCATGTTGCATGGGGCAATGGGATAAATGGGGGCACCCCAACATCCCTGAGCAGCAGCAGCAGCGCTGTGCAGAAGGCACCCTGGGCTCTGATGGCCCATGGAGCCATGCCCTCACAGACGGGACACAGGAGAGAGAGCCAGAGCAAAGAGGTCAGACGGCACGGCCAAGGCCATGTGTCAGGGCCACGGCTGCGCCAGGACCAGTACTCAAGTCTCCCAATTCCCCATATCATGACTTCACAGCTTCTCCAGAGCAGCCCCCTCTCATTTCTCCTGCATCCCAAATATGAAGACAGCTGAGCTTTCTTCTCCACCTCCTCTCCCACTCCCCAGCTTGCTGCTGCGAGTGGTGGCCAGGGGCTGATGCCTCTGTGGCTAATGAACTTGGAGAGGAATTTCTGCAGCGGGAGCAGGGCTACACCCAGGGTCTTGGATATGAGGAAATGCTGTATCCAGCCTCTTCTGGGGGTGGTCACATCTTTATTTAGTAAGTACCATCCCTCCAGCCATCTCTGCCACTCTTCCCACTTCACAGTGCCTTGCTCAGCAGACCAGGCATCACCAAACCTTATTGATTTATTACTGTTCCCGCACTTCAGACCTATCTCTTCTTTAATGATGCTAGTAAGCCAAAGATGCCTTTGCTAATGCCCAAAATATGTTGTGTGGGCTCAGTCTTGACTATTCCTGGGAAACGAGGCGAGAATTTCCTTTGACTTAGCTCAGCATGCCCTGCCACACCTCTGAGCTCCCTTCCCTCTGCTGCTGCTCCCAGCATGTGTACGGGGCAGTGCTCCTGGCAGAGCACCACAGCACGTATGGCAGCACTGGCACGAGCATCGCATGACACTGCCCGTGCCCAAGCATGGATCATGTAGGATGGGGACATTTCCAGCACTGCAAATGTCTTAAACCATGAGCGTCCACACCAAGGGGGCCCTCCCAGGCCACTGCCCTCCTCCCAAGCATGCCTAGCCTATGTTTCTTGCCTTTCCTCCACAACCACTAACGTCCTGTGGAGAACCAGTATGGGGGTCCTGCGAGCACCTCCAGTGCCGTGGGAGCCGGAACCAGCCTTAAAGCTAGTGCATGGGGAAGGAGATGGCTCGGCGTGCCAGGGAGGAGGAGAGCAGCCGCAGCTGTGCTGACAGCCACCTTGGGAGGAGCTCTGGTCCCTACACACCAGCAAGGGGATGTGCTATCTGCTGGAAATCAGGGTGCACAGACCCAGCTCAGCAAATTTACATTACCAGGGCAATTCCTGCACCCATTGCCCCACATTGCTTTTCTACACTCACTGTGCTCCCCTGGCCCAAGCCTCCCTCATCCTGCAATGCTGGGCAGAGGTGCTGGCTGCCAGCCCGGCTTGCCAGGGCATCTCGGCTGGCGACAGGACGACCGCGGTGAGAGAGGGAGTGGAGAAGCAAAGCCAGGCCTCTCGCACAGCCTCTGGTCCTTTCTCTTCCTCTGGCTTTCTATTTCTAGCAACTTTTCTTGCTGGGGCTGTGCTTCCAGGCGCTCCCACAATGCTTGTTGGCCCTGCCGTCCTGCCAAGCAGGCGAGGGACATCTGGTGCAAATTAGCGGGAAATAAAATATACTTTATTTCTTCTTTGTCTAAGCGCATCTGAGTCATTAAGTGAGATCGTGGGTGCCCGTATGCAATAAAAAAAGCAGCCCCGTATGGATCCCATGATCAGTGCTACTCGCAGCCAGGGAGCGAGGGCTTTTCCTGGCTGGAGGGAGCACCGTCCCCCTCTTTCGACAGCAAAAAGCTCCCTGAGCAAAGGCTGGAGACTCCTGAAACCCAAGCTTTGCTTGTCTGGCAGTGAAACTCTTTGGCTTGTCCTGTGTTCCTCTGCCACCCTCCCTCTGGCCTCTGCAACTGCTTCTTTCCCACCCTTTAATCTAAATAAAACTGAGTGGTTGGTGGTGTTTTTTTTTTTTCCATTTGGCTGGAACCATCCGGAGTTGCAACATCTCTCCTCTGGGGTCCCTTGGCTCTCATGACACCGTGTTTACTCACAGGCCAGATTATCATCACAGAGTCCTTTTTCTTTTTCCCAGCACATGGCTAGAATTAGGCAGGGCACACACATGGGGAGCCTGCCGTCCCAAGGCCCATAAACAGCTGCTGATAAAACACAGAGGTAGGAAATCTGAAACCAGGCTGAGGGGCAGAGGGGAGGGGAGTCCCTGGGGTCCCACAGGCCATCCCTGCCCAAGGGATGAACATCTGGGGGCAAAACCCGCCTCACCCAACCACCTGCCAGCACCAAGGAGTTCTGAGGCTTTACCCAGGCACCGGTGAGACCAAGGGATGCTGAGAGCCCTGGGTGCCTGTTTGCAGCATGCCTGAGTTTGGGGGTTCCTTGCAGAGGTGAGGTTTTGCAAGCACTTAGAGGCAGCACTGCTAACGCCTGAACCCTCCGAGTGGTTTTGCCAGAGCTCTTTGGTCTGTGAAGATGTGATTAAAGCCACAATTCTGGTGTGGACCACGCTCTTAGGAGATGGTCAAAGCAGGGGCATATGCCACCTCCAGGGCAGTATGAGCTCAGGGCCACCACATAGCCACAGGTGGGGACAGCTTTCCTGCTTGCCTCTGCTGCAGAAAGCAGGGATAGTGTGACCAGAGACCCTGCCCAGGACCTCAGATCCTGGTCCCCTGCTTCAGTGGCACCTGGAGGAGGTGGTTGTGTGGTCATGAGGGCACTGGTCCTGCAGCCAGATGGCAGGACATGAGCTATCACAGGCAGCCTTCTCCGGGCCAGCCTGCCACGGGCTATTGCAGGCTTTGACAGCATCTGTCAGAAAGCTGAAAATGAGGATCATGACTCCAAAGTAGGGAGGGAAGCTGCCGGGGAGGATGATGAGTCCGCATTGAGCCCTGGCGGTATGATTCAGCAGCCCTGGGGTCAGCCATGTGAGGAATGGGGTGGGGTGGTGAGCCCCATGCAGCCCCATTTCAGCTGCGGCCACCCTCCCCATCCGAGTGTGGGGTGACTGTAACGTGCACGCATGCGATCCAGAAAACCTCAAGCCATGGGCTTTCTCGCTGCGAGGACCTGGGACAGGGGGACATGGGACCATGGTGAGCCCTGCACTCTCAGCTTTAATCCCCCCCCAGCTTTCCCACTCCATTTTAAGCCCATGGGAGATGGAGGAAAAAAGCGACCTATTTAGTGTAAGTTCAAAATAAAACAAAACATCTGTTTGGAGACGTGCCAGCATTACAAATAATCCCCCAGCCTCGAGTGCTGGTATTTGTGGCCCTTTCAGCTGCATATGCTCCCCTGCTTCCACTTTCGGAGGAAAGGCCATGCCCCAGGGCTGACAGGGCTGCTCCCCAGAGCCTGCGAGCTTGGCCCAGGCTGTGGGAAAACCCTGGGTGAGGACCAGGGCTCACCTGGGGTCGGGGAAGGAGGAATGGGGGTGTTAGGAAGAACGGCTGCCACGTGCCAGGCAAAGCTGAGGCAGTGCCTGGCTGTCCCTTGCTGCATACCCTGCTCCTCACCCCAGACAAATCCTGTCTCCCTTACCCTCCCTAGGGCAGCCAATCAGTGCCAGGGCCATGGTGATGCCACGACGGGTCCATGGTGGTGCTGGGGACTGGCCAGCATTTCGGAGCACAGCCCCGAAGTCTGGCGTTGTGTGTGACAAGGGATGCTCGCACCGGGTGTGGGGAGCAGGGCTTTGCTCAGCCTTGGGGCTGGCCCAATGCAGTGCAGTGATCCCCTGGGGAGGCACAAATGTGCCCCTTGGGAGCATTTCAGCCTTTCCCAGCACCCTTCTCCAGCAAGATGCTCTAAAGGATGCAACAGAGCCCAGCTGGCTGTCCGTTACCGTCCCCCAACTTCCCCATTGCCCCGACAGCAAAGACATTTCAGGAGAACGCATCACGCGAGTTATGAACGTAGCTGCAGGGCACCTAAACCACGGCTCAGTACCCACACAGCTCCCTGCATTGCTTCACTGCTGGCCCCTCCAACCAAGCAGCAGCACCTCAGGGCTGGCTGGCAGCAGTGACTCAAAGAGCTCTCTGGCCCCTCCACCCCTGAAGTGGCATATTGAGGGCTCCCAGCTCCCAAGCACGTGGGGCTGGATGGGGCTTGCCTCTCCGAGCAGAGCCCACCTGTTTGCCTGCTGGTTTTCCCCACCACTGGTGGAGTGGAGGGGGCAAGCAGGGGATGTGGGACCAAGGGTTAGGCACCATCCTGGCTGCTGGTCTCATGTCCTGGCACCCCCAGGGCTTTCCCTGCTCACATACCTTGGCTGCCAGAAAGCTGCGTCTGCTTTCCCACGGAGATGAGATGCAAGGGAAGCGCTCTGCTAAGGTATACATGAGGAGGAAAATAATCCCCAGCATGTCAGCATCGCTATCACCTGCTCAGAGTTGCTATTTGAGGGTGGCTGCTATGATGGGGCCAGGGCTAGAGCCAAAGGTCCCAGCTTGCTCTAATTAACCACTAATCATCAGCTGGGAGGGGAGGGTGATGGAGGCAGGAGAAAGAGAGCCATCCTGAGCCCTGGTAGGATGTAGGGGCTTTGCAAAGTCCCAGGAGCAGTCAGAATGTTGTGGTCTTATTAGTCCTACACAACAGTGAAGGATGAGCAACCTGATCCTTCTCTGACAATTTCCCTGAGACACAGATCTACCAGGGAGGAGGAGATAATCTGTAGATGCATCAGCTCTTCTCAGCTGCCTGTGAGGGACCCGAGCTTAATCGCTTTGTTCTGGAGTTTTAAACTCTCGTATCTGGGATTAGGCACTCATCAGCTCTGTGGTCAGGGCACCCTTTGCCCATCTGTGGGACCCAGAGAGGAGCCTGGCACTGTAGCTGGGGTGGGAGAGTGCAGCGCCAGGTAGTGCTGGGGTGTGAAGGGCAGAGGCTGCTTCCAGAGGGGAGCTGTGTTTAATTTGGCCCTGCTGCTCCTAGGTTCCTGGGAGGAAGCAAAATGCAGCTGCTGGTGCAGCTCTTGGTGCTGGGGACTGATCCTGCCCCCTCCTCCATAAGCTCACCTGTGGGGCAGGAGGACCAGGGTGGTGGCACCCAGGACAGTAGAGGGCTGAACCATAGTGGTGGGGCAGCCACCCTCATCCCATCCCCCCTCTCCTGTCTGCTGGCAAGCTGGGGTCAGACCCCCAGGAGGCAATTGCATATGATGTAGGTCTGGCCCCCACCTCCTTATAACAGCAGGACCTGGGGGCAACGATGGAGCTTTCTGGAGCAGGGGGTGCAGAAATCCAACACGTTCCCTATGTATCTGCAGGTTGCACAGGGGATGCCTCCCTCTTGGATAACCTTCTCCTATGTGCTCTGGCCAGGCTCTTGCCATCCTGCCTGCAGGGTCCTCTATAACCTCCAGCAGTTCCTCTCCCCTCAGTCATGGAGCAAAAATCAGCTTCCCTGTGCACCCATGCTCTGCAAACAGCCCCTGCCCCCCAAACCTCGCAGATCCTCTGGAGGAGAAGCTAAGACAGGACTCTGTGTCAGGGCTAGCAGCTGCCATCACCCCCTGCCCTCCCCTGAGCACAGCTTTAAAATGGGCGCCGAGTCCTGCTCCCTGCACAAGGAATTCCTGAATCAAACCATATTCTCCCAAACAGCTCCCAGGCTGGAGAGTGAAACTTGGCAGCTGCCTGCAGGAGAGCGGAGGGGACCCCTGTCACGATGCCGGCAGTGCTTGGCCCCGAGGAAAGCAGGGTTTCTGTTCTGCAACCATTTGCTCAGCAAAGGCTGAAACCGAGGTGACTTCCAGTTTGCGAGCAGAGAATGCGCTTGCAGAGAGTGGAGCTCGAAATGGTGTATTTTCTGCTGGCCCCAGTTCAGACAAACCCACAAGCAAACATATTTTTTTGTATAAATAAGACAGTGTGTCTCGCCAGTTAAAGCAATTCAAACATGAATGTAGCAATTTAATTGGTGCCAATTACTGTGTCTCTGTAGCATTAAGATTTCAGTCACAGACCCTTCCGCGTGGTAGATGGGCCCACAGGGGGAAGGCAGAGGGACCAGCAGGATGGGGTCCCCTGCCTGCTTTGGGACCCTCATCCCTCCGAGCAGCCCTGGTGCTACCCATGGGGACATGCTGAGAAGACCCTTTCCATAATGGGTAGGTGGTCCCTCCTACTCAATCTGTCTCCTAGTCTGCAGCCCAGGGTTTGACGGCCAGCACAGTGCCCTAGTTAAATCCCTGCACTCTCCAGCTCTTCCCTGCTCCTGCACCCCACAGCATCCTGCAAGCTCCATGACACACCAGCTCTCATTGAGCCTGGAGAAGAACATAGGGTGGCTGTTGGCAGGGACCTGGACAGATGAGCAGATGCCCCTGCAGGCATGCCCTGGAGAAGATGAGTCCAGCCATGGGCGCAAGACATACACCATTTGCACTACACCAGCCTGGCTTTCCTGGTAGCAGCCTTTCTGTGGGAGCTTTTGTGAGCTCCCTGCTCTCTGCACAGGCTCTCCCCACCGTGATCCTCTGGCTCTGCAGGCTGGTGGTTGCAAGAGAAGGGCACAAACACAGACCAGGGCATGCCACAGCCTGTGTGCCAGGTGTGCACCCAGGAACAATGAAAAAGCAGGGTGTGAGGGGCAGCGCATCACTGTACGTCTCCTGCTGCCAGGCTGGAGGGCCAATGGACCCTTGTAAGCACGTGATCCATCCCAGCACCCCTCTGTGCATCTCTGGTATGTGTTCCTGTCCCTGTCCCAGCTGGGTCTGCTCAGTGTCCCCCATGGTGTCAGGAAAGCACTGCACTTCCAGGAGGAGTTGTCCCAGTGGGAGCAGAGCAGGGCAGAGGTGCACTTGGCTCGGGGAGCCTAATTAGGCAACCAGGGAGAGGAGGAGGGGAAACAGCCACCCCTAAAACAAGCCTGGTTATGTCCAATTTGACTGGTGGAGCGGAAGGAGCCTCCTGGAGCTGCTCCAGCCTCTGAGGAAACAATACCCAGTCTATACCCTCCCCTTGCAACTACTCTCCAGGGGATTTCTTTGCCTTGGTTGAAGTACAAACAAACAAACTCCATGAAGTGTTCAGCTCAGATCCTCCCTTGCAGGGATAGGATGCATCCCACCAGCCCCAAGCCTGCATGGTCCCCAGCTCCCCCCAGCTCTGGGCCAAAGGCAGCCCCCACTGCCAGCACCAGAGCTGTGCTCCTGTGGGATTTGGCCACCATGTAGCTCCTCCACTCCCTGCCCTTTGCTGCTGCATCCTGGGAAGACACTTTGCTGGAGCCTGACCCTATGAACACCATTGCAATCCCATCCCACTCCAGTGCGGCATCAGGCACTGGGGCCAGTGGGACCTCAGGGCCTCCTGGCCCCAGGGTGGAGCAGGGCACAGGAGTCCCTGCCCGGACCCTCTGGCAGCGGCCCGCAACACCTGCCTGTCATTTGGGTGATGCTTCGGCCAGCCAACATGGTCTTTCTTTGTACAGCATCACTATCGCAGCTAGAGATAGGTTCTTAACCTCAGCTTTCCTCCAGTACTCACCAAGGCAATTTTGTCTTGCCCTAGTCCTGGAGAAGGGCTCAGTGCTCTCCTCTCTCTAACAGTGTTGTTCTGAACGCTTTGGAAATCCTGTCACAGACCCATCAAAAATGAGGCTGAAAGAGATCATGGGGTCATTGCCCTGCTTGCAGTGCCCCCATCTCCCCAGCCAGAGGTTTGCCCAACATGTCTTTTAAAGCCGGTAGGGCTGAAGGCACCCAGCCTCTCACCTTTAAACCTACAGACATTTCCCCTGAAAGCTAACTTGTTTCTTTGCAGTGACCTTTCCCTTGCATGAAGACTGTGCACTACATCCCCACAACATCCAGTGACCAATGAGCCCCATCAACCCCTCCCCGAGCCCTCTGCATCCTCTTCTGGGCTTCTGATCCCTCTCTGCTCTCCCCAGCCTTTCCACTCTGTGGACTGGAGCTTTTCTATCCCTGATGAAGTGCTTGGCATCATTTGCTGGGGGGACTAGCTCCCCCCACCCTGCCTGTTCATGACGCCCCCAGCCACGCGCCTTTTGGCACACCCCATGGGAAGAGCTGTGGGTTTCCCCACACCACGCTGCAATCCGGTTTGTGTCCACTATAGCCCCCAGATCCTTTCCCACTGCATGAGCTGCCTGGGCTGTTAGCTCCGAAGATGACACACAGACATCTAGTATTTCTTTCCTAATGGCAGCGTGCTGTCACAGCTTGCTGTTGCTGATCCCAGTGCCCTTGGGATCCTCCTGCACTCTGATCTGCCTGCACACCAGCTGCCCACCCAGCTTGGTGCCAGCCCAGAGTTTAGCACGCGTGCTTGTCTGTTGCCCAGGCAGTTAATGTAGAGATTGCAGAAGACCAAGCCCAAGTCAGAGCCCTGTGGGACCCCACTAGAAATGACCAGGACTTTGGACAACAAGCCATGGCTAACTTCTCCCTGACTGCAGCATCACAGCTGGACGTGCTTGTATTCAGATCATGCTGCCCGTTCGGACTATGGGCAGCCTGAACCTGCAGCCCTGTGTGGGGATGCAGGAGAGGAGCTGAGGGCAGGTGATCGGGTGGCCACAGTCCCTCCGCCTGCTCCTTCAGCGAGGACCCGCCATGTTGTTGAGCTGGAGAAAGGGGCAGCTGGTTTTTAGGGAGAGAGAAAATCCCTTTGCATGCTGCAAATGGGTGGCTGTGGCTTGATTCTTCTCCAAACCCCTGACCCCTCTTGATGCACCAACTGACTTAGAAGTGTTTCCTGGACCCAGGGACATTGTCAGGGGTTGGTGACTGCCACATCTCACCCAAGCCTGGGTGACATCAATGTCAAGGAGCAACTTCAAGCCTCATGTCAGACCATGCCCAGAGTTAACTGTCAACCAAGGCGGCTACCTGGCGACTCCCTCTCCAAGCCAGCACATGGCCTCTGCCAGGCAGACCTATGGCTTTGCCACTGGCTCCGGTTGCCTGAACGAAACGTGCCCCTTTCCCAAGAGTATGGGATGCACAGTCACCTTGTCCTGCAGAGTGCTGAGGGGGAAATGACCCTTCAACCAACGCCCCAATGACCCCTGGGGAGCACTGGGGCTCAGCATTACCAGTCCTTGCCATTGATAGAAGACCTTCTGAAAAGATTTGGGACTGCCAAGCCCCTGCAAACAGGGCAAGGATGGAGCAGCACAACATCCCTTTCCACCACAAGTCCTACTTTGAAAGTCTCCTTGTTGGCGGATGAGTGCAGGAACTGGATGCCCTGAGCCCGCAGTGGTCCCAGCATGAGCACCAAAGCCCCACAGGTCATGCAGCCCCTGTCCCTGGACTGTCAGGGCTGCCTGAGTCAGCACAGCTTTATTCCACACCAGTTCCAGCCTGCTGGAGATCCTCAGCTCCTGGGCACTTGCGACAGCAGAGCGGTTGCCCATATCCATGCCTAGAAGGGTTTTACAAGGCTCTGCCCCTCCAGTACACGGCACTCCAGGGTGCAGGCCCTGAGCAGGGCTTGCAGACATCCCTCTCCACTTTGGCCTGGTCCACAAGGACAGGAGTCCCACCAAGGGCACAGACCGAAGCAGCATGGTCCTAGGAGACCCTGCATTTAGGGATGACCACGGGTATGTTCAAACAGTCTAATGCTGCGGTGATGCTGCTCTGCAGTGGGGTACACTTACACTTCTAGAAGATGTCTTGCTAGGGGTGGCAAGCAGTCCCTTCCCCATGCACATCCCAGCCCTCCCACAGCCACCAGGCTGCGAGAGCCAGGGTAACCCTCTGACCCAGGGAAGGACCGAGAGCTCCCCAGGGAGAAGCAGAGATCCACTGGGCCCTGCTCCCGCTGCAGCACTATACCCCTCCAGTCCCTCGGCTCCCTGCAGTTTTCCCAGCCTAGGACCTGGAGAGAGTGGATGGGATGGCTTTTCCCGCGGGATGCCGCAGAGCTCAGCTGCTCTTCGTCAACCACCACCTCCCCAGGGCCTGGCAGGGTGTTTTGTGGTGCCAGCCCCATGCAGGCGAGCAAAGCCCCTTCCAGAGCAACTAGGCTAGCTCGAGGAGAGGATCCCTGGGGTCTGTACCACCTCCAGCGCGCGGCTCCCTGGCCAGAGAGCCAGAGCAGAGCAGGAGGGCCAGCTGACCCCTGGGTGGGTGACATGAGGGCTTACCTTGGGCAGGGTCTCACCGGCAAATGCCTGTGCCGCACGTCCCACGGGCGCTGGCCGCCCCGAAATTCCTTCCTCTCCTCCTCCGCACTCTTTATCTGCTGCCTGCCGAAGCTCTCCCTGCCCTCCCAGCTTTCCCCAGCTGGCAAGGCTTTTCCACTTAAAGGAGAAAAAGAGGGAAGGGAAGAAATGAAGTGGAGGGGAGGAGGGGAAAAAAAAAAAAATAAAATCAAAAGGAGAGGCAAGGCTGTGCCAGGGCTGGGCTGCAGCCAAGCCCTTGCTCTGCTCCTCTAGTGCATCTTAGCAGCACCCTGGGCAGCCCCCAGCCCACCTGGGAGGGGGTCCAGCCACCTCGAACCCCAGCGTGGAGCAAAGCCCCGGGCTGAGGGGTGTGCACGCGTGTGTGTGTGCGTGTATAAATAAAAGAGACCTCGGGAGGAGGAGAAGGGGGGAGGCTGCCTCGCCAATGAGGAGCGGAGTCCCTCCGACTTCCTCCCTCCACCCTCTGCGGGGACCCTTTGCAGAGCAAAACTTGCGATTAAAGCCCAGCAGATGAGTGTGAGGGGAGGGAAAAAAAAAAAAAATTGAGAAAGGAGGAGAAGCCAAAGGGGCTGCAAGAGAGGGGAGTTTTGCTGCAGGCTGCCGATGACTGCGAGAAGTGAGGGCCTGGCTAACGGGAAACAAAAGGAGCCCAGACCAGCCCGGCTCTCGCCTCCTTAAACCGGAGGAAAGGAGCTGCTCTCTCCCTGTGTCTGCTTTCAATTCTGGCCTTTTTCCCTGTTTTCTTTTTTCTTTTCTTCCCCCCACCCCCCCCCCCCCCCCCCCCCCCCCCCCGGCTTCAAGCCCCCCTCCCCTTTTTCTTTTTTTTTTTTTTTCCTCCCTTTCTCAGGATATGAGGGGATGTTTAGAAAATCCGCTGCCCACGCCAGCAGCTGACTCATGTTTTTATTAAAGAAGGCCTGTACTGAACCGACTCCGCATATTCCCCCCGGACGCCTCCCCGTGCCGTGCCGGCACTGCGCCTCCCGCCCCGCTGACCCCCGGCTGGCCACGGCCGCTCGGGGACCGCCAACGCGCCCTCCCAGCCCTTTTGTTTTTTTGGAAAGGGGAATAAAAGGTCTTGTGCGACTGGGATGCTGCAGCAGACGGTGGTTTGGTTGTGGACTCAGGGCCGTTTGGGCTGCCGAGGGGCATGGAGCTGGGAGAGGCAGCAGGAGTTTCCACCTCAGCCATGCCATCATCTCAGATGTCCTGCACCCCTCCTGCTCTGGCAGGGTGGAAGCCAGCTGAGGAACATGCTGAGTCATTTGATGAGTCCAAATAGTTTCTGAGAGTCTCTCAAGAGGCACAGCATTATTGTTTATCCAAAAGAGTATTATTTTTTTCGATTTGTTTCAGGACTGTAATGAGGTGCAGAAGCTCTTTGGATCAAAATTGTTGTTTGACTCATCAGTTCTTGTCACCATTTCCATCTTGGGGATGTGCTTTTGTCTGATCCAGACAAGAAAAACTGCAAAAATACACTGGCTATCCTGAAAAAGGAGACTCCCCTGAAAAGATGCTTTTCTATCTTTCTTTCTTTTCCTTTCCAAGAATTAAAAAGCCCTTCCCGTAAGGACAACATCACTGAAATCTATGTTCCTGGCTTGTTTGCAAGGCAGACTCATCCCCTTCTGCCTCACTAACGAATGCCTGCACAATGGGCACAGCTAATGATTCCCCAGCTGGATGATACCAAGAGATTGCTACTTATCATCCTTTATCTCAGTGTTTTCTTTGCACTGCCAAAAATCAAAGGGGAAAGCCTTTGTTCTGTGCAACCGCGGAAGGTGAGGAGAGCCTGGCTGCGGCACCCCTGCAGCTGCACAGATACAGCTGTGGCACCCCTGCCGCTGCACAGGTACAGCTGCATGCAGGGCAGGGGACATGCGGGTCTGGCTGAGCCTGGGCAGGAGAGGGAGGCTGGGGAAAGGAAGGATGCTGAGAGGCAGCCCCCTGGGAGATGGAGGGGCTCCTACACTGGGCTGGGGCAGAGAGGGTGTGAAGCAGTGGTGGCTGGGTGAGACCCCGCTGCTCCCCTGTGCTGGGCCGGCCAGATTCCCTTACTCCAGGTGTGGTGGTGGCCACGTGTTGGGGGTCCTTGGCAGCCCCCCCAGAGCTGAGATGGGCTGTAGTGCTGAAAAGGAGCCAGCAAGCGTGAGAGCAGTTCATATGGGGGGCAGACGTCAGAGGGGACGTGCTGCGCACATGGCTTTTCCCAACACTTTTCCCAAGGGATAAAGATGTGTCTGACGGGTCGCTGTGCAGGGACATGTGGGCTGCTGGGAACAGCCCAGCAGAGCTATTTCCTGGTAGTATCCTCGTGCCAAGGACAGCATCACTGCTCCCAACCCAGCGGGAGATGGAGAGACCCACTGGTACAATCCTGCTGGGCCCCTCGCACTGGAGACGGGCTATCTGGGGTGGGCAGAGGGTGGAAAACCTAGCATGGACCCCGCTTGAGGGCAGTGCATCCTGATCCCAAGGTGGGATATGTTCCCCTGTCTCCCCCCTGCAAATGGGTCACCCCAATGCCTACTCCCGGGCTGGGAGCAGAGACAACCTGGGCAAACAAAACACTCTCCCAGAAGTTGTCTGCAAAGGCCAGCAGGGTTCATTGTTTTGGGATGCTGGGGGAGCCCTGGAAAGCCGACAGCATCCCAGCAAGCACACGGCGGCCCGTGCTGTATGTCCCCAGGGAGCATCCAGGGCTTGCACTTTATTTAAGAACAGCACATCGGGGTTACGGCAGCTCCTGGGAAAGGCCAGCTCAGAGGAAGCAGCGAAGCCAGAGGGACTCGTCTGTGTGAGTGCGTGGGTGGAGTGCAGCAGCTCAGCTACCTCTGCCTCATCCCCCCTTCATTGCTCACCTCTATTTTTGGTGCCTGCACCCCTGTTTGTGGCGCTTGCAGGACTTAGTGATTCCCCCAAGGCTGGGACAGCTGCAGTGTGGGCTGCCAGAGCCACTCTCAGCTGAGATTTCCAGCCTCAATAAGCACCGTTAAGTGCTAGTGGGAAACTGGGGTCACGTAGTGCTACGTCTCTGGAGGGGACAGCAGCCACTGAGATAGGGACACTGCAGTATTTGGATTGTTCTGGCATCACCTGGATCAAAGCAGCTCTCTGATCTCCTGCCCCATCCCAGGTGGAGCTGGGACCACGGGGAAAAGCCCATATCCTGCACTTGACATGGAGAAGAGACACCAGAGCCAGGTGACCCAACACAATGTTGGGAATGGCCACGCTGGAGCCAGCAATGGGTCTCATGTGCCAGCAGGGAGGCAGGTAGGAAAGAAGAAGCAGATGCTGGCTTTCCCCACATCTCCAAAGGTTTAACAAGGGCTAGACTTGCCCCTGGCTTCGGTTCCTCTGAGCCTCTACCAACTCCAAGTCAGCTCAGGAATTTCAGCATCGCTCTGGTGTGGTGTCAAGCCACAGACCACAAGAGAGGAGCGGCGGGTGCCAGGGAGCACAGCACCACATCTGGGCAACCCACCCGGTGTGGCAGCTGCCAACACTTGCTCCTGGCTGGATCCAGCTCTTGGGCCCTGGGGAGAGCTTCATGGAGGCTTCATCCAGCCCTTTCCAGGGCTCTGACCTGGCCTCCAGAGGAACGGCTACCCTGTGCATGGTCCTGCTTCGCCAGGGTGGCAGTGGGGGGCCCAGGGATGAAGGGGAGGCAGAAGGTGCTGGGCTCCTTCCAAAGTGACCAATATGCCGGGGAGCATCCTGGGCTGGGGAGCATCCTGCAGCACTGTGAATGCCAGCCACGGACACCGCAGGGTGACAGTGGTGTCAGGAGGTAGCACTCACCATATGCCATACAGTGCTGGGACCCTACAGATGCTGGCCCGTCCCCTACATCCCCTGGGTTTGGCCGTTTGGAGGAGGCACTAGCCAGTGGCAGAGGATGCTAGCCCGCTGCCTTTCCCTGCCTTGGGGCCTTTCCGCCCCCGTCCCACGCACTCTTCCTAACCCCCATGATGAGCCTCGGTATTAAATGTGCTCCGCAGAGCCCCGGGAGGCAGCGGCAGGCTCCTGGGTGAATACTAATAGGGATGCCGTCCGGTCGCCCCAGACTTTCCCACACATCTGCAGCCACTTAATGTGGGAATCGTTAACCCTCTGCTTACGCAGCTCCTGAAACACAGCGAAGGAGCGAAACATGGCCAGGATGCTCCCTGCCAGGCCCTGGCCACCTTTGGGACCCCATGCCTCCTGTCACAGGCTGGGTGGGTGAGCCATGCTCAGCACCCATCAGCTGCATAGTGAGCACCCAGCTCTGTGCTGGTGCAGGGGGAATTGCATCACCAACTCAGTGAGAGCAGAGGCCCTGCATGTGCTGGAAAGCAACATGCCAGCATGTGTCCCTGTCCCTAACGCACTCTTGAGGATAGTCCCAAGATTTGTGGCATTTGCATTTTGCCAGGAAAGCTGATCCAGATCCTGAAGAGCAACACCAAGCCCAGGGGTGGGGAGACGGGGGCTGTACAGCAGTGCTGGCAGCACATCCGTCTTGGGCTATCCCAGCCCAGCACTCCTCTCTCTGGAGAGCAGCTCTGCAAAGCCCACCTCAGCACAGGGCCACTAGTGCCAGCAGAGACACGGTTCAGGCAGCTGGGAAAAGCCAAAGGGCATGCAGGAGTCTGCAGTGGGACTGATGGAGCTGGGACAGCAGGTTGTCCTCTGCAAGAGGGTTGCACTGATGTCTCTGTTGCCAGAGAGGAGGGGATGCTCTCGGGGCATTCAGTGGGGTGGCTGTGCTTGCCCCAACCCTCCCTTGTTCTCTAGGATGGTGCTCCAAAGATGTACGGCAGGAACGATGCATAGCAGATGTGCTGTGCTCTCCCTTTCCTCCTGCTGCAGGAGGGCAGCAGGAGAAGCTGCGGAATGGGAGGAAGGTGCTGGCTGGGCTGAGGTGTACATGGAGCCACGCAGCTCTGGGATGTGCTGGTCTGAGGCCACAGGTTTGCCTTTGGGAGCAATAGGCACTGGGGGGAGTGGGGAGGTCATGGGTCCATGGGGCTGCCAGGGCAGTGGTGGGGCAGGAGGCTCTGGGGTGAAAGGGGAGCAAGGGGAGGCACCTGCTTGACCCTTTGTAGGCATCTCCCTGTCCTGCTGAAACCAGAGCAAGCTGGGGGAAAAGGCAGGGCTTAGTTTCCCAAGGCGAGAGCCTCCTCCCTGGGAGGAGGAGATGGTGGGGTTGTCTCCCCTGCAAACCTGCTCCATCTGTGATAGCTGTTTGCAGCCTGGCCCTGGGGACCTCCCAGCCCTCCCTTTCCCAGCCCTCTTGCTTCCAGGAGATGGCATCACTCGATCACGGATAGCAGCACCAAGGCCCAGGGAGTGCTGGGGGAACCCTGGCTGCTCTCCCCTGAGTCCACCTGGTTCCACCAGGCATCTCAGGTCTGGAGGAATAGCGGGAGCTCCCCAGGCTGGGTTTGGTGCTGGGAGTCTCTGGGGTGGATGGAGAGGTACTGTCACCTTCTCTCGCCCAGCTGGGGACTCCCAGGGTCTCTGGCAGCTCCTGATCTGCTCACCCATAGGACCCCGGTGCAGGTGGTATCCTGGGGCACTGAGGGTCCCCAGCAGCACCTTCAGCCCCAGTCTAGCAGTTAGGATGCTCCTTGGGGAGCCCATGGGGGGTTTCTCACCTGGCTTTTCCCCAGCATAAACTCTGCCAGCCATAATCCCCACCAGCAATAAATAAGCCAAAGAAAAGGAAAAGAGGGAAGTCGTTGTCATATCTTTATGGCCCGGTTGTCTTCCCCTGCCCCCTTCGCCCTGCACCGAGGGAGTTGGTGGCATGGCTGTTAGCAGGCACCTGGCAATGCTGCACCCTGCCGAGCCCTTTATCTGCCACAGGGAGGATGCAGGTGTGGGATGCTGCCCCCAGACCCCTGAACCCCCTGGTCCCCAGCAGCCGCCTAAGACCAGGCTGCCTGTCACTGCCCATGGGAAAGAGCCAGTGGCAGGAATAACCCCAGCATCCCCCGTCCCTGCAATGCAGCTGCCCCCAGGATGGGACCCAGCAGCCACCTGCATTCCACCACCCCTGCCACCATCTGCTCAGGGAGGGGCAGGGGGGCATCTTCTTTTTTCCCCACTCCCTGAGCCAACGCCTCTTTGCTGGCAGGAGGAGGAGGAGGAAGAAGGCCTTAGCTCTCTTGTTTAAACAAAGCCATGGCTGTGCTGAGACCTTGGGAAAAATCCAGGATAGATGCGGTTATACGGCTCAGCAACTGATCTGTGCTGCTGCGTGAGCTGAGATAGTCACTAGGTGGGATGGTTACGATGGTCACCTTTGTCACAAGGGAGGGAGCTGGGGCAAGGCTGGGCGATGGGCCAGAGACTCTGGGGAGCACATGGAGGGTGCTCCAAATTGCTCACCTCTTGCAGTACCTCGAGCCATGCTAGGTCTTGGGAGGCAGAGCCTGGGTGATGCCAGCTCTGGGGGTGATTTCCCATTGCGGGGGTTTTAGTCTGCTCCCTTCTTGCAGACCAGATCCCTTACCTCTTACCCCATCTCCCTTTGATCTCATTCTGGCTCCCTCCTCCTTGCAAGGAATGGATATGGTACGGGGGTGTCTGTGCAACGTTTTCACCCAGTTTCAGCTGGAATCAGCACCGGAGGAATGGGACAACGTGCCCAGGACTGATGCAGAACCACTGCGGGTCCACAGCTCTGGGCTTGAAGATGCTGCCCCATTATGTCTTCAGCACGGCGTGCTTGGTTGGAGGGTGGGAACGGCAGCAGCCTGGCCTGGCTGTGGCTGGGAGGGCTGGGAGGTGGGTATGGTGGGCTCTCGCAAAGTCCACCTTGAGCAAACAGGTGACAGCAGTGCTGCAGGGTCTCGGGGACGTGCTATCCCTCCATGAACATGGGAGATCTCAGGGTGCTGTGGGGAGGAAGCACTGGTGTGGGGATGAGTGGGGCCCCAGGGCGCGCTGATGGCCAGGTGCTGTCCCCAGCCCAGGGACATCTGCCACCAGCTGCAGAGGGGGAGAATCAAGAAATGTCCATGCATCAAATGTACTAAGCTCCTCAAGTCAGAGAGGCTTTGCTGGTTTTGTTACCATTTTCCTTTTAACCCCAAAAATCTGGCAGGCAATCTGACACTGGAAACACTTCACAGGTTCATATCTGCCATCAAGAAAAACTCTGAAAGTCTGTTGTTTTATCCCCTTCTCTCTGTTTAATCCTAAATCTCCTTTTTCCCTGCATTTTTTTTTTTCTCTGTTTCTTATTGTCAGGTTCCAGGCTGTTTCTGTCCTGGGAGGGTAAGGACCAACCAGTCCTCACCCCACTCATGTTTGCAGAAAAGGAAGGGGCTGCTGCAGAGAAGCAGGCAGAGGTGGCCTTGGGGAGGTGACAAAACACCCTTCTAGAGCCTTTGCAGGGCTGTGCTTTGGTTTGAGGAGAAAAAGCCAGCCTGCAAATGATGACTGTGACTACATGCTGGTGGCTGGGCACAGCCAGAGTGTGACACTGACAGGGAAGGGGACACAGGCAGGGAGGAGGCTCCCAGCTGCAGGTGATGGGGGTTTCTGGGCAGCATGGCACAGCGCTTGTCCTCAGTTCCTCGTCCCCCTCCGCAGTGGAGGTGTGTCCGGCTTGGCGGGTGATGAGTGGGCAATCGCTGCTGGGAGCTGGTTTTGGCCAGTGTCCTCCTCGCACCTTGCAGGGAGACACAGCTTCATGAGGGTCCTGTTTCTGCTTGGTTTTCCTTATCAGAAAACATCTGGGGGATTTTTTCTTTTTTAAGGGAGAAAACAGGAGAGAAACTCCTCTTGCTGCAGGGCCATGAGCCCCTTGGAACCATGTTGGAGCCCACAGACTCCCTGTTGGGTGGGGGCATTCCCCCTGCACACAGCCTGTCCATCTGTCCTGCTCTCTGAGCCTGGGCTGAGCTTTGTTGTTGTGGTTGGAGGTTGGGTTTGCCCCTGGATGGACTAAACGCAGGGGGACTCAGAGCCTTCCCTTCCCACCAGCCCCCCTTTTCTGAATCAGGCAGATGCTGCCTGGGAAAACACCACCCCAGGGCAAGGGTTTGGTGGATGGCAGGCACAGCCCAGCTTGTCCCCTGCCCACAGCCAGGCTTTAATACAAGGCTCAGCTCAAGGCACCTTGCTCCTGGGGTAGGGATGGCTGCAGGGACAGGGTGGGCTCCCTTGGGGCATCCTTGTGGGTGACGCCCATGATGCTTTAGTGTCTCCAAAGCTGGCTGCTACAAAGGGACCACATCCAGTGGCTTGGGGACACCTGTGGGGTAGTGACAGCAGCGCGGACATGGGGTCCTCAGTGGCCCCCAGGGTCACCCACAACCTCATCCCCCTGCAGCCAGGGTGGGAGGTTTGAATTCGCCCCTCTCACCCGCTGGGGTTCCTGCACTTTGAAATGCAAACCTGCCTTTCAATGCAAATGCTGCGAGAGGTTGGGCCCAATAAAAGCCCGTGGGCAGGGAGGTGCCTGGCCCCAGGACACAGCTCCCCAAGGCGCCCAGGTGAGTGGCGGCGAAGGAGGGGCGGCCGCCTCCCTGCCAAACCGAGCCCGGCCGCAGTCGGCGGCACGGCAGCGCAGCATGTGTGCGGAGCTGGACGGGGAAGATGTATGTAGGTTATCTTTTGGATAAGGACACCAACATGTATCCCAGCCCTGTCCGGCATCCCAGCCTCAACCTCAACCCCCAGAATTACATGCCGGGGCCGCCCCAGTACTCGGACTTCGCCAGCTACCACCATGTGCCTGGGATTAACAACGACCCGCACCACGGGCAGCCAGCAGCCGCCTGGGGCTCTCCCTACACCCCTGCCAAGGAGGACTGGCATTCCTACGGGACCACTGCTACACCTTCCACTGCCAGCCCAGGGCAGTTTGGATTCAGCCCCCCAGATTTTAACCCCATCCAGCCCCCAGGCTCTGGACTTTTGCCTCCACCCATCAGCAGCTCGGTCCCCCAGCTCTCCCCTAACGCCCAGAGACGCACGCCGTATGAGTGGATGAGGCGCAGCATTCCCAGCACCAGCAACAGCGGTAAGGTAACCCCCCCAGCCCTGCACCCCGCACCTTCCCCGCTGCAGAGGATCACTGGGCTTGAAGCTCTCCCTGCATGGGGACTGCTGGGAGGGACAACATGCTTGATCTGCCCTCCGCATGGCGCTTGGTCCCCAAAGAGCAGGGGGACCCCACTGCTGAGGTAGCAGAAGATGAGGATGGGAAGGGAAGATACTGTCCTTCTGTGTTGCTGACAGCCAGGGTTATATGGTTGGAAAGTCCTTTTCCTTCAGCTGGCCTCTGTCCCTGCACCCCTGCCCTTGTCTGCCACCACTGGGTAGGATGGGCAGAGCCAGAGACCCCTGGGACCTCAGGGCCCTGCCAGCCCTGAGGGGGTGCTGGGCAGGATGTCCCATGCGTGCAAGGTTGAACATGGGGGGCTGCAGCTGTGCATGAGAGTGTGAGTTAGCGAGCAGCTGAGTGTGCGAGCCTGTGTATGGGAGGTGCGCACATGTGTGTGTGCCAGCTGCCTTATGCTGCGTACATGTGCAGTGTGTGTATGTGTGCAGGGAAGGTACCCTATGTATATACACAGAGGGAAGGTGCTGTGTGTGGGGTGTATATATATATATATATATATATGTATATATAAGATGTTCAACGCTTGTGAGGTGCTGTAGGCTCTTGTGTGGTGTGAGGTACCATAAGCAGTCTGTGTGCATGGGGCTTGCTGCGTCAATAGTCTCACCGAGTGTGTAGGGGGGATGCTACACACTCAATGTGTGCATGCAGGGTGCTGTTTGTCAAGGATGGTGCTGTGCGTGGTGTGTGTGCAAGGTGCAGTGCGTGTGTGTACATGTGGTGTGTGTGCAAAGTGTGGTGCGTTTGGGGACAGTGCCACATGGAGGGTGCATGTGGGTGCTCCGGGTGCAGCATGCTGTGCGTGCATTGGCGCAGCTTGTGGGTGCCTCTGCTCCTGTGCCCACTGCTGCTGGGGGCACCTGGTGCTCGTCATGTCCCCAGGGTCCTGTCCCCCTGTCCCCAAGTCCCCGGGGTCTTGTCCCCGCTGAACTCCTGACCTGGAGGCGGGGCGGGGGGGGGGGGGGGGGGGGGGAGGTGTCTGGGTGACCCCAGCTCCCTGCCCGCTGGGCTGGGGGCCCTGCTGCCCACTTCAAAGGCACTGGGCAGGTCCCCCTTGGGGCCAGCCCAAATTGACAAGGGATTTGCTTTGTCATGGAGATGGTGGCCGGCTCCTTTGGCAGTGAGGTGAGGTGCAGGGCCCTTTGTCCTGTCCTGCCCATGCCCTTTCATCTTCCCCTCCAGGCTACGATCTATCGCTGCTGCCAGCCCAGTCTGGACCCATCCTGCCCACAGGGGGACCCTCTGCCCACTAGGTTTGCCTGAACCTGCTGTCCCAGTCCCTCTCCTGTGCTGGCCATGAGCTCTGCAGAGCACTGCTGGGGCCAAACTCACTACAGGAGTGGCTCTGGCCATCCCTCACGGGAGAGTTTGCTTTTTGCTTTTCCCTTTTACCGCTGCCCCTTATCCCTGGGATGAGGGCTGGGGCTCCCTGTTAGCAAAGTGTCTCCAAATTTAGGCTTCTTTCTGGCTCCCTGCTGGCCAAGCCCCGTGTAAAGACCCTCACACAAGGGGCTCATGCAGAGAGGTGTCTGGGGTCTTCCAGCATGGAAAATAGCTCCTCATGTTCACCAGATCCGCGTGGCAGGGATGGGGATGGGGCTGTCCTAGTGGGATCAGTGGCTGCAGTGAAGCAGGCAGAACATCCCGATAAATGGAAAAAAACTGCCCCGGTCTGGAAAGAGGAAGGGAGAGGCAGGATTGGTATTTCCTGGCCCATTTTAAGCACTGAATATACCTATTTAGGAAAAATGTCTCCCCCCATACCCAGTGATGGAGACCCACAGGCATGCCAGGGCTGAGGGCTTCCCTCTGCCGGAGGGTGGAAGGGGGGTGTGATCCTGCAATCCCGCCATGCAGCTGCGAACCAGCCACTTCTGCAGGTTTTGTAGGTCTGAACATCTCCGTTTCTTCTGAGAGAGGTGAGAGGGAAAATTAATGAGGGAAGAAAGACATCAGCACACATCTCCTCTGGATCAAGGGCATGGTTTTATACCCAGCAGTGGGGCCCGAGATAAAACAGGGGCTTGAAAGTGCTTCTGATTGAGTTAGATGACAATTGAGTTGATTGAATTCTGGAGAGATATCGTTAGTTGCTTAGTTTGTATCTCTTAGATTAAATACATACAAAGGGACAAACAAATCAGCCTTGTTCCCTTTACATGCAGAGGAGGAGCTGCCCCAGCGTAGCCACAGCGATGCAGGGATGGGTGCTGGGGTGAAAGCCCCTTTCTTGTGGTGCTTGCTTAGGATGGATGACCAGCAAGGTCTCTTTTTAAGGCACTTGCAGATTAAGGACATGTCTTTGTGTCTCTGATGGGTCCAAACACAGCGCTACTGGTGCCAGGAGGCTGCAGGATTCAGCCATGATGGGACTATGTACTGGGAGACAGTGGGATGCAGCCTGTGTTTTCCAGGGCTGCCCTTTAAATAAAAAAAGAGCCTTTCTCCGTTAAGCTTGAAAGACAGCAGGGAAGAGTTGAGCTTGACATAGATAGGGGTGGAATTCTTAGATGAATTGTTTTATTGAAATCAATAAACTAGACTTTAATCAGTCTGGATTGATTAACTACCTGTCTCACCACAGTGGGAATAGGAAATGAATACATGGAGTTTTTTGCTATAAATATCAACAGTTTCTTTGTGAATGCTATAAATCATAATACTTCAGAGGGTTGTAAATTAAGGTTCCCTCTCTATCTTGCCTTGTATAAACAGCTCTTGGCTGTAGTTTGAAAGCTTTTGGGAAAGAGCTGTGCAGTGGTAAGAGAAAATGTTACGCAGGGAATATGAGTGTGTTGGGGATTTCTGCAAATGCAATCTAGAGCCGAAGAAAAGCCAACGAGAAATCTCCCAGTGACTCACTGCAGAGTTAGGCTTTACCAGGGGATGATTTTATATACCTGTTGCTAAATATGTGCATGCTTCACCTGGCTGAGCCAAGATAACCCTGCAGCAGGAGGGACTGCGATGCCAGAGGGCCAGTTGCTGGAAATTGGGAGTTAAAGGGAACCAAGCTGGAAAATGTCCCCAGGCCTCATTTCTCTCTCCGATGTCACCTCTTTTTCTGCTCATAAAATCTTCACGAACAGCGTGTCAGAGCCTCATGCTTCCTCCTTATTCACAATTATTTGCAAACTTCCCTGTGAATTGCACCCCAGCTCTATAAAAAGCTCAGGAAGGCGGCTGGAAAGGTGGCTGGCTGAACTTTGAAATTCACCCTCTGCTCTTTAGTTATGCAAATCCTCAGATACTGCCTTGGGTCTGGCTTTTAGGTCACTAATCGAGCCAGGGCCACAGCAGTGCTAAATATTGCAAGTGAAAGTGCAATTGGGGCATCCCTTGGGGAGGTGTATGGGCTAGGGGCTCTGTGTGGTATCGGTGCCCGCGGTGCCTGGGCTGGTTTTGGGGTGATGGAGAGTAAACAGTGATGCTCCGAGCATGGGCGAGTGGTGATTTGCTGGATATGCAGTTTTCTGTCTCTGTTTTCACTATTCAGTTTTCCAGCTCTATTTGTTGCCTTAGTGAGGTCCATGAAAGCTGGAGGAAAAAGTAAAATTTGCAATAATGAGACAGAATCATTTCCCCTGGACAGGCAGCATTCCTGCCATGCACGGTACGTTTTGGAGTAATGGCTGGAGGGCAGTGCATTTCCACGGTTCATCCCTGTGTGGGGGACCCCTCTTTAGCACACAGTTGCTCCCCATGATGAGACCCTTTGCTTCCCTGGGTCACTCGGTGTGTGCATGCATTGGGCCCCATTGGTCTTCTCCCCTTGAATTATTAACCCACAACCTGCTCCTGGCCCCAGCTGGGATTTGTTGACTGCTTAGCTGCTGGCCAAGGTACAGGCCTTTCAAACTTTCCTAGAATTGACTTTCCTTGAACAAAAAGGGCTTCCCTGGAGCACTGGCGGTACCTACGTGATGGGTTTGGCTGGCTAATTCCCCGGGATTAGCAGAGGGACACTTTAAACCTCTGGCCAATGACAGATGTTTCCTACAGGCAACCCTTCAAGGACGCCCACTCCAGTGCTGTTAGCTTTGTGATCGCCTGGATAAGGGGCTGGATCCTTCCCTTGCGCTGCCCCCCGGTAAGGATGGGCTGAGCCGTATGAGGCTGCAAAGCGGGAGAGGAGACCTGGTGCCCAGGCAGGACCACCGCTGCTTTGCTGTCCTCCTCCTCCTGTTGCAGCTGGGCCAAGCCCAGACAGGTGGCAGATTTGGATGAGCTGGATTTGGGCTCAGTGTTGCAGGGCTGGCATGAAGGTGATGCTCTAAACCACGCTGTTTCCAGCCCGCATGCGCTGGCCAGCCCATGCACTGCCCTGGCACCACTCCTTGCCTTCCCGTACTGGTATGGTCTTTGACCTGGCCCAGAAGCCTGACTGATGGTGCTCAGCTCAGCACTCATAGAACCATAGAAGCAACTGGAAGAATCTTCCCATTGACAAAATAAAAGGTAGAATCATTGCAGGGCTGGGAAATGCTTGTCCCAATGCCCTGCCTTAGGCTGCTGCCCCCAGGGTTGATGCATCTCCTGTCGTGTTGCTCTGTGCTCCGTGTTCAGGGTTGTGATGGGGAACTACTGGCTCACTGCAACCGCCTTGGGTTGGGTATGCAACTTGGGGTATGCAGCTCCTGGGAGGAAGATGAGGCCTGCAAGGGGGGTGCTTTCACCCTCGTGTGTGGGTGCGGGTGCAGATCTGGCCCCATCCTGCTGTGCTGGCAGTGCAGAGCCCAGCTGGGGCCAGCCTGTGCTGCTGTGCACCGGGCTGCACTCCCTGCACCTGGCTCTTTGCCCAGGTGTTTCTGCCCCTTCCCAGCAGCCAGGCTGCCCGGTGCAGCTGTCCCGTACACCAGACCCCGGTCTCTGCCTCCTGGCTCTGCCAGACCCATAACCTCCAGGCACATAATCCCCAGTCACACACTCAGCACAGCTTCTTAGGAAGCACCGAGCTTGATCCTCTCTGTGCAGGAAACTAAAAAGCCATCAAGACAAGTGGCATGGTTTTGTAAGTGAAACATTTCCAGTGCATGATGTACCGAGCTGAGTCAGGTTTTATTGCTGGTGGGTGCCCACAGGAGCACTGCCATTTGCTCTGAAGTCTTTGGCACCAGGAAGAGATTCCCAGGTTGGGTCAATGTCAGGCAAACAGCCATCCAAGGAGCTGCCCTGGGGGTAGGAGGGTCACTGAGCTCCTTGGAGAGACCTCTAGCACAATTGCCCACAGATGAGTCCTGCCTTCAGGCCGAAATGCCCATTTCCTCAACCCGGAGCATAGCTGGGGGAGTCTTGGCAGGGTCCATCGGATGAGCATTCATCCAGCATCCTCTCCCTCTGCAGTATAAAGACATTAAATATGTATGTGGGTGTGGGGTGGTTTCTCTCACCCAGTTTTTGACACCTGGCAGTTGTCTGAATCCAGCCTGCTTTGGCAGGGGTATGCTCTCAGGCAGGGATCTCAGGAAGGATTGCCCTCTGGAGGGGTTCGTTTTTTGCTCGAGGTGATGAAGCAAGCCACACGGCTCCAGTCCTTTGCCCCGTTTCAGTCGCCCCATTCATCACCCCTCTGCTTCCAGCGGCAGGGGAAAAATAGCTGATGATATTGAAGCATGCACGGGAAGGGGGAGGCTTGTGAAAACCCTGACCTGCTGGTTCCCAGCACTCAGGGAGGGTGAGGGGCCCAGATTTATCCCCTCTCCCAGACCACAGAGCAGCGTGGGTGCTTTGGGGTTGCTGCTGGAGGGGAAAGGAAGGGAGCAAGCAAGTGTGGGCAGAGGAAGCACAGGGAGGGCATCAGGCAGCTCAGCCCCTGCCACTGTCATTGCTGACCTTAGGGTTCCCGTTTCCAGTAGGTTTAGGGACAGCGCCATGAGCTGGGCTGTCTGTCCTGAGCACCAGCATCACCACTGCCCAGCACGGCTGCCATCGTCACTGCTCGGCAGAGGGAGCATCGACCCCTCCGCACAGACAGCTGGAGCACATCTGGCTGCCAGATGAGGGTGGCTCCAGCCAGCCTGGAGGCTCCTGAGCTATAGATGCTGAGCCGCCTTCTGGGCCTGGGGTCTCTGTCATGGGGCATTGGTCTGCTGGCTGTCCCTGTCTTTGCGGGGAGGGGGGACAGGGGAGACAGGGGGACAGCTACCCCCAGGGAGCTGCAGATCAACACAAGGTTAAGCTGTTCGGGGAGTCCCACCAGCAATCAGAGCCCATAGCTCTGACCCTGGGGCTCCACTCTTGTTTGGAGTCACTTCTGTGCCTCAGTTTCTCCATCTGTAGCATGGCCTAAGATATGCTGGGGGAAGGGGGAAGTTTTTTTTGAGTTTTCCTTGATTTTCACAAATTACTTTTCCCTGGGAAGCAATGGCAAATCCTGATATAGCACTGATTCGTCTGGGATGTGAGGATTTTATCCTTTTTGCAAGTAGGTGCTGCTCATTCAGAATGAAGCAGCTTTATCATGGGAAGAAAGCACCCACCCAGGGGGAACAGCGTTGTACCCCATCTTGCTGCACTTTAACTCCACTGTGTACAAGTTCTCTCCCTGGTGCTCACTGGTGATGGGACTTCCACTCCTGATGCTTTTCAGCATTAGGATATTGTAGTGCCATCAGACGGAACCAGCTACCCAGTACAGACAGACGGGCAGACTAGGCTGTACAGATGGAGCCAGTGTGTGGCCAGAGCATCGCCAGGAAGGTGTGACCACGCAGGGTGGGTCCAGGAGCACGTTGCCCAGACTTTTCATGTCAGTCATGCGAGGAGCCACCATGCAGTGGGGCGTGCAGAGCTGCTGAGCAGCCATGGGGCCGGCCAGCCTGGCAGCAACAGCTCTGTCCCCCATGCCAGCACCTCCTGTGTAAAGCACCATGTGATGTGCCCATGTCCCCAGGCCTCGGGGACTTCTGCAGTGGGGCATGACAGCCAGCACCATGGTGGGCTCTCATCCCGGTGGCTCCAGCAAGTGGGTCGGGGCTGCTGTAACCCGGCTGCCCTGATCGGAGCCCTGATGGCTGCGTAGCCCATGGAGCCAGACTTTGCAGGTGCTGCAATTTTGAGCTGCTTTGACCTGTGAAATAGAGACCTTTAGAAAAGCACAGGTTTATGTTCCTCACTGCTGGCAGCTGTGCTGCTCCTGCTGTGGCTGGGAGGTCTATGTCCTGCAAATCGGGACCCTCCATTTGGAGCTGGCCCCTCTTAGCTGTGCCAGGCACGCGGGGCTGGGTGCCTCATTCTGTGAGGCTCCAGAAAAGACAAGTTCCAATTAACACATGCCAGCTCTTAGTCCTTTGCTATTTCCCACCTCCTCCCAGGGTGACACTGCCACCTCACAGTCTCTTTCCTCCCTGGTTTGAACCAGCCTCTCTCCGGCTGTTCTTAGAGCTGCTCAACACCAGCATCAAAATACCCCTCTTCCTTATCTGTTAAGGTGTTTGGGGCAGTTTCTTATTGAAAGCCATCCTCTGGCAGGCCAGGGTGAATTACCACCTCTCTGGCAGCCTCTGCCATGGCCATGAGGGTGCAGAGCCTGAGATGGTGGCTGCAGGGACCTAGTGTGATTTCCCCTTCCCCTGCCAGGCTCCCGACCTGGTCCAGGGCAGGAGCTCCAGCACCCCCATCCCCAGGGCAGGGATGCCCTGGAGAGGAGATCCAGACTGAGGGTTGAGACCCCGTCCCCCAGCATGTGTGCGTGTGCCTGCACACTCAGGAGCGCGTCCCTTGGGATTTGCACAGCACATTAAAGCTATTCCCTTATCTAATCATGGCTCAGGTGAGTGCTATTAGGGTTATACATTAACAGTAGTAATGATACCCTCTCCCCACGCAGCCATTGGCCCTGCCTTGATCCCAAAGCTGAAACCATTCCCACTAGCCCAGCAAAATGGCTTCATTTGACTGCCTGAGCAGTTCCTTTGCCTGGTCTTTTGGGGGCAAGCAGGAAGGACTTTAAATGCTAGGAGGCATCACCACCACCCTCTTTGCACCCCGTGCACTCCATCCATGCTCCCTCCCAGTGCAGGAGCAGCATCATCTCTGGGCTATCCTGATCCACTACCACGGGGCTTCACTTGAAATGTGGGAGCAGCTCCATCCCTCTGCTCGGCCATGCTACCCGCTGCAGGGCCGGGGTTTCACAGAATCACGGAACAGTCAGGGTTGGGAGGGACCTCTGGAGATCATTTAGTCCAGCTCCCTGATAAAGCAGGTTCACCTAGAGCAGGTGGCATGGGATCACATCCACACAGGTTTTCAACGTCTCCAGAGGAGACTCCCTGTAGGTATGAGGACTCCCCGTAAGGAGCTCTGGCTTGTCCCAAATTTCCTCTTTCCTTTCACAGAGCCATAAAAACTCTCCAGGAGAGAATTAAGTGTAACCCAGCATCCATATTCAAGGTAGTTGAATTATTCATTGTCAATAGTATTTCTTGTGAATCCTTTTCTTTTCCTTGTGAATCACCCACAATACATTCCTGAATTCAGCAAACATCGCTGAAACCAGCAATTAGTTGAGATGAATAACTTTCAGTTTCTGGCTTGGTCGTGAGCCCTCTGCTTTGAGTCTTTGCTACCTCATACGGGGCAGTGAGAGAGTGGTACCCAGCTCACACAGAGGTGGCTCTTCGGCAGGGCCGGGTATCCGCCAGGTCCCAGGCAAAGCACAGTTTTCATCAGGGGTGAATGGTGAAGAGGGAATAACAAAGAACAAGCTGTGATGGATCTATTTACAGCTGCAGCAGGAAATGATAATTCCTGCTGAAATTCATGGCAGATGTTGTATTCACAAACTGCCTTATTTTTTTTTATTTTATTTTTTTTTTTTACTTTATCTGTCAGGTTTTTTCTCCAAGCAGTGGTGTTCAAATAGCAATATTGCAAATAAGATCATTTTTAAGTCATTATCTATTCAGCGAGGTTTTTGCTTTCAAATTAAAAAAAAAAAAAAGGATAACTATATAAGAAAGAAAAAAACTTGTCGCAGTCCCTGAGCCGGCAGCAGACAGAGGGAGCTCCATTTCTCAGGGAGCTGCTAAACCTTGCTTACATCTCAGCCGGCACATCTGGTTCACTCTGTAGCTCCCCAGGAATCACCGCGTTTGCAAATTCAGCACAGGTCCCCCCTGGGCTGGCATACAGAAGTCCTTCTCACGCTGATAAGCCCTTCATATGTGGGGCAGCAAGAGGTGGCACCGACCCCCTGGGAAGGACAGAGGCCCCGTGGAAGAGCGAGGGGAGAGCGAGGGGTCCCACGTGGGCCAGGTGCCCCTGGCATCACTCCAGCCTGGCACTGTCCCATGGCCAGTTTTGTTCAAGCCACCATAGCTGGTGTGTGCCAAGGAGGAGACAAACACCCAGCAATGCTGCCGCCGACCCCTCGCACACCGAATTGCTGCAGTTCAGCCATGTGTCTGCAGACATCTCCATACACACCTTGCTCAATCAAATTACCTTTTTACCCAGTTTTTACCTGCAGAGTCACCCTGTGTGGCCTCAGGCAGGTTTGCCCTCGGTGGTGGTAGGAAGGGATTAGGTGTTCGCTTCCAAACAGCCCTGGGTTGAGCTGGGCTCCCCACCCTCTAAGGCGGTGGCTGAGTTCATCACACCCCTCAAATACGAGTTAGTGGCTAAACCCCAGCCCTGGTGCTGGGAGGTCTGGTTTCTATTCCCAGTCATGTTGCAGCCTTTGTGTGCTCCTTTCCTCCTCCATAGATTGTTGGAGAGCTTCGGTGCATCTTGGGGACCACACTGGGACCCTCGGCCATCACCCTGCTCACATTGTGCTGAGCCCGTGCCAGCACCTCTGGGAGCAATGGCAGGAGGACACAGAGAGTGACATAGTCATGGCAATTGGGTGCTAACCACAGGGCTGCTGCTTTGTGCCTGGGAGCACCAGAGTCAAGTCCCAGCAGGGCAAGACACCTCCTGTGCCCACCCAGCTCCTGCTTGTGCCCAAGGGTGTGCACGCACTCGTGTGCTGCCACACATGGTTTGCTCGGTGGCCAATGGCAAGAGCTGGACCTTTGCTGGCTCTTTCTTATTTAGTAGAAAATCAGCTGCCTTTTTGCATCCCATGGGATGCTGTGAGGGAAATGACCTCGAGGGAGCCCCTCTCGCACTCACAGTGTGCTGTTGCCATGGGTTGACCTGCCTCCTATACTCTTTTACACTTGTCTTTCAGCATAAGAAGTGCCTTAGGAAAGACCCTGTCTCCTTGTAATGGGGTAGCAAGGGAGAGACACCCTTAAAAATAAAACTGAGTTGGTTGAGAAACAGATTTGCAGCCTGCGGGTTGGAGTTTTGCTCTGTGGAGATTCTCTGATGTCTGATTAGAGCTGAGTCCATTCTGGAGTCTCTGAAGCACAGCTTTGCTCTGCGCCACCCAAACTTCTACTTTCACTATGATCAGAATTTAATACTGCTGAGGCTTCTTCGCCCAGTTTGGCCCAAACTTGCTGATGTGCCAAGGACTTGTTAGGAGGAATGGATTAACAGAATGGCAGGCACAAAAAAGTCCCCTTTCCTGGGGGCAGCAGGCTGCAGATGAAATTGTACAGGTTGCTGGATCACCAGAAATCTCTCCTTGCACATCTGCAGCAGTGATAGGCAGTATCCTGTCCATGCTGGTACACCCAGGGCAGCCCCAGTGATATCCATGGAGCTGTTCTGGGCTTGCTCCTGCCCCTTCCCATGGCAGCACTGCTTTCAGCAGCAGAAATTCATAAGACGGGCAAACATGTTTGTCAGGCAAACAAATGGCTGGGTTCCCAGTCAGAAGGACGGTGGCTGCTTAGCTGAAGGCATGGCTCCATCCCTCTTGATGCCCTGGAACAGGATTTTGCTAATTTGGGTGGAGAAGCAAATATTCACAGCTGTGTTTATTCTCCACCCATGGGCTCTTCTGCAGAGGAAAGAACCAGGGACTTGTTCCTTCTGGTCATAGGTGTCCTTCCTTGAAGTGCTACCTGCACACCCCGTGACCCCCAGCCCAGGCAGAGTTCAAGCCATTGGCTCTTGCTCCACAGCTTGCTCTGTGTGTGTATGTATTAATGAAGGAGCTAACAGAGAAGACGGCTGGGCTATTTTTGGCTGCATTTTTCTGCTAGAAAGCAGCCCTCCCAGGCTGTATTTTTGCAGGCGGCTTGTCCTCAGCCCACAGCAGGGCTTGCAGCTCTGCTCCTCTTGGGGACAGTGTGTCATGGTACATGGGATTTGTGGTCCGTCTTCTCAGGATGCCTCTGAATCTCTTCTGCTCTTTCCACTAAGCAATTTCCCCAAAGCCCAGGTACTTTTGAACACAGAGAAACAACCTGGTGCTAATGGGCATTAAATTCAACAGAAGCCTCATGACTTTCTTTTCCACTGGTCCAAGGGCATTGCCATATTTCTCCTGAGCTGTCCACAGGTGGTTGTGTATCAACTCAATGCCCTTGGGGATGTTCCTACCCCTCCACTGCTCCCCTTAATCCCCTGTCAGCTCACCCCAACTCTGCTCTCTCTGCCAGGCAAGACCAGGACGAAAGACAAGTACCGGGTGGTGTACACGGACCACCAGCGCCTGGAGCTGGAGAAGGAGTTTCACTACAGCCGCTACATCACCATCCGCCGCAAGGCTGAGCTGGCTGCTGCCCTTGGGCTCACCGAACGGCAGGTCAGTGCTGCGGTGTCCCAGGAAAACCACATCCCGGCTGGAGATGGGACTGGGAGGGGGAGGGCTGCAGCCCAAGGTCCCACCTGCTCCACCGCTCTCCCTTCTCTTCCACACTCTGGGCTGCACCCCCTGCCCCAGGGGGACCCTAAGAGTTGTCATCCTTTGCTGCATCCACCCCCATCCCTTCATCACCATCTTTGCCTTTCTGCAGGTGAAAATCTGGTTTCAAAATCGGAGGGCGAAGGAGAGGAAGGTGAACAAAAAGAAGATGCAGCAGCAAAGCCAGCCCACCAGCACCACCACACCGACCCCACCAGCTGTTGGCACACTGGGACCCGTCGGAGGCCTCTGCAGCAGCAGTGCCCCGAACCTAGTCTCCTCGTCCCCACTGACCATCAAGGAAGAATTCATGCCATAAGCCCCTTCACCAGCTACAGACACCAAGAGATAAGCACTATGCAGCAGAGCCCAGCCGGTCCGTGTGCTCTGAAGAGTGACAGTCCCTTCCCAAAGACACAATGGTCCCTGGCTGAATCAACAGGGCAGCCAGCGCGGCAGGGCAAGGTGGCACCGGGACCTTGCCGAGGGGTCGGTGGGCTCTCTTCTATGTGAAAACCATACATTAGGTAGTATTGCTCTCCTGTAGGAAACGTGCACCGGTCTGGTCTCTAGTATTTGCAGCCCAAAGCAAGGTCCTAATGTCAGCAGAAGGAAGGGGGGTGGGGTGGTGAAGGATGGCTTTCCTACGGTGCCTCAGGTGGAGCTGGTAGGATGCTTCCTTCAGTCCTCCTGCCAGTCCAGCTGCCTGGTGCTTTTGCGGCAGTTCAAATAAGACTGAACTAGAGAAAAGACCTGGCTGGACTCAAGGCAAAACAAATTTCTGCTGAGCTGGTCTCCTGGATCCGGCATTCTGGGAAGGGGGGTGCCGAAGGCAGAGCAAGTTGGACTGCGGGAGCCAGGGAGGACCCTCAGTCGTAGGATCTGAGGGGGGATTCCTTAAGACCACCGTGATGGTAACAAGCTGGAGCACATCCTTGGAGAGAGTCCCCATGCATCCTCACCCCCGTTCCCCAGCTACCCCCAGCAGCACCTGGCTCCTGTGCCCCCAGCTCTGTCCCTGCAGCCACAAAGAGCCCCATGGAGACTCTTCCAGAAGCTCCAGTGCCCCTGGCTGTGCCATGGCAAGGTGGCACCACAGCCACCCTCCACCTGGAGCACAGGGAGAGGAGAGAAGGGAGCCAGGCACAGACACACCGGAGGCAGATCACCCTGCTGAGACCTCAAACCACCTTCCTGTGCGGAAAGGGAGGAGGACAAGAAGGTCTGCCATTGGGACAGGGTGTAAGAACCAGCCCCAGGCTGTCCAGAAGGGCTGATACTGGGAGAACTTTGGGGGGCTGCTCCAAGGGAGTGCAGCTGCCACAGGCACTAGGAACTGCTGCCAGGGTGGGCAGGGGCTGTATCAGGCAAAGGGCTGGCACGTACCCTGGTGTTAGGTGATGGAGAGGTGGTTTCCAGAAAGACAGAGAAGTGTTTTTTTCCTGTTTTCTTCAAAACCCAAAGAACTCCAGGTTTTGTTCTCCTTATCTCCCCTCTCCTCCATGCACTGTACCACCTGTCACCCACTGTGTGCCCGAGGCCAGTAACTAATGCCCCTCTTTTTCTGCTGGTGAACTGCAGCTGAAATGTCCCTTCATGCTGCTGAGTCCTGACTGCTGCATTGGCCCAGGTTAAATTACAGCCCAGTTTCAGACGTCCCAAAGGCCAGCTGGGCACAGCTGGGACACAGGAGGGTCTGCAGCACCTGCTCAGGGCTGCTCTGGGTGCTCCTGGGCTACAGCTTCCCAAGACCAAGACAGGAATGAGGGTGCACGAACCTTGCATGGCAGCTTGCATGGCCTTTCCTAGCACCGTCTCTGCAAGCTCCAGAAAGGTGGAGCAGCAGACGTGTCCCCTGCTCCCTGCAGAGCACCCAGCCAAGCCCTTGCGTCACACCCGACACTGGTGCATCGCATCATTCAGCCGCCCTGTCTGCCGCCAGCCTTGCACCACTCCCAGCCCATCCTGGCCCAGAAAACAAGGTGCCTCAGGCACACTGCAGCTTTTACAGGCAGGTCCCTGCCATCCCACTGTGCCTGCTGCCCCACTCCAGCCTTCACAGGATTTGGGTGTCCCTCCTGCAGGGGCCAGTGACACCTCCCTCGGCCATCATTGCCAGCTGCACCCAGGATGAAGGTTTGCATTGGCTCAGGACTTTGGCTCAGTTTTTGTGTATATAAGGCAGAACTGGTTTTCATTTTTATTTTTTAGGCATCGGTGAAAATAAAAGCCAGCAGGAATCCTGCATGCCACAGGCTTGTTGCTGTCTCCTTCTGGCCTGCAGTGCTGCAGCAGGGGAGGAACGCCAGCGCCGGGGGTCACACCAGTGCTGGTGCCCCCAGGTGCAGCTGGAGTCAGAAGTGAGGGGTTCTGCCCAGCCCCACTGAGAAGGGTGTAGATGCATGTCTCGTGGCACGGCATGGCTGCATCCCATCCTTTTGTCACCGCGAGGGCTGGCCATGCTGGGCGACCTGGGGGCTGCAAACTCCCAGCCCTGGGGACAGCTGGGGAAAGGGTGAGGCTGGGCTTGGGCTGGTGAAGGCCAAAGAACAAGGCCAGCTGCCCACGGACGTGGCCATCTCCCATTGGTGCCTCCTGGCCTCTAATCTCATTTTATGGCTGTTGATGGGCTGAATATCCTCCTTGTCCAAGAAAAGCAAACAGAGAATGAGGATGTGAGATAGTGCCTGGGACAGCTGGCATCAGTGCCTGACACTCTCCTCTCTCCATTCCAGCCACGTCCCGCTGGTCCTGCAGGGCACTGAGCAAGGGGCTGCCCTTGAATCCCTGCCCAAAGTGCTCCTTCAGCCCCAAAATGTGCCAAGTGTTGCCTGGGAAGAGGTGGGGATGTGTGTGCTGAGGTGCATGGGCAGGGCAGGTGGCTGTGGAGGGACACCTGATGCAGGATAAAGTCCTCATGGGTGGAGGAGATGGAGGAGCAGTGGCAGGATGAGGTGGCATTGCAGAGAGAGGGACAGAGCAAAGGGTTTTTTCCTGTCCTTGCAGCTGTACCCTGATGACCCCACACTCACCGGCACGGCATGTTGGGCTGCCCGTGGCATGGGGCCACCACCTCCCTGCACCCCTGCCAGGAGAAATGGGGCGTCAGGAGCTCAAACAGGGGGAGGCAAATGCAACAGGGCTGGTGCCGTGTGGGAAAAGGGGTGGGACTGGATGGACCACCTGCCCAAAGGGCTGGGCTGGACTGGGGAAACTGGGGCCACTTCTGTGCGAAGACTCCAGCGTGGTCCCCACACTGGGGGCTGGCTCCTCCACACACATCCTCCTCCCTCACCAGGCTTTGCCTGCCTTTGACAGCCAGTTTTGTCATTGCCACGTGGGGCTGGTTGGTGGGATCCTGCCCTGGCAGGGGATGGGGTGGTGGCAGCCCAGCCTTGGGCAACACCGTCACCTGCAAGGGGGAAGCCTGGAATGGGACAGAGTCCTGGGAGGGTATGAGACGTGCGTCTCCCCAATTCCCCTACTGCGCTGGGGCACCTGTGGGTGGGGGAGGGGCTAGGCCAGAGGGAAGATGCTCTGCCACCCACCCAGAGAAGCTGCGGGTGCCGTTGACAGGATGAAATTCCAACTGATACCCTAATCTGGTGCCTGCCTGTTTGCACAGCAGGGTAAAAGTCCAGCGAGCCATGGGCTGTGCCCTTGGGTCCCTGCCGCCTGTGTGTGCACAGGGAGCCGGCGCTGGCGGGAAGAGGCAATAAACGGGCCCACACACCCAGCCACCCCTTCCCCCAACACACACACACCCCTTGGATGGGTGACGAAATGCATCTGCTGCATCCCTGCTCCCATGTCCTCCCTGCCTTCTTCCGGCCACCATTTGAACAGGGATGGGCAAGCCTGCCGGTCCCCCCCGTGCCAGGAAAGGGGCTGGTGGACCCCATGTCCCCACCAGCTTTGGGTTCTTTGGTCCAAACCTCCTGGACATGTGTCACCTTGATGGTTGCAACCCCGGCAGGTGACAGGCACTCAGTTTTAGCACCTGAAACAGCTGCCTCCCAAGTTGCATGGCCCCAGATGGAGCCTGGTCCTTATGGGCACAGTGTGGCCCCATGGCCAGGGGACCCTGGGGACTGTCCCCAGCAAGATGCCACAGTTTCTTCCTGTTCCTTCCTCTCTGCTTCCCACCAGCTCCTGCTGCCCAGCTGCACCCCTCCTCAGAGAAATCTTGAAATCATCATCAAAATAAGGCCACACACGCACCAGGTGGCCAAAAGCGCCGCCGGCCTGCCAGCAGCCTCCGGCATGGCACACTTCCCAGCAGTGACTAACCAGAGCACCGCTGCTGTATCGCCTTCCTCGTGTCTCACGGAGCGGATCTGGGCATGGTCCCATCCTGCTGCCAGCCACCTTCTCACCTCTTCCCGGGTGCCTACCACCAGAATGCAGGTGGGATGCCCTGAGCAGGGTGGGCAAGGGTGTTTCCCCAGCCTGTGTGCTACCCTCCCTTTTCCCACCGATGGCAGGCAGCATGGGCAATGCCAGTGCATGTCAGGCACTGCATCAGGATGGAGAGACGCATGTTTGCTTTTCTGCAGCCCTACCACCAATCTGTGCCCATGCTTCAGCCCACGGAATGGAAAGGTTTACTTGATGTCCCGGGGGCTGCCTTAGGCATGTGGTAGAAGAAGGTAAAACTTGCTAGAAAGTGCTTGCAAGCCCGATGTGTGCTCCCTAGTGCCAGGCCCTTGGGGATCAGGGCATGGGCACACCTGTGCAACACCACTGTTCTCTGCCTGAGCTCTCCTGGGTCCCTGGACTGCACTGCTCCTCACGGAAACATCCTTCTGGCTCTTACTGCCTCTGGGGATGCTGTTCCATGAAGTGGGTCTTTTGCCGGCTCCAGGGCAGTGCAAGACTCAAGCCAGCTCTACAGTGAAAACTGGAGCATCCCAGATAGCCAGGGTGGAATGCCTGCTCCCTGGTGGTCCCAGGCAATGACTGAAGAGCTGATGGTGCTAACCAGAGCAGCACCAGCTGAATCAGAAAAGAGAGCTCCAGATACAGAGCATCTCACCAGCAGTGGTATCAACACAGACATTTCAGGGCAGCACCAGCCCTGGATGTCTCTGCTGGTAAATACTGCCCTGGAGGCAGGAAGATAGGGGCTCAAAGTCTACCCAGGGAAGGGTGGGTGGTTTGTGCAGGGCTCAGACCATGCTGGCAACATGGGGCGGGGGCAGCTGTGAAAAGGTGGCACCAGCCTCTCCCCTCCCACGTTGCGGAGGTGTCTGTGGGAGACTTCTCTTTAGGTGGAACCCGAGGGAAAAAGCCAAAGGGCTGATACAGATCATACAGGCACAAAGCAAACAAAGCATCCCTGCCCTGAGCAGCAAGGGTGAAGCAGGGACAGTGCCCGATGTGGCCCCTGGTTGCCAGCCTGGCCAACTCCAGGCTGAGCGTTCCCTGCCAGCATCCTGGGAAAGGAAGAAGCGATGTATAAGTCCAAGGCAGGTAAAACCTGCGTGGGTAACTTCCCAAAGACCTTTTTTTTTTTTTTTTTTTGAGGAAGCTGTGAGTGTGTGAAAAAATATGTTTGTTGGGTTATGTAGTTTGCTCCTTCCTCCTTTCCTGCTGGGAAATCTGGGTAAATGTTAGCTTTAAAAGACCCGCTGTGCAAACTCTAAGCCACTTCATTGTGTTGGATTCTGCAGAGATGTGTCTTTATGCTCAGGATCTGTTTCCTTTTGGGAAAAAATTTCAGAAGTGCTTGGAGAGCTGTAGGAGCACAACTGCCATTAGATATCAGGGAGATTTGCTCTTACATTGGACAGACTGGGTCCTCTCAGTTCCCAGTTATCGTCCTCCACATCCCCAGTGCTGCCTGCTCAGTCTTAACCCTGAGCAAAGCAGCTGGGGACAGGTCTGGGGCAGGCTGAGGCACCACAGAGCATTTGCAAGGAAAAGGGATGCACACACCCTGATGGACTGGGCACAGTCCAGGGAGAAAGTGAAGGACAAGAGAATATTATCAAGGGAAGAGGTCTTCCTGTGGGTCCTCACACAGACAACAGCTCTGCTGGTACCACACTGGCCCTAGGGCATATGGGGTTGTCCCCTTCTGCAGCCTGGCATGAGACATTTCCAACCATGAAAGTGAGAGAAGCCACAGATCATCTCTCTGCCATCTCACTGGGGATTTGACTGAGCATGATGGGGAAAAGCTCACATCTCCCTGGGCTTTAGGGCTGTAGGATCCCACTGCTGACCCAACAGGGATGTCTGAACCCTGGAGATGTGACCTGTGCTCCAGCATTGGGCCCATGATATGCTGGACTCAGCTGCTTACCCTGGAGCCTGCCCGAGGATTGCTCTTGCCCCCAGAATGGTGGGATATGCTGGTCCTACCCAAAGGGACCGATGGCTGTTGAGCATCACACTCCCCTGGGCTAAGGACTGGGCTCAGATAGCTTGAGGAAAAGCCAGATCTGACCTGCTGAGGCTCCAACCGTGTCCTGCCATAGGAAAATCAGCTCAGAGCTGCTCAGAAAGATGCTGGGAGTTTTTGGTGTCTGCACTTGTGCTGCTGCCACCAGGCACATAGGACCCCCAAGGTGCCCTGTGCAGGGTGCCTGCAAGGCCAGGCCCATCCCTAGGGAGACCTGACACATTCATGGCATGAGTAAAGTAGCAGACTTTCCTGGCAGGGGGCTGAAGTCCGGGACCCCTCCTCAGCAGGGGCGCATTTATCAGACAGCCCTTCTCCAGCCTGCCTAGAGCTGTCCCCTCCTCCCTCCCTGCTCAGCACGCAGCCATCCTCAACTCCAGGCAAACCTTTCCTCCAGCCTCGCTCCTCCCGTCCCCCCTGCCTCCCTCCGCCCCGCCAGCCCAGCCGGCAGGAAAGTGGCACCCCTCCTTGCCTGTTATCGCTTCGCCCGCTCCCCCTTCTCCCTCCCTCACGCCAGAGAAAGCGAGAGGAAAAAAGTGTCGGAGCAGAGAGCGCATAGCAACAGGATTCTGGGATGAAGAAGATTCGGCAGCAGCATCTCCGGGAGGTGAGAGCCGGGGAGTGGGGGTGACCCCAGGGCTGGGAGCCAGGGAGCAGGGGCAAGGGATGCCCATCACCTTGCCATCCTCTGCCCAGGGAGCCTCCGTGTGCAGCCGACAGACTTTTCCGTGGCAGGGATTGTAAACGGGGATAGCGTGAGCGTGTGGGGCCAAAGCAGGATCATGGGGAGAGGTATGGGGGGCATTTTGTGAGCACTGCTCCTGCCTCGCTGCTATCAGTGGACCAGGGAGGCCCTGTGCTGCGGGCAGAGCTGCCTGCTGCCTGCTCCAGCTGGCTGGGTGCTCTCTCCCAGCCCTCCCCTGCCAGGAGCAGGTGCTGCCGCTGATGATTCATGTTGTGTCTGGCTGGGCAGCTGTGGGTGGGAACCCGGGGGTAGAGCCGGCTCCCTACAGCGTGGCACCCCGGGGATGCTGCTCCCTACAGCGTGGCACCCCGGGGATGCTGCTCCCACCAGCCCAGGGGACTGCCTGCTCTCGGAGTGCGGGTGGTGATGAGGGGTTCCCCCCCAGCAGGATGAGCACAGGGAGCTGGACAGTGCCTTTCCCACCTGCAGCTCACATTGCCGCCTCCTCCTTCTCCTCCATAGGATTTAAAAGGGTCTCGGTGGTGCTGGACCCTGAACCCTGGCTTCAGGGCAGAGCTACTATCACTTTTTATATCCTGCTGGAAACCCTTTTTACACCCATCCCTCAGGCTTTCCTGTCCTATGCTCCCCTCCACTGCCACTTTGCTCTTACCAGGCTCTCTGAGTCCCTGTCTGCCCCCACGTTGGGGACCAAACTCCTTCTTGTGCCCACCCCATGTGGGGACATGACAGAGTAGGGTGGCAGAGGCTGGCATCCACAGCTCCCTCCTGGGGATTCGTAGCTGCTGCTGGTGTGTCAGCCCTTCCCTGAGCATCCCAGGTGGCGACCCAGGGCCGCGAGCCCCTCCGGCTCTGCCCTCTGCCGGATTGTGCCAGGGTGACTCCAGCCTGTGCCAGCTTCAGATGAACAAAAACCCAGGGAAGTTTCATCTCTGCCAGGAAATTCCTAGGATATTGGGACACGATGTGAAAAAGCCAGCAGTGGCTTGGTGAAAGCCAGCAGCTATCTGACAGCCCTGGCAACCTCAGGGCTGCCTACCTTTCTCCACTGTTGCTTGGAGGCATCGCCTGGCTCTTCCCTCTCCTCCCCTTTCCTAAAAATTGCTTTTTCAGATTACTTTGTGACTGCGAGATCCATTAAAAGTTGTCTTTGTCCCTTCCAAAGGCTTTCTGAGATACTTGAATTTCTCTGCTGCTGGTGATCCTGTTTAACATTTACTCAGGAATTCATTTAGTCCCACAGTGATCAGCTGGAATGAAAAGCAGATGTCTCTGGAGTTATTTTCCCCATTCCCAGTGCTGCTCAGGGCCCTGCTGTCCATCATTACCCAGAAATACTCTTGCTGAGCTCCAGACAGAGAACCTGGTGCTCGCAGCCACCCTGCACCTTGGGACCACCATGTCCAATGCTGGCATTGGGCTTGCCTGGAGCTGGCTGTGGCCGATGGAGGAGTGTGCACATCCCCAGTTGCAGCGCATGCCCTGGGACCCCGACAGCCTCCTCTCCCTCTCATTGTGATCCACTTCCCACTGGTGAGCTGGGAGTTTTAAGCCTTCTCCCCAGACATGTTTTAGACATATGGAAATTCCTCTTTAATAGAGGAGATCTTTCTCAGGCTTCTAAGGATTTCAGGTTGGCTTTTGCAAAATAGTATTTCCAGAAGAGCCGAGCGGATGTTTTATATTTGTTTGATTATTTGCTTTGGGGGTTATTTGGTAGGAATGGACTGAAGCCATGCGGTGGGAACCTGGATCTGGGCTGCCCCCCCTGTAACCTGGCCAGGCTGCCAAGCAGCATCCTCCTGCCTGAGCCACTGCACCCCCCTGCCTGCCACAAACTGCCTCGAGCCGTCCCCGCTCCTTCCCCAGGGTTTTGGGATGAAAGACCATAAGCATCTGCAGCTGTGCATATTCCCTGTGCTTTGGACATTGCTGTAATGAGTTTGCTTCAGCCTCAGCAATCTCTAGCCCCCCCACACTCCAGCATCTTGCTCCCTCTCCTGGCATGTGCTGTGACCCCGGGCTGGGGGAAACCAGTTAGCACAGCCCTTTAATGGGCAATTCCGCACCACAGAGATGCTCCATTTACTTCACTTTCTAAGCGATATTACATTGGAATTATTTTTTATGCTGGTTTTTTTTCTCGAAGAGATTAACAAGCAATTCAGACTAATCTGAAGTGATTCACACTTTACAGACGCACTGTGCTCGCACACAGCTGGGATCTGCAGGGGACAAATCTGGCGTCGGGTGGCATTTCTCCCAATGAAAGGCTGTGGTCCATGCACAAAACACTGACAAAATAAACCCACAGTGCCAGTTTGAATGGAGACAAAATATGAAAAACTAACTTTAATCAGGCTGTTTTTTTCATGGGTACAGCTGAGTTTTGCACTGGTTTACATAAATTGTTTTTTACAGAAAATAATTAGCATAGGGCAATTTCCTTATGGAAGCCAGCTCTTATCTTGGCAGAGACTAAAGTGCTTTTTCTTCTCGGTGACCTTTGCTTTGCTGACTTATTTGGGAGCATCTTCTGGTGAATAATGGAAAGTGATGCTGTGTTCAAAGAGGACGTGGTTGCCAAGGGAGCTGTTAGACCCCGTCTGTTTATAACTGCGAGATGGGAACCCGGTTTGAAAGACGGCAGTTAACAGTGGAAAGCACTAGAGCAATATTGTAGCACTAGAGCACTTCAGCTGCTGCTGAAAAAGAAAATTCCTGTTATAACAAAGGCTGAAAGGGAGCATTAATCCTAAAAAAACCCAGCTGAAATCAAGGTGGTGTGTGAGATTTACAGCAGCCAGAAGTAGAGAGGTGTGGATCTCTCAGCTATTTGGGGCAAAGATGGGCTGGAATCCTTAAATAGTGCATTTTCCAATTCCTTTTAAGTCAGGCAAACAGGCCGGGTTTTCTTTGATTTCTGTGAAAAGGCTTTGTTGGGGGCATTTTTGGCCATCACAGTCAGGGAGCAGCCTCCATGTGTGTTTTCCAGCAGCATCCCTGGCCCGTGCCTCCCCAAGCTACCCAACAGAGACCACAATGTCACCAACTGCAGGGTCTACCCAACTCCTGAGCAGTCTCTGCTTTCAGCTCTGGGGTCCCAGATTTAAACTGCAGAGCTCCAGCTGAAGATATTAATAAGGGGAGCAGTCATCACTGAGACATAGATGACAAACTACATCCCGTGGCCTTTGAAAAGGGTGACTGAGATGGGGACGGGGCCATGTACAGTTTGGAAAAGGTCAGATTAGTTCCTTTCTTTTCTTTTTCTGGTTTCTTTGTTGATTTCCATGCTACATCTGATGGGTGGGCACCTGCATTTAATCAGGTCATGTGGCTCCGCTGCTGCCCTCTTGCAGCTGTTTAGAATTAGGCAGAGGTGCAGGAATTAGGCGAGAGGATTTAATGATCTCCCAGCATCTCTGCCTACTGTTTTTCTGTGGTGCAAACCTGGAAAGCAAGAGCGCTCCAGGCAGCATGATGGACCAGGAAGCATATTTTGAGGGGAAGGTTGAACTGTGATGGCTCCAGAGCTTCTGTCCCCACCTGGCAGGGACCTTTGTGAATACAGCTTTTAGCCACTGGAGCTTTCAGGAGGGATGTTGCAGAGCAGTCTGTCCATCACCTGCAAGCACAGGCTGCTGTGGGTCATGCCCGCTGTGTGTGCTGGGTTAGCAGGCATGGCCATGGTTTGGAGAAGTTGCTGAGCCAGAGAGCTGTGTTAAACAGCTGTAGGAGAACTGCCAGTTAGCAACAGTTTTATAGCAACAGTATTATATTTGGGTCATATTTTGACTTTCCAGCCTGTGTTTCTGAAGCTTTTTCTTCTGGCCCTTGCCTTGTGATGGTGGCATCCAGCAGTGATAGGCTTTAATGGTGAGTTTTAGTTAAAGCCTTTGCTTGGGCTGTGCATTTCAGGTTGGCTTTGGGAAGTTTTCCCCGGCTGTCCCTTGAGGGTTTTGCATGACAGGTTCACTTCCATATACCATGCCTTCAGGCTGTGAGCAGCACGTATGTGGTGCCAGGGGCTGGAGGAGTGGGGTGCACCCTGTGAAAAGTGGGAGCCTATAGCCATCGCCAGCATGGCTCCTCGTCTCCATGGGAACCGGTAGCAAGAGCATCCCACAGTCCAGCAGTTGAGGAAGAGGAGGAGGAGAGGAGATAGCTGCCGCTTTCCCTGGGAGCTGCAGCAGGGCAGCGCTGGGCTCTGCTCACCAGCTCTCACCTCCTGGGGGATGGAGGTCTGCTGCAGGCTCTGAGCACTTGTACGCACTCATGCAGGGGGACCCACAACTCCTGGATGATCCCTCCAAATCCAGGCCCCTCGCCCTCAGCCACAACCCATGGGCATGTTCCCTGTGACCCATGAACTCGGGGATACGGAGGTGGCTGCTTTTTTTTTTCCTCTTGAGTTCCCAAAAAGAAAGGAAGGTTCCCAAATGGGTCTCTGGTGCCTTGTTGGCAGGGAGCTCAGCACCCTTCTGCCTCTGTGCCTCAATGCCAGCCAAACCCGATATAGTCCCAGGCAATGTGCAGTGGCACAGGGGCAGGATCCTCATCCCACCCCTTTTTTGCTGCCTGGCCTTGCAGAAGGGATATCTGCAATGGGTTCTAAGCTGAGCTGAGGCTTTCAGCTTTGGTGACTGCTGATGGGATGGGAGCCAGCAGGGATGCCTTCCCCACTCTCCCAAGGTCAGGAAACTGGGCAATTTCAGACAAACTAAGGATCTCACTGCAGACCTGATGTAAGCAGACACAGAAACACCAAGGAGCTTCCCTCCTGGTGCATGACACCAACCTAAATGCATTGCAGGGACTGTGCCTCCCTCTTGCAGCACTGAGGCAGCCAGGCAGGAAGGGAAGGGGTTAATTCCCTGCCTGCTGAATAGCTGCCTGAGCCTCACTGATCCAGGGCAGATTAGGAAAGCTGGAAGGAGCTCTCTCAGCAGGGACAGCCGGGAGTGCGTCACTAAATCCCCACAGCGTAGGCTTTTGGCAGTTGGAAAAGTGCAGAAAACCTACAGAGCGTTTAATGGCAGCCGAGTGCCCAGCATGGCAGGGGCGCGTGGGGCTGGGGTGCTGTGCTCCGGGACAGGATGAGGGTGGTTCTTCCCCTGCTGTCCTCACAGCCATGCTCTGTGGGAGAGGAGGGAAGTTTATCATGACCCTTTGAAAGGATTTCTTAGGAAACTGGGGTTGCAAGATGACAGGTCCTGGCCTCTCAAGATGAACCGGGACCATCCTGCCTTTCCCAGGGGAGCTCTGGCCATGTGGGATTGCATTTATCCCTTTTCCTTGCTCAGCAGCAGAGCAAGACGTCCTCTGATCTGGTCACAGAGAGCTGCTGGGACAGGGTGTCCTCAAGGGACAAGTGTCAATGCTGTGACTTGGGGTCACAAATTCACACCCAAGCTTTCAGTTCTCCTTTCCTCTCTCCCACTCTTCATCCTTTGTTTCCATTCTTCCCCTGATCCCCGCCTGCCCTCTCCCATCCCCTGCTCTTACTCAGCCGGTGACACCAGAGCTCCTGGTGAGCCCCAGCAGCCAGGACAGGGACCTGGGCTCCGAGTGCCCAGAAGACAGAGGGAACTGGACGGGACGACTGGATTTCCTCCTTTCCTGCATCGGATACTGCGTGGGCCTTGGAAATGTCTGGAGGTTCCCCTACAGGGCTTACACCAATGGAGGAGGTACCTGAGCATCCTTTGGAGTGGCCACATCTGCCCCTCACTGAGCTGGGCTGGTGGGACATGTCTCTGAAGAGATGTGTCTTCCCCTCTCGGGGCTGGGAAGTAGTGTTCATTGTTATGGGGTGAAGCCTCCTGCTGCCCCCGATGCTTGCTATAGGGTTTTAACCACCTGTACCCATGTGTGGAAGGGACTCACCAGATCACCTCTGCACTCATGGCCTTGGCGGCATCCCCAGCTCCATGCTGGGCTGGATACTGCCTGAGCATCCATCTCTCTTGGTTTCCAATAGCTTCTTGGGCTGATGTCCTCCAGGACTCAGTGGGGTCACCAAATGCTTCCCAGGTATCAAAGGAGCAGAGCAAGATTTTTGCAATGCAAGACCCCAGTGTAGTTGTGCAAATTGCCCAGCTTGTTCAACTACTCCCAGAGTAATTGCTTGCCAAATGCAATAATAACTGGAGAATTTCACAACATTTGTGAAAGATTCAAGGACAAAAGAGAGTTGGGAGCAGGGGGGAAGCAGGGCACTGGGTGGATCACAGACCCTTTCCTCCTGCATTAGCAGTGAACTGCCACCCCTTGCTGTCTTCCAGACTGTGGCTTAGATCCTTCAGGGCCACAGAAAGCTGAATGAACATTATTCTCTGTCATAGATGGTCTTTAGGTGTTTGCTCTGTGTTATTTTTAGGTTTTTTTCTTGTTTCTTGCAGGAGCTTTCTTGGTTCCTTACTTCATCATGCTGGCCATCTGTGGGATCCCCATCTTCTTCATGGAGCTGTCACTTGGTCAGTTCTCCAGCCTGGGGCCACTCGCTGTCTGGAAGATAAGCCCTCTCTTTAAAGGTGCGTGAGTGAAGTCCAGAGCTTTTGCAAGACCTCTGGAAGAGCTGCTGAATGAGGACATGGACCAGCATCAGCATCCTATGATGCTCAAAGCTCTTGTTAGAATCAAAGGTTAAATCGTGGAGGAAGGTGGAGCAGGCTGGACTTCTGGGTTAGCTGTTTTAGTAGCTGCATGATATGTATGAGATGGATAGGTCTTTGAAGCTCTAGAAATTGTATGAAAATTGTTAAGCCAGTTAGTATACAAAATACTGCAACAAAGCTAAGCAATAACTGTTAAAGACGAAGGTAAGAATAAAGTTTTTAAAAAGTCAAATAAAATACTCTCATTCTCAACATTACGTTGGAGTAAAATCATCTGTACAATGCAATAGATCATCAATTCAGAGAAGGCATGTCTGGAGGGTGTAATGGCAATAAGAGAGTCCCCCCAGCAGGTGAACCTCTGACTGGTTAAATATTTGGCTGCTGAGATCCAGTGTCTGACCCTGGTTTTGGATTTGCTCTGCTCCAGAGAGATAGCTCACTCCTCCTTTACCCTCTCCCTCCTCCAGGCATTGGCATGGGCACCATCCTCATCGTCTCCCTCGTGGCCATTTACTACAATATGATCATTGCTTACGTTCTCTTCTACCTCTTTGCATCCCTCACAAGCGACTTGCCCTGGCAGCACTGCGGCAACTGGTGGAACACCGACCTGTGCCTGGACCACCACGTCATCAAGACAGGGAACACCACCTTCCCTGTCAACATCAGCAATACCGTCAGCCCCAGTGAGGAGTACTGGAGGTAAAGAGGTCAGCCTGACCCGGTTGGCATCCATCTGGGAAGAGCATGAGGATAGGATGAGGGGTGGAGGGTCTGTGATGCACATCTCATGGCATGGTGGGCACTCATGGTTGGCATTGTGGGTGCAGTGATGGGCTGTCATGGGCAGCTGCTGGCGATATCTCAGTTTATCCGTTGGGATCATGTCCCTGGGATGTGGGAAGTGTCCACGATCTAGCGCTGCTTTGCTGGCCTGGAGATATATTAGACTGAAATGCATCCCATGCCTGGACCAGCTGGGAATTTTCTCTCAAGCTGCCAGGCCATCCCCTCTGGGGTCTTTAATGCATGGTGGTGAAATCACACCAGTTGCTCCGCTTTCCCCAGCAAATAGCTGCCAGTGCCTTGTTGCTCTTTCATTGCTGGGACTTTCGATGAGGTTGTTTTTTGCAGCAGAAGCATTGCTACGTTCAGAGAGGGCCTCTGGAAGGAGGCGGGAGGTGTCCATGGCCTCTCACTAGTGACTCTCCTTTCTCCCTAGCCGGTACGTCCTGCACATCCAAGGGAGCTCTGGGATCGGGGATCCCGGGAGAATCCGCTGGAACTTGTGTCTGTGCCTGCTCCTTTCTTGGACTATCGTCTATCTGTGCATCCTAAAGGGAGTCAAATCCTCTGGCAAGGTGAGGGCTGCACAGTCTCTTCTGGGGGGGGTGATGCTCACCAGTGCCTGCAATTTTCTGCATATCTGGGAAAGTGAGACCCATAAACAGCATTAGCTGGACACAGGCCACTTTGGGGATGGTTTGTGCACCCAGACACAGCAGGGCTGATGGCTCTCCTGCGTCCCGAAGACCCCAGCACTGCAGCATGATACCAGGCAGTGCAGGGTCCCACTGTGGGGACAGGGCTGGGAGGGAATGCTGGTGCTGTGCTCTCGCTCCCGGCTCTCCCAGCTGGCTCTGCTCCTCCCACAGGTCGTGTACTTCACTGCCACCTTCCCGTACCTCATCCTGGTGATGCTGCTTATTCGTGGCGTGACCCTGGAGGGGGCCTGGAAGGGGATCCAGTTTTACCTCACACCCCAGTTTGATCACTTGCTGTCTTCCAAGGTGAGCAGGGCCTTGTGTAGTTTGTTCAAGACACAAAAATGAACCTTCTCCTGCCACCTCCAGCATGCAACAGAGGCAGTTCACTTACCCAGGTGCCTTTTCCAGCCACCCTCAACCTAAAGCCCTCTCTCTTGGTTGTTTCTAAACCCAAAGTGTTTGCCTTCCAGCAATCTGTCTTTGCTCCACACCTTGCCTATGCCACTCCTCCCACCTGGTACAGCCCTCTGCCTGCATTTCAGGCTCTCCAGGCAGGGAACAGTGTGCTTACCACCTCCCCTGGGTACCAGGACTGTGGGCAGGATTATCCCAGCCCCTGTGATGGGCTGGGGGGTGTCGGTGGGTGCCCATGATGGTTTTGGCTGTTCCGTTTTTCTCAAGCAATCTGTGTGTGGAGCAGGGAGTTTTCTTGGGACGTCAGTGTTGTAGCAGAGAGCACCCAGTTTTACAAAGGCGTTCAGTGCCATGCTGGGCTCTAAAATGCTCTTGTTACCCTTCTGCTAGCCAGCCGACCCACTATGAGTGGTGAGCATGTTAACAGGGAAAGGCAAAGACCCTGTAGGCTTTTGCGTGCTTGGATGGCTGGGGAAGCATATTTTCAACTCCCTTTTCCTTGGAGGAGGTTTCCAGCCCCCTGCTGTCCTCAGACCTGTTTCTTTCCCCCAGGTGTGGATTGAGGCAGCCCTGCAGATTTTCTACTCCCTTGGGGTAGGCTTTGGGGGCCTCCTCACCTTCGCCTCGTACAACACCTTCCATCAGAATATCTACAGGTGGGAGCCGGCTGCTGTCTTCTAAAAAGTGTGGGTTGGGGGGAGCCATGAAAGCCTCATCTGGTGGGTTTAAAGCCAGAAGAAGCACATGGTGCAGCACAGGGTCATCCAGCACTTGCTCGAGCATCTTACAGATACCTGGCAGCTTACACAGGCTCGAGAAGGACAGCAGGATCTGTGGTAGAAAACTCTGCTAAGCATCGAGGCACAGCACCTGGATCAGAAGGTTTGGGCTGTAGGTGCTCAAGGCTGGGGATATTTGAGGCTAGAGCTATGCATGTCACCAGCATCCATTGTGGGTCACCAGCAGAGTCTGGCTGTTGGACATCTGGGCTGATCCCCTCCACAGGGGAAAGAAAGCTTGGGAGGAACCCCCACAAAATGACCATGTCATTAGATAAATATTCCTTTTGGCCCTGGGAAGCACATGCCAAGAGAAGCCCTGGAGGAGAATAGCACTGGGTCGTGTTACTGTGGCACCTGGGGCTGGCAATGCCACCGTGCACTGGTGCGGGGTGGGAAGGAGCAGGCACGTTCACAGCATGCTCTTTCTCCTCTGTAGGGACACCTTCATAGTGACCTTGGGCAATGCCATCACCAGCATCCTGGCAGGGTTTGCCATCTTCTCTGTTTTGGGATACATGTCCCAGGAGCTTGGGGTCCCTGTTAACCAGGTGGCAAAAGCAGGTGAGGTCAAACAGACACCCTTTCTCCTTCACCCTCTGCCTGGGTGCACTGTGCATCCCCTCCAGGATGGAAGGCATCTGAGGGTGTCAGTGTGAGGATGAAACCGTGCACTCGGCTGACCAGGGGGAGGGAAGCGGGGAGACCAGTTCCTGTCATGCAAGTGTTGAGTGTGCCAAGCGATGTCTAATAAAGGTCTGAGCAAGGAGCAGGCTGGTTCTCCTGTACCTCTCCACCCTCTGCTGCAGGACCCCTCCTGCCCATCTTGCAGGAGCCCTGGCAGGCCCCTGCCATGATGTCAGTCTGCTGGGTTCTCCTCTCCTCCATCCGTCCATGCCCCACACTGTCACCCCTTTTTCACCCTGCTGTCCTTTACCTCCCCTAGGTCCTGGCCTGGCTTTTGTGGTGTACCCCCAGGCCATGACAATGCTCCCCCTTTCTCCATTCTGGTCTTTCCTGTTCTTCTTCATGCTGTTAACCTTGGGCCTGGACAGCCAGGTAAGGACAGAGCCCACTGAGCCAGCCGCTGTGCCAGGCAGCCCCGGGGGCTCAGGGGACCCTCTTCTCTTCTGCATGCAGTTTGCCTTCATGGAGACCATCGTTACAGCAGTGACAGATGAATTTCCCTACTACCTTCGGCCAAAGAAAGCTTCATTCTCAGCTGTCATCTGCATCGCCCTCTTCCTGATGGGGCTCATCCTCACAACAGAGGTAAGGCTGTGGGGCTGGATTCGTTGTGGGGACTGACTAGGACCTCACTTCAGGGAGAGCTTAGGGCAGGGGCCAAGTTTGCAGACACATGTATTCACGTCAGCTAACAAGGTGGAAGAGAGATGATCCATGAGCCTGGGCTTCCTGGGGATGTGAGGTCCAGGGGGAGCGACACTACGTTATTCCTGTCCCTGCAACCAGCCCCAGAAGGAAAGTGATGTCTCCTGAGGTGCCTGACTGTTGTCTTCCCCAGCGCCCACAAAGGGCCTCAGGGGATGTGTCCCCAAAAGCAGGAGGACATGGGGGTGGGAGTTTATTGGGACAATGGCCATGGAGATGCTGGCCGCTGCGCTTTGCCTCCACAGGGTGGGATGTACTGGCTGGTCCTACTGGATGACTACAGTGCTGGCTTTGGTCTCATGGTGGTGGTGATCACTACCTGCCTCGTGGTGACACGTGTCTATGGTAAGGGTGTCTGTCACCACAGGGGCACGGGGAAGGGTGGGTTCTCTGTATCAAGAGACAGATTTAGAGGGAAAGGTAAGGGAGCCAGCAGCCTTAGAATGACCATGAAACACCTCTGCTCCCACCACTTGTTTCTTCTTGGCCATCACTGTATTCACCTCTCCTGAGATACTTGGGGTTCTAAACCTGGTCCCTCAGACAGCACCTGCTGGGGCCCCCCTTCCTGCATCTCCCAGCTGGGAGGGGACACCTCTTTGCTGTAGAGGATGCAAACCACCACTTTTGATCAGGGAAGAGCAGCCCGGTACAGGCATCTGGCCCTGGGTGGGGGATCACAGTTTTGAGTCCCTTTCCCTCTCCCTCCTTCAGGCATGAAGAGGTTCTGCCGAGATATCCACATGATGCTGGGCTTCAAACCAGGGCCCTACTTCAGAGCCTGCTGGATGGTCCTGTCCCCAGCAACAATGATGGTAACTGCTCAGCTTGAGGTGCTGGATGGTGCTGGAAAGCCAAAGTGGTGCCAGCATCCCTGGTGACTTCCCATTGCAACAAGTCACTCTGCTGGCATCTCCTGCCCCAAGGACCATTCTGGTTCTGCTGGGAGGTCTCCATCTTCTCCAGGTCTTTTTTGAGCATGAGACCTTCAGAGGGCCCTCTGCTGACTTCAGTTTCTTGCCATCCCACAGGCTCTGCTGGTGTACAACATCATCAAGTACCAGCCCTCTGAGTACGGCAGCTACCGCTTCCCTGGCTGGGCTGAGGTCTTGGGCATCCTCATGGGAGTCTTCTCCTGCCTGATGATTCCCGTGGGCATGGTGGTGGCTGTGCTCCGAGAAGAAGGGACGCTGTGGGAGGTAGGAGGTGCTGGGGCCCAGCGTTGCTGGGGAGCACCCCAGAAATGTGCAGGGGTGACAACGAGACCCTGTAAAACCTGTATTATCTGGAAATTTCTGCTTCCTCTCTCCTGGAGGTGTGTGCCTCCACCCCTCCTTGCTGCCCATGGGGTATGAGAGATGGCATGTCCCAGGGCATTTCCAGCAGTGCCCCTTCCCACGATGCCAGGCAGGCACCGAGTCTCACTGCTTCCCATGCCCCTTCCAAACCAAGCTTGCTGTGCCTGGCCCTGTGGGGAAGGACGTTGTCCCTAGCATGGGGCAGGTGCAGGCACATGGGACTTTGCACCCATTTTGCAGGAGCAGCGATAGAGCAAGGCAGGCAGCTGCCAGAACATGCAGGCGGCCACAGGCAGCACAGGTGGGATCCCTCTGCTGAAAGACTTTGCCCAGGAGCAGGTTATGAAGCCGCCGGCTGGTCACAGCCTTCCCAGCCCGGCTGGGCTTTGCTGCTCTCCCCAGGCTGCAAAAAGCAGAGGCAGCAGGGCTTGCTGCCCTCCCCAGGCAACAACTTGCCTGCTGGGGCACCCACTGGCTGCAGCCTGGCTTGGTGCAGCCGTGGGCACAGTGGCGTGGCCAGGAACTGCCTTGGCTGAGGCTGACCCCTTGTCTGGGTGGCTCTAACCCCACACCACAGGGCTGCAGCCCTGCCATAGCCCCTAGCTCCTGCAAGCCCTTGTGACCAGCACCCACAGACCACAACACCTGCCCAGCACACAGCAGGGCACTTACCCAGAGCCACTTTCCCAAAAAGCTTCAGGACAAGCTTTTGGCCCCCATCCCATCCTTATCGGAGGCTCTTCCAGTCCCTCAGGGCTGGCAGAGGACACCATCCCCTGGGAGGGGTGGGTGAGCTGCTGGATGGGGGTGCTGGTGCAGGGTGCCTGTGCTCGCTCTGCCTGTCTCCTTGCAGCGAGTCCAGCAAGCCAGCCGGCCCACCATGGACTGGGGCCCGTCGCTGGAGGAGAACCGAACGGGCATGTATGTGGCAAGCCTGGCCGGCAGCCAGTCCCCCAAGCCGCTGATGGTCCACATGCGGAAATATGGGGGAATCACCAGCTACGAGAACACGGCCATCGAGGTGGACCGGGAGATGGAGGAGGAGGAGGAGGAGTCCATGATGTGAGAGGACCGAGCACCCTGTAGGCTGATGGGGGGCTCACACACACTACCCCCCCACACACACCCCCCAGTTTGCACAGGTTGCACTGCGGCACTTCAGGACAGCTTGGGGGGTCTTTTGGGGAGCAGTTGGGAGCTGCCGACCCTGCCAGCCTCCTCACCACCACCCTGGCCCCACCAGGACGGAGCTGGTGCCTGTCCCACTGCCCCCAAGGTGTTTCTGTTCAGTATGGCAAGTTGTGTGGTGAGTCTGTGCAGCTGTGTGATGGCGTCTGGTTGAAGCGTCTGGGCTGCCTCACTCCCACCCTCCTCCCCAGCCCTGCCCTCCCTGCGCAGGGATGCTCGGACAGCAGGGATGTTCAGGCTGCAGGAGGTGGGGAGAGGAGGAGGTCCTCTGCATTGGTCTTCTCTGCTCGTGTGTATTTAACTCCAGTAACCCACAAACACATGTGGGAAAGGACTGTAATATCCTCCATGCCCTAAGGATGGTGTGTGCAGGCCCTCCGCTCACACAGAGGTGCTCCAGCAAAACCAGCACAAACCAGTGCCCCATTAAAGAAATCTGACCTAATAAAATGAGCAGCTAAAAACGATTAGAAGGGGATGAAAAACAAAAAAGCTTTATGAACAAACCAGCTTGGGCCTTTCCAAGCTTGTAGATTCCTGAGGGACATCAGTGGGTCAGGGCAGCTCTTCCCCACTGGTGCCTGTCAGGGCTGGGGTGAGCTGAAGGGAGGGAAGAGGCTGAGTGACCTGTCCCCTACGTGTGCAGGAGGTCAGGGACAGGTCTCAGCTGGACTCAGAGCCAAAGGAGGACCTGTGTCCATCTCCGAGGGAGAGCCAAGGGCTGTCCCTAGCACTGAGTGCTGCTTTTCCCAGGGAAAGGCAAAGGGCTGGGTTTCAGCACCTGCGTGTGATTTTGGGGTAGTTCAGCCCAGGGAGAATCCACCTCCTGCCCATGCTGCTGGCCTGGGGGGTGCCGGTGAGCTTCTGGATGGGGCTGTCTGGACCTGACGCTGCCAGTTCCCATCACCCTGATGTCATGTGTGCCTTCTCCCGTGTGCTGTCAGCTTGCCATTAAAAAGTGGTGTGTGACACAGCCTCTCCTGGGTTATTCAGGGGGTTCCTCAGCATGCAATAAGGGCACATCTAGAGGGGCTTCCAGGGTTGGAGGGGCACAGACCCCCTGGGCTTTGCCCTGCAAACCTCAGTCCTGGTCAGGTAAAAGCCACAAACCCAGGATAAACAGAAAAATTATGGTTTGTGTGTGGTTTGTGCATGTGGCCCTGGTGCACCGGGCTGTTAACCCTATGGGCCATGCTGCCTTGGGCCCAGCACCATGGGCTGAGCCTCCAGGATGAATCCTGGTGTGAGGCTGCAAATTTCTTTAAGAACCCTTTCCTATGGTGGAGGAGATTTTATTTTTGCCTTTGCCACTCCTAGGGTGTAGGCCTTCTGCCCGCCTGCCTCCCCATGCCTGGGGATGCTGAGCTCCCTCCCCAGCTAGCTCTGTCCTTCCTTGCCCTGCAGGACCACTGGTGGCTTTCCATGTCCCTCTCACCATAACCCACCACGGCTGCAGCCTGCGGGGAAGATGGGGGTCCCCCAGCCCCAACTTCCCTAGGCATGTGGGGCTGACAGCACGACAGCACTGCAAAGCACCTTCAGCTGCTAGCCCCTGGGTTAATCATTAGAGGCCACCATAAAAGCATCGCTGATGGAAAGTTCAGGCTGTGGTGGCTGGGGAGTGGGGAGGGCCTGCCATAAACATTTATGGCCCCAATGAATCCCTCGCTCTAACCTTGACACTATTTACTGAGCAGGAGGCCTCGGGAGGTCACGGTGTTGCTCAGCCATAGCTGTTGGTGCTGGCCGGGGAGCCCAGGCTGGGATGGCCCCAGCAGGGGCACGCACAGGGGTCTGCGTGGTGTGATGGAGCCGGTGATGGACTTGGGTGTTTCGTGATGTTGCTGCTGGCCACAATGTGCTAGAGCCACCAGGAGAGCCTGGTGCCTTCCCACGCCGTGGAGAGGGAGGTGCTTTGGGCTGACCAGGCTGGTCCGGTCCTGGCGTGGCTCTGACCTTTTCCTACCCACACGGGGTCCCGCCACATTCCCTAAATCCTCATGTAAACCCGGCATCCTCTGGGGTCTCCCTTGGCAGCTGCCGTCAATCAGCGTGGTGCTGCGCAGGGACACGGTGGGAGTGAAGCCCCTGGTGCAAAAGGTGCCGGGGTGATGGCACAGCCGCAGGACATGTCCCTGGGCCAGGGTGATGCCATAGCCGGAGGACATGTCCCCTGGGCCACGTGTGGCTGTGCACGTCGAGGCTGGTGGCAGCACGCCGGCCGCCGGGGCAGCCGTACCCTGCACGGCAACGTGGCCGGGGATGCCACACCGCCCCCACCCCCCGTCCCCGCGGCAGGGAACCCCCCCCCCCCGCCGCTTTGGGCTGCGGCGTGTCCCGCTGCTCCCCCGCGGAGCCCAGGGCGAGACCCTTGGGCTGGCGGGGCTGGCGGGGGGCGGCCGGGGCGCGGGGGGTGCCCGGCTCCCTGCCCCCCGCCCTGCGGGGCCGGCTGGGGAAGGGGCGGCGGGGCGGGCCGGTGCTGACACCTGCTGGGGCCGCCGCGCATGGCAGGCGGCGGGGGGGCTCCCGTGCCCGGCCGGGCCCCGCGGCGGGACCGGCGTGTGCGGGGCAGGGACAGCCCGGCCCCCGCAGGGTACCAGCCCGTCTGCATGGGCAAAGCCGGGCAGCTGCCCCGGGGGGACCCCCCAGACCCCGTCCTGGGCTGGGCTGGGGGTGCTGCGCCCCGCACCCTGCAGCACCAGCTCCCCCAAAACTCTCCTGGCTGCCCAGTGGGCAAGGGTGACAGCTCGGTCCCCACCTCCCAGCCAGCCCCGGGCAGCTTGTGGGGTCTCCCAGGCACCTGTAGCCCCCGGAGCCCCGTCCCCGGGAAAAGGGCCGGGTTGGGGTGACCCAGGTCTGCAGGTGGCAACAAGCTCTGCCAAAGCCCCAGGGGTGCGGGCGGCCAGGGGTGCCCAGGGTACCAGCACCCCGCGGGCAGGGGCACAGCGCCTGCTGCCTGCAGCTGCTGCCCAAGGCTTGGTCCCAGCCTCGATGCTTTCGAGGAGAGGAGTGCGGTGACGGAGGGACAAGGCGGTGGCAGACGGTCTGAGTCACTGCAGTGACAGAGAATCATCCGTTTCCATGCTCAGAAGTTGGTAGCTATTTATTGCACTTGAACACCAAGAATAAAACTGACACTCGCCCTCCCTCCCGCACCCACCCCACGCCCGGTCCCCCCGCCGCCCTCCCCAAATAGAGCATCCGATTTGAGCAGTGATCATTCTGTTCACAGCCACAGGTTCCAAAAAAACAAAGGAAAAGGAAACAAAACCAATCCCTCCCCCCCCCCCCGCCCCGCCCCCGTCAAGCTCCCACTGAATCCAACACGGTCACACTGCTCAACAGTTTGAGTGCACTTACAAAAAGATAAGAGAAAGGCTTCAGCTGCAACCATACAGACTGACAGACACGAGGGGACAGGCAGCTTCCCCTCCCCGGGGCCTCATTTTCTGTTATGTGACAAAGCTTGGTATGCTCTTAATTATAATATATTTTTTGCAATCAACTTAAATAAATATTTCCATAGAGATTTCTTGTAAGTATATATAATTTTTTATATATATAATATATGAGAGAGTTATCTCGTTTTTTTCTTAAACCACTGTTAACATATTATCCCTGCTTGTCCAAAAAATGTTACAAAAGCCCTAAAATTGTGCAACGGTTAGAAAAAAGGGACAACAACCCAAAGAAGGAAGAAGCCGCTCACTACAGCCCCCACCACGGCCTCCTCTCCCACTCCCTAGTGACCTGCAGGCGGGAAGGACATTCAGCCAAGGGATGGGGAGCCGGTGGGTGGCCTTCAAGGACAGGTGGTGGAGGGGCCACCAGCCCCTCCTCTGGTGTTTCCACAGCCTGTTCACATCTGGGTTTTCCTGTCTGGTATGGGTGGGCTTGGACCTGCACCTTTCGAAATGGATAATGGTAAGGTCTCTATCCTGCTGGCAGGAGGATGGTTGTTACATCAAGAGAGTGGTGCACACCATGAGATGTGTCCTGCGGTGGGGAAGAATGGTCAGCCTGGCTCCTGGGATGATCAGAGGAGATGGTTATGGGATCTTCTGCTGACAGACACCTCTTGGTCCACGGGGCTGTGATGTGGCTGCCCTCTCAAACACGGCACGGTTGTTTGCTGGTCCTCCTCAGTGATCGCACCATGGGCTGCCGAGCAGAACGTGAGCTCAAAGTGGGACCAGATGGCTGCTGGTACCTGCTGCAACCTCTGGGGCTCCATGAGGGCATCAGCTTATGGAGGGGAGGCAGGTTTGGGGTCAGACAAGGGTCCAGTGCCTGGCAGAGGGGGCATTTACTTGGGGTGGGTGGGAAAGATAGCTCTCCTGGCTGTGCCTGGCCAGGGTAAGGAGCAGAGTGCCCACTCCTGCAGCAAAGAGCAGACGCCCAGGTGTGGCCTCTTCTTCCAGAGCGGACACACCAGCAAGACCTGAGAAATGATGATGTTGCAGCTGGACCCTGGCAGCCAGGAAGGGAAAACAGGTGACTTTCAAGCCCACCTGTGGAGCTGGGACCCTTAGACCACCACAGCAATTGCTTCCACTCGGATATCCCCTGTGGTCTGTGAGAGGTGGAAGAGATGATCAGTTTGGAGGATTTCTGAGTGTGGTTTGACCCAGACGGCCAGGCGACCACGTGACTTGGGCTCTGCCTGTATTAGGGAATGAAATGTGCCACAGCCTGATCTCCAGTCTCGAGGCCGATGGGGACAGGAGGTCCGAGGTGGTAAACTCCATCTCAACAAGGTGGCCTTGTCCATATTGCTTATTGGGAACATGCCCTGGACCTTGTCATCCCCAGAACCATGGTGGGATTGTTGGGGTGATGACAGTTAGCATGTGCCAGGGATGGTGCCAACAACTTAAAAGTACAGATGTAACTGCAGCATCCCTGGCTCTGTGAGCCAAAGAAGGATGGAGGCAGTTGATGACTGGGTGCTTTTAGTTTTCCTGCAAGCTTAGGAGAAATCAGAAAATGTGAAGGAAGACAGAGACAGAAGCTGTTCACCATGGCTACTGAAAGAAAGGGTGGTGGTATATCAGTGCTTGCTCAGAGATGCTCTGGGGATACAGGAACCTGCTCTGGAGAAGCAGGGCAAGGTGGGGAAGAGAAACCGGGCAGGACAGACCCCTAAAGTGCAGGTGCTTAATGCTGCCAGCGTGGGCAGGTTGGGAAGTTGGGTCTTCCTTGGTCAGCCTTCAGCTTGACTGGAAGACTAGGAGGAGTTGAAACCCCCGACTCTGCTTCCCTTGGAAAGGATTGGGAGCATTTTAGGTGTTGCAAGGACATCCAGCTGCCTCCAGAGGAACCTGTCCCTGGAGAGATGATCGTAGGAAAAACTCGAGGAGGATAAACTACCTCCAAGAAGACACCTCAAAGCCTTCCTGGAAACCAAGACATTCCTCCTTAGCAGCAACTGCCCAAAGTGGGCTCTCAGTGAAAGGAGATGGTATCTACACCAGTATCTCATCCATCATCCCTGGCAAACCTCACCACAACCCCTGTCCTAGTTCCTTTCTCTAGTAGCAGCTGCTGGAGCAGCTTCACCCTCACAGCCCACCTGAGGTCCACAGATATCAGGAGCTCCAAAACCAGGCTGAAAAGGCATCTGCCCTACAGCTCCCACACAGAGCCCTGCCATGACCTCCTCTATCCTCATCCATTTCATACTGATTGCCAAAAATACTCCTGGCGCCCGGAGAGCCTGGGCATCAGGAGGTGGGTGAGACACTCACTGTGGCTGGCTTCACGGCCAGCTCTGGAGAGGGAGAGAGAGACCTGTGAAAGAGCTGAGTCCTTCCTTTAAAAATGAAAAAAAAAACCAAACAAACCCAGCACTAAAAGATTACAGGAAGAAAAACAGATCTGTAAAAACACCCAAACTCTACCTTAAAAGCTAATCCTCTCCCTGCATGGATTACCCTGCTTTGGGGGCATCTCTTGCAAGCCAATGCAGCTCCACAGTCAAACAGCACAGGTCCACCAAGGGCACGGGGACACACCACTACACCCATGGAGCACCTGAGTGATTTGCCTAAAAAAAGGCGTCTCCTACACACATTGCCAGCAACCATTGCACCGTCGGCGCAGCAGGACACACCAAAACACCTCTTAGGGCCTGTTCATGCCCCAGCAGTTCGGATTTCTTCCCCTCCATCCAGTGGGAAAATATTTTTGCAGTCTTGCAAGGATGCAGCTGCGTTTCATACAGCAGCTGTCCCTGCCTCAACAGAGAGCAAAGCATTCAAAACCACAGAAAAGGCAAAATACACACTCAGAATTTACATGGAGAAAACATTTCCTTTTTTTTTCCTTTTTTTTTTTTTTTCTTATGTCCAAAACAAGCAGTTTTTTGTTAATTTCTTTGTTTTTCAACACACGCACCGTCTAGGAAGTTAAACGCCATGCAGATGAAGAGAGTGGAGCTAGGAAGTCCCCTGGGGCAGCAGCACTGCAGGAGTCTCACGTCAATGAGCAAAGAGGTTCCAGTCAGAAAAAAGAGAACAAGAAACAGAATGGCCGGAAAAAAACCCGCCCTTGGACCTCTACCTGACGACAAAGAGGTGAGACCAAAATTCCCCTTCCCGGCCATGTCTTCTGTCCTGAAAGCCACGTCCTGGTGGCTCCCCAAGAGCCACCACCTGGGTTTGCCCTGCAGGAAGACCCATGGGGTGTAGGAAGGTGCCCCGGGGAGGTGGGTGCTGCTGGAGGTGGGTGCCTTTGCCCACCCGGTGCTGTGGGATGGGATGGGATGAGCCGCTGCAGCGTGGGGTGGGGGCTGGCAGCCATGGGACTCCTGGTAGGGGCATCGTGGCGGCACAACCCCTCTCCAAATGTAAACGCAACAAAAAACAGCAACCCCCCAAAATCCCCTGACCCTTCCCGCCCTAAACAGTTGAATGTTTCTAGTTATTACATAAAGATCCATTTCAGCAAATACTCAAAATCAAGTTACGAAATACACAGTAGGTTGTTTTCTTTTCCTATAAAAAGGCATGCGCTCAAAGTAGAAGACAGCTAAAGGCTTGTTTGTTTTCTTTGAAGCACGATCAGATTCTGCAGTTTTGTTACTAAAGTTGCATTCCTCGTCGTCGCTGGAAGGAGTCGTGTGGGCAATGGAGGTTTGCGCCCCGACCCGGCAGCCAGCTCGGCTGTCCCCGTCCCAGCCCGGGAGTCAGGCGCAGGGGAGTGCCAGGGGGCACATGCGAGGGGCAGGGGTGAGTGCTCCGTGGGGCTGGGGGCTGGGGTAAAGGATCCAGGCTGGGTGGCGGGTGGGGAGGAGGGTGTGGGAGTGATGCTACCGCCATGGCATGGCTGGGAGAGCCCCAGCTCCCGGCTGTGCCGATGCGGTTCTGGGAAGCAGTCGTCTTTCTCCTCCTCTCTTCTCCCAGCTTCACCAGTCCCTGCTCCGAAGGGAGAAGGGAAGAAGGAGGGAGAGCATCCCTCTCAGCATGGCAGCTGCCCAGAGCCAGGGCGCAAACCTACTTGCTCTCCTGGGAAGGAGCCAGCCTACGCTCCTGGGAAGGGAAAATAAACAGATAGCCTTTACTCACCCATCCAAACACTTCCCTCCTCACCCAGGGGCACATGGAAAATGGACTTTGCAAATGGTTTAAATCATGGTTCCCCAGCCGAGGTGCTGGGAAGCGGAAGCCCGGGTCGGGAGCAGGCGGGAGCCACGGCGTCACATGGGGACCTTGATAGCAGCAAAGCAAAATCCACTGGCACACAGGGAGGGTGCAGCACAGAGCGGCTCAAAACTGGCCCCTGCCCTCCTCTTCCTCAGGGGGCTCCCAGCAGCGGTGGGGATGGAGGCAGATGATGAGTCCGAGCCCGAGCCCGACTCAGGAGGCGTGCTGGGTAGTGGGGGTTCCCATCAACTCCATGCAGCCGAGGAGGAAGGCCTTTACCCTGGCACACGTCATCTTACTGGCCAGATGCTCAGGTTTAGGTTCATGGTTTCTCTTTTCTTGGTTCATGCAGAGGAAGGGGGCCCAGCGCCATGGCCCCGGCATGGTGCAGGGGTTCGATGGGATGCTTGCGTGGCGCCAGCAGGGCTGTTGCGTGTGTGCGGTGAGAAGCGAGGGGTTATTCCAGCGGGAACCAAGCAGCAGAGCCAACAGCCAAAGTCCCGTAGGTGAAGATGTCAGAGGGGGTCTCCCCTTGGTAGTCAGTCAGTGACAAACCCGACACGGGCAGGACCGCGCTTCAGCTGCAAAACACAAACCGGGAAGACAGGGACTTTGCTTCAACCATCCCTTTGGCAGAGCATCCCTCTCCCCACTGCCATCCCACTGGGATCAGCCATCTCCTCCCTTCTGCGGATCCCTGGGGCAGGATCCCACCCGCTTTGCAGCCTCAATGCTGCAAGGAGCCCGCTCTGTCCCCTCCCTGCCCACCATGCCCCATCCCTGGAGCCTCACAGGCTTACTGCGGTAGGACGGAGGGCGCGCCAGATCTGTGGAAGTGGACGATTTGCCATTTGCCATCGCGGCGGTGCCAGATGCGGGTCTCCTCAGACTGGGCGGTGCGGGGGATCCCTCCCGCGTCCACGTACTGCGTGATGCGGATATAGGCAATGCAGGCAGACTCGTCTCCCATCAGGTGAATGTGGGGGTTCAGGATCGTTGTGTGCACAGGCTTGCTGTTCCGGGACCACACTGCAGAGAGGACAAGTACAAGTGGCTTTAGGCAGGGGAAAGAGTTTGGGTGGCTCTTGCCCAGGGCGGCAGCGATGTGGGAAGGGGAGGTGCTTGGGTTAGGCTTTCTGCTTGGAGGACCTGAGTAAGTGCTTGCATGGGTGGATTCAGGATGAACCCACCTAGAAAGCAGCTAACCAAGCAACTCCTCTGTTTACAGCCCAGCCACAGTTGACCTAACAGGCTTGATTCACCTCCTGCTGGGATCTTCCAGATCATCCAGACATGCTCCCAAAGCCACCCTTACCCTCCTCTCTCCAGCAAGCTGATGGAGGTCAAGACACAGCTGGGCCCATGGAAGGTGGGAAGGGTCCCTCGGGAGGCAAGGGGGCTGCTTACGGTTTTCAAAGTAGAATCGGTGGAAATCCAGGCCTTCCACGAGGTTGCCTAGAGCCTCAGGCTCGAAGGCAGTCATCCCAGGGTCACACATCTTCCTGGGAGGTGGGAAGGGGACAGAAAAGGGAGAAGTTATCTCACTGCTTCTAGCATGAGAGCCTGCAAAACCCAAACAGCTCATGCTCGGCATGACTCCCTCAGCCTGAGACTGAGGAGCCTCTGCACCAGCAAGTAATTCAAACACAAATCTGACCTTGACCCTGCACTCTGCATGAAGCCCACCCCACCTCACCTCCATCCCACTGCCTGCAGCCAGGACCCCAGAGAGGCAGGGTGAATTCTCCATCAGTCACCATCTCCCATTAAACCTCCCAAAACACTGCTGTCCCCTTTGTAAGAAAGAAAAATGTCAGGGAGAAACTCCTATTTTCTGCTCTGTATCAAAATATCCCCACTGCAGTTCTCTGAGGCAGGGATGAAGACCTGCACTCGCTCAGATATTGCTAATTAAATAGGCCTTGGACACAGAAGCAGTGTATTCTGAAGAGCATCAGCTCAGCAAGTAGAAAGCAGTTATGCTTCCAAGCAGATTGCAGCAATCTGGATATAATAGATACCATGGATGCAATGCTCCTTCTTCCACCATAAATCACATTTGCAGTTATACATCTTTCTGCAAACCAGAAAATGGGCTCATCCATGATACTGAGACCAGAGAGCTGTGGCCAGCTTAGTGTGAGAGAAGCATCAGGTTTGGAAACTGATGTCCCCTGCTTCTCTTGGATGGTCCCTGTGCCCCACCACCATGTCAACCCAGTCACCCTGCCCTGGGCAGCAGTAAAAGCTCCCGGGCTGCTCTGTTACAGTGAGGACACCCGCTCCAGGAGGCTGAGCCCCCACCCCAACCCAAAATCACACGGGGCACACTCACGTGTAGGACTCAAAGTCGCCATTGCTTATTGCTTCGATCAGCTGCTCTGTGACTTTAATGATTTCTTGCTTCCGTACTGTTGGTTTAAAGAGACAAAGAAAATAAAAGAAGAAAACGAACCAGAAATGCTGGTGTTGCAATATCGCTGAGATATCTTTTTCTCATTAGAAACAGACCACAGGACACTGGGGGACATTGGAAACTGTCCAGGGAAAAAGCAGGATGGCAACTTGAGAGAGAGATGTGGGGAAGGGCTCTTCACCCCCAGAGAGGAAAGACCTCCAAAGTCAGGGCAAAACTGAAACTCCCTGTATTTTCCTAAAGAGCAAAAGAGTTAATCACCAAGTGGTGAGCTGCCCTCGGCCCAAAACCTGGCCCAGGCTGGTCTTGGTTGCAAAGCCTTGCCAAGCTGGGACCTTCTACCCCATGAACTCACAGCAGGGCCCAGCCAGGGCAAGCTGGACCAAGGATGCTCTCACCTCCCTCTGAGATGGGAGGAGAGGGTCTCGGCTGGAAGAGGACAGGTAGGTGACATGGGCAGCCACCGCAGGAGACAGAAGGAGGGACCCTGCGAAGGGCATGGCACAGTGTGGCTGCTGCCAGGGACTCCAGGCACTGCCAGCTCATTTGGGAAGGGACTGGGCTGCAAGAGCAGGTTTGGCTCCCCGGGATGCAGGAGGAGCTGTCAGAGGTAACCCTGGGCTTATGAATGAGGTTCTGCTTCAAATGCAAATCAGCGTCATGCTTGACTTAATATTTTTTATTTATTTATTGCGGGTAATGAAAGGAGAGGGAGCATGTTCCTGAGAGTCATTCAGAAAGGAGGAGAGGGACCCCCATCACTTTCTTTGCACTGCTTGCCTCCACATCCACTCTTGGGGAGCCCTTCCCCCAGAGGACAGGTGTCCCATTAAGTGTCACATCAGGCCAAAGTCCATCTTGCTTTGCGCTGAGATCGCTTCATTGAGAGACTTTACAAATTAGCACTGATAAATCATTCCCTGGGTTATTCTTAGAAAGCTGGCTCTGGCAGGGGGGCAGGCGGAAGGCAGGGATTTCCCTTGGAGGATTTTCCCAAAGGGCCATTTATTTTGGAGAAGCAGGCAGCCGGGCTGCTATCCCTGGAGATGTCTGCCATTTCCACGCCTGCTTTCAGGGAACATCCCCATTTTTGGGAGCCCCCTCCTTGCCCGCAGTGCCCCAGCAGTGAAACCACCTAAGGAGTTACAGCCACTTCCGAAGGGACCTGAGGCAGCTCGATGGCGGCAGGTTTTGCCGTAGCCAATATCTCACTAGGGGTGGCCCCACGGCACCTCCAAAACAGCCTGCCCACCTCCCCGGGTGCCCCCAACGGTACCTTTGGTGTCTTCATCCTCGATGGTGGTGTTGGTGCTCTCCGACGATTCCTGAGCAAAGAACAGAAAGGAGAGACGGGGCGGTGAGAGGGGTCTTCTCCCCACGCCAGACGGAGCTCGTGTGTTCGACAGCCCCCCGAGTCCGACCCCACAGCGCTCGACTGTGCCAATGGACAGAAACCAAGGAAAACGCCAGCAGGTCCAACCCGTCCTCAACCACAGCTCTAGGGCAGCGCTGGCAGAGCCCTCCCTGACCTCCACTCCTTGTAGCCAAGGGCACAAGAGCTGGGCTGTGGAGGGTCTGGTAGGAACGGCGCTGCCTTTCCTACCAGCACCTGTGGGGACAGAGATGGGGGCAGGTCCGGGGGGGTTTGGTGGGTTCCTAGGATCGTTGCCGGAGGGGCAGGGAGAGGGGCTGTGCAGGGGTGGAAGACACCATGTTGACTGTACGATAAAGAGAGAGATGTACAAATTAACAGCGAGGAGGAGCTGGGATGAGAAAGAGGGGACTGTGCAGGAGTGAGAGAGACCACACTGACCGCAGAGTAGGGAGAGAAATGTACAATAAAACAGAGTGCTTCCAAGACCCACATGGACCACTGAAGGCTGAGACACAGCTCTTTCAAGAAACAGCTGAGCACTACACAGATTTTGGGGGGAGGGGGGTACTGACCCCCCGTCTCTCTTCAGGAGCCCCATCAAGGCAACTCTGCTAGCGGAGCTAGAGCAATGGCTCTGCTAGCTCTTCCCAGCAGAGCCTTGCTTATGTATTACCCATAATACCCCGATGTAGGTTGGCAAGGTGTCCCATGACCATACAGTCCCCGCAGAGGCATGGAAGGTGTTTCTCCAAGGCTCCTTGGACCGATGCAGCCTGCAGACCTGAGTCAGGAGAACTGGGAGAAACGGCATGAGAACCCATCAGCAAGAACCAGGGCCGGCTTCCCACCAGCTGGTGGCCAGCAAGTGCCTGCACCAACCCTGTTAATGGGGTTTGTGGGTGATACGGCTTTGAGGATGTTCCCTCCAACCCCGGTGTCCCTTCTTCCCTACCCCGAGGTAACTTCCAAAAACGGGGGAAGCTGGAACATGTGGAGAGGCCCAGCAATATCGGCATTGAGGAAGACGAAGGACACTCACCATTAACTGAACGCTGGAACTGGACTTTCTTTTCTGGAAAAACAAGGAGAAGAGATGGAACAGGAAGAGACACAGAGTGAGAAAGGCTGAGAGCGGCATGTGAGAGGCAGCAGCTCCTGAGCCACCCTTTGTGGTCCTCATGGAGGGGCAAACGAAAGGTGGGGGACAACCTGGTGCTCCTGTAGGGACATGCCACTGGCTGTGGTGCTGGTGGTGCCATGCCAGCTCCCTCCCCGCATTCCTGCTAGCACCTTTTTCTCTCGATCTGCCACAATCTCTGGTGTTGCTCATCCCAAGGACCTAGTTAGCCCAAAAGGAAGTCCCCTAGGAGTCGATGACTACTCTCGTGGCTTTGTGACCAGGCCAGTGAGCTCACAGGAACAGGAGTAGGACGCTGAACAGCTCAGGCAGCTCCACCACCTGTACAGCCCTGCAGTATGAATGCCATACTGATGTTTTCAGACTCTGGAGCTTTTCTGGGCACATCTGCCCATGCTGCTGACTAGTGTGGAGATGCCCAGTTAGCTTTGGACCTAGACCAGTACTAAGCTGGCTGGTTTAAAGCCAGCATGGCTATTGCTACTCAACCCCACAAGGCAGACACACTATGTGGGAAGCTGTCCTGAGTGCAGCCCCAGTGCTTTAAATCAGGACATGTTTCCTCCAGAGAGAAGACCTTATGCATGCACATATATATCTCCATCCTTGTCCACTACCACTAGGTTTTAAGGCTTTTGGGTTGGATGACCCCATAGTCACAATTCTGCTTGCAATCCCAAACCACTTCTGGACTCTCCTTCCTTGCTGTGCTTTTCTCCCTGTCTCCATCTTTAATCTAGCTAGGAGACAGGGGGACGTGCACGCTGGCCTCGTGCCCTTTCTCTGCCTCCAGCTCCCAGGGGATGAATCAGCAGCCGACAGGGAACACCAGCGTGCAGGAAGCCGCAGTGCCAAGTAAAAAAGTGTTTTACCAGCGTATTTAACAAGGCACCAGCTCTGCCTGCCCTGCAGAGGGAAAAGTAGCATACACAGTGCAAATCTCTTGGAAAACTCCATGGAGTGACCTGTTAAGGTGCATGGGTGCGCTGCAGTGTAAAAACTGCTGATATCCATTCCCCCTCATTGCTCCTTTCACATCCTAACTGGCTCCCACCAGCATCGTCACTGAGTTTCCCCCTCTGCCAGTGCAGCTCTTCCCTCCCTTGCTAGGTCCTACGTTAACACTCGCCCCTCCTTCACCGAAACAACAGATGTCCTAAAGGGCAGAGTGAGCTGCAGTATTTTGGAAGGAACCCCATGGGAAATGGAGCCGCCAGAGGTGGGCTGTCTGCAGGAAGGGCTGACAGCTTCTGCTACCCAAGGACATGAGACGGGGCAGTAAACTGCAGAAATTTCAGACGCAACAGAATGCAACACAAAGCAGTGACTGCGTCAAGTCTGGACATACAGTAACAGGATGCAACACGGGGCAGTGAGCTCATTAATTTAGGACGGGACAGGATGTGACATGGGGCAGTGATTTCATTAGTTTACAATGTGACGAGATGTGACACTACACAGGGCAGTGAAGGTATCACAGCTGCTGGGACCAGAAGACCTCCCACCAACCCCAGAGCAGGGCTCGAGGGGGATTTTTGGTCCCATGAATGCTTTTAGTGAGGGAGAAACCTCCTCAAGAGGATGAATTTTGAGCCCTCTGAGCCCAGGCTAGAGCCATCGTGGTGCCGGAGGGCTGTGCGGGTAGGCTGGAGGGCAGCACCAGCTACCTTCTGCCCACCTTTGTGGCTTTGGGCAGGAATGGCAGGGGTGGCTGCCTGGGACCTGCCTGCTCTCATGGGGACAGTCAGTCCAGCAAGTTTCTCCAAATGGGAACACAACTCTTCTAACAATGAACCACACCACTTGGCCTAACTTACAGCCCTGCTCTGAGCAGGCAGGACCATTCTCTTCCCACCTGCCCAAGGCAGGTTTCCAGGTTCCTGCCTCACTTTTCCAGCAAGATGGAAAAAAATGAACACCAGCCAGCAATGCCCTGACATCTGCCAGCTGCCCACAGTGGGCCATTAAAGCTTCACCTGGAGCACCCAGCCTCCCTGTGCTCCCGTGAGTGGGTTACGCTGTGAGTGACCCCAGGCTGGGCATGGGAATGAGAGGTGGGAATGGTAACACTGAAGGTGACCAACACAATCAACCTGTTGGCAAAGAGGTTGCCTCTACTTTGTCTTCTCCTCTTCTACCTTCGTGGCCATCCAGCCAGGCATTCTCACCTCCACTTGTTGGAAAGAGGGCAATAAAAAAGCAAACTCATTCTCCAGAGCTTGTGCACTCTCTTGAGCTGAGTGTTGGCTGGTAGGCTGTGCTCAGGATGAAGCTTCACTTGCTGCTCCCCACTCACCAGGGAGGAGCTGAGTACTGGGGATACAAGCCAGCCTCTCTGGCCCTCCTCCGAAACCAGACCCTCCTTGCTGAGTTTCAGTGATGGGCCAAGAAGGGCTGTTTACGCAAACTAGCTATTTTGCTAAGACAGCAAGTGCCCTGCTTCGCAGGATAACATCTGCCCTCAAAGCTACTTTGAAGTCCAAGAGGGAGCACCATTAGCAAGCTGGGCTGGCAGATGGTCTTCTAAAGCCACACCATCCCGACAATGCTAGAGGTGAAATTCAAGGCTGCCCCTTTCTGCTGGAAAATTAGATTCAGGCCAGTGCCTGATGAAGCCTCTCCATCCACCAATCTCTTTTTACAGATTAAAAATGCATCTTCTGATTGCTCCCACCTCTGCTCCAGCAACTCGTACCAAGTCAGCCCTACCATTGATGTCACTTCTCAGGTGACTCCCAGAAGCAGCCAGGACTTCAGAATAGCAGAGCCCTGGCCAGCAGTGGCTGGCAGATGGGTTGCTGGGACTCCCAAGGGACCCAGCCCCTCTGTGCCAGCACTGTTGTACAAACCTAGCAATCCTGTCAGAGAAGTCACAAGATATCCTGATGCCATGGCCCAAAGCAATGTCCTTTCATAGCAATGCAGGCCATCAGCTGCACGCTGCAGAATAATATTGCATGGCCAGAATGGTCTGTTGTGGAGCTGAGCCCAGGTTTGGAGAGTTGTGCACGGTCTCAAGTTTTGCAGGCTTGTCCTGTCCCAGCCACTGGGTCTGGAAGCAGTGGGAGAAAGACAAGCCATCCCTAGACCTCTGGCTCCATGGACCATTTGGACTGAGGAGTGAAGAAGCCAGCTGAGGGCTCTGCTTTTCCAAAACCCTGCACATCTCACAGCCCAACAGCTGGGTCCCCGCAAAAGGGTTGGAGGAAGGAGAACAACTGTGCTGCAGTCGAGCTTCCAAATCTCTGCCTGACACCTTGCACTCCTGCCCTGCAATGGGGAATGTGATCACACCAGATCTCCCCTGCTGAGTGATCACTTGTATTCATGAAGGGAAAGGGTAAGGAGAGAAAGACCCTCACGTGCACAATTTCTTCCTGCCGGAGGAGTGTGACAGAGTTCACTAACCACCTCTAACTACCACATCTCCGTATCATCAGAAGCAGCTGCTCAACAGCAGGATTTTGCTGCCTCCAGGAGCCACCTTGTCCTGGAGAAGAGCCGTGGCCCCACCTCAGAGGGGCAGGCGAACTTGAGAGCTCTGCAGCCCAGAAAACAAGGTCCATCAGAGAGCACTGGCTTGTTTTTAGAGCATCACCAAGCCAATTGCTCTATCAATTATCAGCCAGTGCCTTTGCTCTGTCTGCACTGGGCACAGGGGGCCGGCAGTGCTGCCAAGAGGGTTAAGGGCACCCATGTGCCACCCAGCAGCACACCAGCCCTTGGGGACGGGACAGGACAGGAGCTGGCGAGTCAGCCCAGCCCCACCAGCTGCAGCAGGATGCATGCTAGGGTGAGCAGGAGATGCAGTCACCCATCTCACCAGACGGCTGCTGCCAGGCTGAAGCCATGGCTCTGGGCTGCAAAGCTGCCTCCCCCTGTCTCCTGTCCCCGCTCCTGACCCAGCCTCTGCCTCTCCCCCTCCCTGGGGGCAGCAAGGGGTGAACGCATTTTTCAGGCAATGAAACAGCAGCAATTTCCCCCGTGCACCCCTCTAGCACCAGCCTGCTCCCCTCGCTCGCTGTGCTGCAAAGCCTCCTGTGCACTGCCTGTCCTGGCAGGAGCCGAGCCGGTGGCACAGGGACACACTGGGACAGCCAGGCCAACAGCCGCCCTTTAAAGCCCAGGGTGTCGCAGGGACCTCTGGCATGACACGGAGACCCCCACCACCGCCCCAGCAGTGGAGGGGCAGGCAGGAGAAGGTGGCAGGGAGGGGGCTTACCTTCACGCCGTCATTCTTCTTGTTGCCGCCGCTTTTGCCTCCTGGAGAGAGGAGGAAGGAGATTAGGAGACCCAGGCAGGGCACCAAGACCAGGAGGCCAAGGATCAGCAGCATGGTGCCAGGTGGCAGAGCGATGGGACCCCGCAGGACCAGCTGGTGGGTTTTGTCCTCTCTCCAGCAACCCCCAGTGCAACTCCCGGGAGCTCAGGGGCAACCTGGCTGGCACTGTCCTGTCCTACCCCCAGTGGCTCTCAGCCAGGGGCATGACCCGTCTCCTAACGTCACGCCAATTCCTCAGGGCAGCTTGGAGGGGGCTGGTGGGGCTGTTCAGCGGCAGGCAGGCTCCGGCCGGGGGTTGCTGGTGACCGAGCGCGGCGCAGCGCGGTGGAATGGGCTGCCCGCCTGCTGCCCTCTAATTTTAGCCCCATGCTGCCGGGATCATGTGCTGCCGGCCCGCCGGCCCGACAGCTGCAGCCCACATTTTGACAATGATGAAAAGCAGACGCCTTCCCCAGTGCCCACCTACCGCTGCCGGCTCTGCCCCAGCCCCCTGGGCTGCACAAGGCACCCCACTGCCCCTGCACCCTGGAGCAGGGTGGGACTGGGGGGCTCAGCCCCACGCAGGACCGCACCGGCTGCCAGCCCTGCCGCGCTCCCCAGCAGGGAGGACCAGTAAGGCCCCGGGCTGTGCGTGGGACGGGCAGTGCTATAAGAGATGCTTTTGAATTTCCTGCCCTTTGATGCTTCGTGTCCGCCATGTCTCCTGGCGCGGGGCCTGACACTGGATCCCCCCAGCTGCTGGGACTCCTCCAGCCCTGCCGCACGCTGCCCACAAGTGCTAAATGTGTCAGCACGATCCCCCCGCGACAAATGCAGATACCAACCCCGGCCGCAGCCCTCTCTTCTGGCAGCTGGCTGGACCAGCAACCCCCATGTCCCCCCTGCTCACCTGCTACACCTGACTGCCGGGGTGCCTCAGTGAAGCACCCCGAAACACCCATCTATCACCAAACAGCTGCTGCCAGCCCACTCAGCCAGCATGCCAGGCTTGGCTGGCTTGTCCCACCGCTGCAGCACCTCTGCTGGGGCCATCCCTGAGGCTGGGGAGTGCTGGAGGTGACAGTGAGCGGATGAGCTCTGTAGTCACCTGGCACCTTTTTGGTTCTGTGCCTGGGAATCACCAGGACCTGCTGATCCCTGCCTGTGAAATCCCAGCTGCAGGGCTTGCTCCAAAGCAGCAGGGTGTCCCCAGAGGAGTTCCCAGAGGAGACAGCTCTTGGCAAGGGCACTGGGACAGTGGGGCTTGTGGCTGCACTGAGACCACTCCAGGCGCCCAAGCTGGGCTGCCGTGCTCTGTCCCTGCTCCTGTGTCTCCGTGCAGCCCTTGTGACATAGGGAGGCAGGAGGAGAGCAGAGGCCCTGCAGGATCAGTACCCGCCTGCCTGGGAGAGACCTCAGGGACCTGCTGCCACCTGGCTGCAGTGGCACCCAGGGACCTTTCCGGCACCTTCTTGGTGCAGAGGATGCTCTCCCTGAGCCACAGACATCTCCAGGAGGACACAAACCAGGTGCCTTGAGCCCTGGCTGCCCCAAGCACCCGCATCCCCACCCCAGCACAAGCCAGGTGGTTGGGCACATACAAACCCCCACACCCTAAACCTCTGGGGGCTGCTGTGCCTCAGCCAGACACCTTTTCTCTTGCACCCCAAGCCAGAAAACAGCCTGGAGGTGCCAGGTGACCTGGCCTGGACCTGGTCACCCAATGCCGTGCGTCCCCAGAGGCACGAGGCAACCTCAGCCCCCCTGTGACATCCAAGGCAAAGCCAGCTCTCCAGGGACCCTACGGGTTTGCCCTGGGTGCCTTGTAAGACAAAGGAGATGAGCCCCAGAGACAGCACCTACCGGAGAAGTTCCTGGTGGCCAGCATGGTGGTGAGGATGGCTCCCTGAAAGACACAGAAGGTAGAAGGAAAGGGCATGCTGGGCCCCAGCCCCCCGCACCCCTGCTGCTCCCCCCAGCTCTGGGAAGGAAAGCCCTGCTTGTCACCTGTCCCCTGGCCACCTCACTGGAAGGAAACTGGCCCACGGGTTGATATTCTTCTCTTGCCATCAAAAGCAGCCCTACATACCTGACTCCATATCCCCAGCTCCAGGGCGTTGGGTTACATTCTCTGAAACTGCCTTCCTTCCAAGATTAAAGGGATATTAAATATCCTCGGGGTGCATTTCGGTCTAGTTCTGCCCTGCCCTAGATGCAGCACGACTCCACTGAGCTGACCAGGGCCAGCAGCTGGCAGCAAGGGGAGCCACCGGGAGCAGAACCAGATTTAATTGCAATTAAAGCCATGCCAGTTAAGAGCAGCAGGGCAGGGATTTTTCACGGGAGCCACACAAAGATCACCACTGCAAAATAACGTTCATAAAAATGCTTTCCTTTTTCCAGCCGACTCTGCTAACTAGTTGCTCAGCATTTAATGAGATTACTTTGGACTAATTGCTTACAGTAATGGATTACTATTTTGAAGTGTATGCCTGAACTAATTTGATTACTTGTCTAGCTGAAAAGTATTAATAGTTTATAGCCAGTTTCTTTTCTTGATAATCTTGTTAGTAGCCTGCAGCTGTACTGCTTTGTGCCACATCGTGTTCAGGCCTGGAGCACTGATGGCTCTGACTGCCGCGCAGATCAGCGCTGTTCCTGCTCTGTGTCTCCGGCTCTGGAGAAGGCATTGCAATTTCCAGAGCCCATTCCCAGCACCGTGCTGCCGGCTGAGGCTGAGCAGCACCCAGGAGACGGATGCTTCAGGGAGGTGCTCCAGCTCGACAGTGAAGCCTGGGGAGATGGTGGTATCAGAGGGAGCCCAGGCTGCAGCACACAGCAGCATCCCAGAAGGGAAAGCCTGTGGGACTGCTGGTGAGGGTGATCCAGAGTTCTTTGCTAATCTATGAATCCCTTTGTTCCTTGGCTAAGTGGCTTGGCCATCAGGCAAAGGGATCTGGCTGTGCCTCTCAGATCCATGTCCTGCCCCAAAAGCAGCTTTCTTGACACTAACTCCAGCGGGAAAGTCCTTGCCCCCGTGGCCAGGGCAGCTATGTGACTCAGTGCTTTCCTTCACTGTGGTTTTCCTCCAAGCACTTGGGAACCCCAGCCAGGTGCAACCACCACCCCACTTGGTCTCTTCTCCCTTCTTCACAGTGAGGATCCTCAGATGTCTGTCACCCCCACACTGCTGACCCAGAGGCAGCACCCTGTGCTTTCCCACACAAGGAACAAACCTACTAATGACCTGATCATGCATTTTGCCATCAGCTTGGAGCGTATGAGAGTTACCTTCAGCTTCCTCCGGGCATTGAACTTCTTCAGACAGTCCACCGTCTCCTGCCTGTGCATGCATGACGCCACGGTGGCACGGTGCTGAGAGGAGAAAGACCCGGCTTAGAGGGGGAAGGGGTTCCCCTGGCCCCACTCTCACATGCACGCACACGTGTGCGGTCTCCCACGGCCGAGGCACAAGCCAGAGCCACCTGCAGCAGCAGCAGATCAAAGTTTAATAGGCAGCAGGAGATCGCAGCTCTGGAGTCAGCAGGATCTGCTCTGGGGAGGGGGGGGGGGGGTTGCAGTAAGAGCTGGCTGCCCCCTCAGTTAACCCTTTGACTGACCAGCCACATTGAGCAGCATGCTCAGGGTTTGCACATGGTGTGGGGTCCCAGGGTTAAGCCCATGCGGTCCTCCTCCCTTTAGGAGCTGATTCAGAGCGTGAACCAGCAGCCAAAGGAGCGGGGTGCAGCAAGGGGCTGGGGGAAATTGCTGCTGGGTGTACGGATGGGTAGACACGAGCACACTCCCACCACCCTTAAGGAAAGGCCCCCGCCAGTGCAGCTTGACACCAAGAAACCAGCCTGTCCACACCAGGGCTGGGAACATGTGTGTCCCTCCCCTAGGACATGCTGTTTGCATTCACGCTCCAGGCTTTTCTCTGCCGTAAAGCCTCAGGGAAAAGGCTGCTTTGAGAGCACTGGGAGGAACCATGCCAGGAAACCATCTTCCCAGAATGGAGAAAAGAGCCAGACAGCATGTTTGATAACATGCGCTTCCCAGTGAGATGTTCCCTCCTTGTGAACCCCCACACCTCTATACCTTTGACCCCAACCAGCGAGTGCCACCAAACTCACCGATATCCAGGGGTGCTTCAGAGCCTCCGCTGCCGTGATGCGCTTGGACGGGTTTATGGTCAACATCTTGTTGATGAGATCTTTTGCTTCAGGAGTGACTGTGTCCCACTCAGGAGAGGGGAACTACCAAAGCAAAGGGACCAGGGTGAGAGATTGCAGGGAGCAATAGAAGGAGCAGAAGCCCCTTTGCACTTGGGTTGGTTCCCCTGCAACCCTTTGCTCCTGCCCATGGGACAGTTTGGAGAGTCAGTAGCAACAGGAAAGAGCTGCCAGTTGGAAAAGTGGAGAGCGGGAGTGCAGGGAGGAGAAAGGTGGAAGGCCCAGGACAACACTTATCTGTCCTGCAAAGTGGACATGCCAGTGTGTGCACCTGGCCATGGCAGCTTGGTCAACACTCTGTGACTGCAGCAGAGGAAAGAAACTTGCTCCTGCCTGTCTGAATTTGTCCTGGTTGCTCTTCTGGAGCAACAGACTGCAAGGCAGGGACAGCAGGAGAGAGGGGAGACCGTGAAAGTGGAAAGCAAAACAAATCCACTCACATCATAAGCCCCAGCCTTGATCTGCTGGTAGAGTCGGTGCTGGTCTTCATCCCAAAAGGGTGGGTAGCCGACTAGCAGGATGTAGAGGATGACACCTGCCCAGGACAGGAGACGTGGGATCAGTGGGAGAGAGCGCATTGGTGGAGGTATGAGCAGACCCAGCCTGGAGACTGGCCCAGCCCAAGCAGAGAAACAGAAATCATGGAAATGGGAGGATTTGCTCCCCGATTAAAAAGCAAAAGGCTTGTTGTTGGGTCCAGCAGCTGCAGAGATATATGGGTCTGGCAGCCACTGTGCACAGCCTCGAGCTGGGTGCCCAGCAGGGCTGGGTGATGCCTCCTCCCCATCGCGGGTGGAAGAAGGCTCCCCTATGGCTGCAGCTGCACAGAGGCACTGCCTGGCTCCATCAGCACCGCAGGGCAAAAGAGCTGCCATCTCCCTTGCTTGGGGGCTTTGGGTGCATAGCAAGGGAGCTGATCCTTCAGAGAAGAGTGCCCCTGGACTGGGAAAGAGGGTGCTGCTCTAGGGACAACCCCGGGTAATGTGTCACCTCTTGGGTAAATCCTCCACCCTGACCTCCCTAAGACATATCTAGCCACTGCAACGTTGGACATGCTAGATGAACAGCCTGCCTCATCCCACACAGTCCAGTCCAGCCCGCTCCCAGCATTTCAGCCCCAGTCTGACTTACCACAAGCCCACAGGTCCACGGCTTTGCCATAGGGATCCTTCCGGAGCACCTCAGGAGAGAGGTATCCTGGGGTGCCAGCGAAACCTGGGACAGACAGCTTGTCACGCACCGACGGCAGGCAGTCCCCATCCCTGCACAGCTCACCAGCAGTGCCTGGTGCCTGGCCAGGCACCGCAAAAGCCAAGAGCCCTGGCACACGCCAACCAGGTGGGACAGGCACGCTCCCTTCAGACGCCTCCATGCCTCCCAAGAGCAGAGCAAACTGCAGCTTTCTTCCCGTGGCAGCAGCCAGACCCCAGGATGCGGCATAAGGCTGGAGTGCTCCAATGTGCACCTCCAGCACTTGGAAGAGGTTTTCCTCCTGCAGGGTCTGCCCCTGTTGCCAGCTCACCAGGACATCTTGGTGACTCACCAAGTCCCTGCGAAGCTGTTTGCCTGTGCCCTGTACCAATGCTGGGCTGTTTCCAGGGGCATAGCTGGAGCCATCAACCTCCTCATCCACTGCGCCTCCTAGGCTGGCGCTGCCAGGATGCTCCCGTAACCCAGGATTCAGGTCCTGGGGATGCGCGTCCCTCCTGAGTCCTCCATGACCAAACACACAAACAAGGGCCGGAGGATACCCCACCTCAGGCCAGTCCTACTCACCAAACCATGCTTGCTGGTCCCCCTCCACCTCGATGGCAAGGCCGAAGTCAGCCAGCTTGACCGCAGCACCCTTCAACTTGGATGCCAGCAGCAGGTTCTCAGGCTGCAGGAGGAGATGAGGGTTGGAGACAAGCAAAGGCCCCCCCGGAGTTCTGCTGTCATGGAGGGGGGCTTCCCAGCACAGCACGGTGGAAGGTCAGGGCTCTGGATGTGCTCCCCAGCTGCTTTGTCCTGCTTTGTGTCCCAGTGTCCTTGGATCCTTAGAGGACCATGGACTCTGAGGACCTCCCTACCCCCTCTCCCTTGTTTTGTTTCGCCCCAGAGCTGGTCTTTGCCCTGTGGCTTTCCAGAAGCCCTACATGGCGTTCCTCCCCACTGTTTCAGCTGCCCTGGAAGACGCTGGGCATTGCTCCACAGGGGTTTGCATCGCAGATGGGGTCCCCACATCCTCCCACAGCCACTTCCCCTGCAGCTCCTACCTTCAGATCCCGATGGACCACCCCCATCTGGTGGCAGTGCAGGACAGCCTCCAGGATCTGCTGGATGCAGTGACTGTGGGAGAGAGAGGAAAGCTCACAAAGTGGTTGGCAAGGCAGAGTTTCCTTAGACATTTTTACTTGGCTGCATTTCATACCCCGCCGCCCCTCTCCTCACCATGCTTCTCAGCCGCAGCTCTGCAGCACAGCTCAGTGTCCCCCTCCACCCAAAGCCACGCACCCATGCAGAGCAGTTGTAACCCAGTAAGACCCCACCAGAGCTGGACACAGTCACGGTGAACAGGAGCACAGGGGCTACAGCTGAGCCCATGGGGTCCCCATAGGGGCAACACTGGGGAGGAGCTGGACACCAGCAGTGGAGTCACAGTGCCAACCCACATTTGGTCTCCCAACCCAGGCAGAGCAGACGTGCTCCTCCAACACAGAGCTAACCTTTGCTTCAGCCCCATTTCCCTGGCCTGCTCTAAGGCGGGTGGCTCCTGCTGCGTCTGTTCGCTTTATATCTAGTTCATCAAACCCCAGCTCTGCTGCATGCGTGAGAAAGGAAGGGAAAAAGACTGGGGCCATGATCACTTCTGCTCCAAAACAGCTGTGTGCAAGGCAGAAGGTCTTTATTTACATGTATTTTATTTTATTTCTATGACACTAACAAGTGGATAGGTTGTAAGTGGATTCCATGCAGGCGGTTCATTAAATGGGATTATTTTCTGCCCAGAAATAAGGGAAATTTCCATGCAGACAGAGGTAGCGTGGAGCTTATCGCGCCCTTGGACATTTGTGTGGGCTACACTTATCCTGGGGGCAAAGCCCAGAGGCACAGTGATATCTAGAGACTGGAGAGGACCAAACCATGTCGTCTCAAAAAAATGAGGCTAGTGCTGTCCCCTGGCCAAGCTGCAAGGGCCGAAAGTGTCGCTGAAACCGTACCCAGCCCCCTGCGTCTGCAGCAGGGTACCTGGAAAGTGCCAGTGGGAGCGGGGGAGGGAGCGGAGCTCCAGTACATCCTCCCACCCAGCCTGTCTTCACTGCTTCTCCTTAGTGCTTTCAAGTGGTAAATGCTAGAGAAACGCTTGCAAATGACTGTTAATGCAGCTGCAAGGGGAAAGGGCAAAGACTGTGGGGTGTCTGTGCTGGCTGCGGCACCAGCCTGACGCTGGGCTTCCTCTTGCCAGCCCTGGGAGCCCTGACACCCCCAGCCCTGGGAGCCCCGATACCCCCAGCCCTGGGAGCCCCACTGTTCCCAGCCCTGGGAGCCCCATGCCTTGCTCCTTTACAGGGAGGTCAGATGTAGGATATGCCATCAGCCTGGGGAAGGAGGATGCTGTGAGCAACGGCTGGCAGCTGCCTGATTCGGGGGGGGACACCAGCCCCGCGGTAACAGGCACTTCTTGGCACAGGAGCCCAGTGAGTTAAAAAGAGCTGCTTTTTTTTTTTTCTCACTACACATCTGGTTTATGAGTACACGCTGCAGAGCGGCTGTAAAACACCTCCCAGCATGGAAGGAGCTTATGCTGCAGCAAGCCAGACATGTAGGATCCTGGGAGAGAGCAGCTCGTGGGAGAAGGGGACAACTGCTGTCCCCTCCGCAATGTGGCGTGTGTCCGTGCTCACCTGGCATCTGCTTCACTGTAGTACTCCCTGGCCACAATGTCCTCAAACAGCTCCCCACCGGTGACCCTGTGAGAAAACAGGGACAGTCACGCTCGGCCACCTCAGCACGGCACACAAGGGAGCTGGATTGATTTACAGCCCTGGCACACACACCCACACACCCCCCCAAAATGCCACTGCGCTGTGCATGGGGGGGGAATGTTAGGGGTGCAGGGTGGGGACCTGCCCTCTGCCCAGCTTGGGGGACCCAAGCTTGGCTCAACCCAGCCTGTGGGAAGGGCTTGGGTGAGGTGGAGGATGAGGGAGGGTTTGGGAGCAGCTGTGGGGTGCAGGGTGTGTTGCCCCAGGGTGGAAGCATGCAGCTGCCTTGGATTAAGAGATGCATTTAACCATTACTCACAGGTCAAATATCAGGTAGTGGTGGCCCTCTTCAGAGATGCTGTCATGGAGCCTCACTGCAGCAGAGACAGAAGGGTTATGGGGTATGCCTGGCTCCCACCCTGCTCCCCGGGAACGCCTTTGCCCCCCTTTGGGGACAAGCAGGAGCTGAGAAAAGAAGAGAGGGGCTATTCCTCCTCCCTCCTCCTCTTGTTATTGTATCTGGCTCAGGGGGCGGGGGGCAGGTCCTGCTCAACAGAGGACCCCGGCCATGTCCCCAGCCTGGGGCAGCAGTGCAAGGCTCAAAGGTCAAATCCAAATCCGGGACTGCTCGGGGCTGGTGCCTGGCTGATAGCCTGTGCAGCTGCTGGGCTATCTTGGGCACTGGGCAGGCTGCAGGCGTGAGTGCCCCCAGCCCAGCCCTCTGACCCATCGGGAGAGGTGCCTGGGCACAGGGAGAGCTCAGCCAGGGCGCTGGGCTGCCAGCCCTGGCACTGATGGGGCTTTTTTTATTTTCTGCTAGTGACCTTCCTTTTCTCCTTGGGAGATCTCAGGTCGGGGATATCCAGGAATCACTGCAGGATGAATTTCCTTTGGAGGAAGCGTTCTCCCAGTCTCCCATCTCCTCCCACGGGGCTGGCATCTTGCCTTGCTCATCAGGCTGAGTGGCACCCTCTCCTCTCGGGTACACCTCACCAGGTACAGCCAGGAGCAAATCTGTCACCCTCCAGCTGGGTTCTGGTTGTTCAGGCTTAGATTCCTGCTCGCAGCTTAGCAGGCAGATGTGCAGTGAGGGGACAGGCACACAAACAGGTAGGATGTATAAATGGAGATTGGTCCAGCATCCTCTGCCCCCTGCCTCACATTTTGTTCCAGTTTCCTTAAGGCTGCAAATATTTAACCCTTCCTCTCTGCTCACCTGGTTTCAGCTTGATACAACTTTCAACGTGTCTGAGGACTTTGGGAACCAGGGAGGAAAAGAAAACATTCAGGTGAATGATTTTGTGGGAATTTTCGCTCCTATCCCATTTTACTGCAGCTAAATCAGCTGAGCCCTGTGTGGAAACATCCTCCAGACTTGAGTCTGAGCCGGGGGAGATAACAAGCCCCAGTGCTGAGTGCAGACACTGTGCTGCATCACTCTTATCTCCCTGCACAGCCAACGCCACTTTGCTCGTCCTACCTCTCCCTCCAAGTTCAGTGGGCAGATCCCGCAGCTGCCAAGAGCCAGGTGCTGGCAGCATCGCCTCAGCCCGGCCAGGGCAAGGGGCAGAGGGGGTCCGCTGAGCCAGACAGCATCTTTCCTCTTGGTGTCTCTCATGGTCTTGACTGTTGACACAACTTGCTCATATTCCCTGGTTATCCTTCCCCACTGCTGGCCGCTGCAGACATCTCCTGTGCTCCAACATGTGTTTGCTCCCTGTTTTTCTCTGACACATAATCCCAGCTTTTCTGCCTTCCTCTGCTAGAAGAAACACATTTCCTCTTGTTTCATCTCACCTGGGAGGGGTTTGGGGGTATTGCGCCTGGGATCCCGCAGAAGCCAAACTGTTCAAAGCGGGGATTAGGCAAGCTCGGTGCGGATAGGGCCAGTCTAACCATAAGCAGATGGTCCGGATACATCCCCTGCTTGGGGAAGTCCCAATGCCTGTGGCTGCCAGGAGCCAAGAAGGTGTAAGAAAGAGCTGCCGCTCTAAATATAGCCTGATCCTACATGTATCTGTTACTGACCACAGAAAGAGCTGCACCGGCCAAAGCACTCCAGCTCAGTGCTGAGAGCCAAGGCAGGAGCAGGACACGGCTTCAGGAATGAGAGGCAGAAGACAATGGGTACCTGGATGGAGTTAAAACTCCAGGGCTGGGTGTAGCCAGAGTTTCCCCAATAAAGCAAGGCTTCCTGAAGGAAACGAAGCTTTGGGAAACCTCAGCTGTCCAGAACACATTGCCAGGTGCTGTGAATGTGCTGGGGACCTGGACCTGCCCTCGACCACCTGTGCACAGTTTTCTCTGCAAGGCTCTCCTGCAGGCACGGTGCAAAGCTCGGGTTGATTCCTCCAGGATCACAACCGCAGCACAGCATTCCCATGGGAGCTGGAGGGACCCCACCTCCCTGCAGGGAACAAGAACAAGGGGCCAGCAAAGCCCCTTGTCAGCTGAGGTGCTTCTCCTGGGAGGGGGTAGAGAAGGTTTTCCTGCCTGGCTATCCCCACACCGCGGGCAGCAGTGACTCCTTCCTCTCATCAGGGCTGGGCTGCTCGTTCCAGCTCCTGGGTGGGTCATCAGCCAGCTTGGCGAGGGAGCTGCGGGCCCAAGTTTCCAGGCAGCAGGAGCAGGGGGGGGGGTGAAAGGAGAGAGGGTGTGGGGCTGAGGGATGGAGAAGAGCCTCCTGGGTATAAAGAGCAGTGAGACTGGGCTGGTTAGCATCTCATGCTGTTAACCCCTTCCAGCCCCGTGCACCAGGGTTTCTCTAAGGCCAAACAGTGAGGTGGGGTGCCGGGCTGGGGGAGAAGGCACAGGGGGGCTGAGATGTTTCTGTTCCTGGTGACCCCACCAGCATCATGGGCAGGGATGGAGAGGGAAGGGAAGAAGACTGGTAGAGAAAGCTGGGGCCATGCTGGGAGCGTGGGGAGCTCCAGCTGCATGGCCCAGCAACCTGCAAGTCCTCGTGGGGGTTTTAATATTTCTTGCTATTCACGTGCTTTGCAGTGTATTTCCTTCAGGTCTCGGCAATCCTCCTATGTATTTTGGTGCAAAGGAAAGGCACCAGCTGCTGCTCTCACCAGGGGAGGCTGGACTCCCCACCAGGACCCTGGTAGGGCAGCTCCTGTGTGGGGCATGGGTCCTGCCAGAGCAGGGGCAGGGGGGGACAGCAGCCAGATCCTGCAGGGTCCAGCACCCCAGCAATGCAGCGGAGACCTGCCATGTGCCTGGGACAGGTGGAAGCTGACAGGCTTTTTCTGAACTGAAATATTTATGGGGCAGGAGCCGCAGGGCTGGTCCCAGCGGCCCCAGGGTTCGGCTCCCTGGATCTGCTGCAGCAGGATCCAGGTCACCAGGAGTAGTGACGGGGCCAGGAAGGAGCTCAGCCAAAGGCGAAACCTTCCAGCTCCGGGCTGCGGGATGTGAGGGCTGCAGAGCTCCTGTCCTATCCCCAAACACATTCCAAAAGCTGCAGGATCCCATCTGAGTTGGCACATACTGGGGTGCAGTGGAGGGGAGAGGGGGTTCATCCCTGTCTCCGCTGCCGGACCAGAGACCAAGAGCCTGCATCAGCATCACTCTCAAGGCTGGGGTTTGGGATTTTTTTACTGCAGTTTTTTCCCCTCCCCTCTCTCTCTCTCCTTCTGGCCTATTTTTGTCTTTTGCAGGGGCTCAGGAGTTTTCCTGAAACAGCTTTTCCGAAGGAGGCTACTCTCAGATGGACGATCGGTGGGAAAGTCTTCGCTTCCCCCCGCCATCGCTCCTCCTACACGCCCGGCGCTGCTGCTGCTGCTCGGAGCTGTAGCCGCTTTTTGGAGCATGCAGAGGAATACAGCACCCGAGGGGGGGACAGGAGTAAAAATAGTCCCCTGCAGCCTACTGGGGCCCTGCTTCTCCCGGAGGGAGCTATGGCCAAGTGGGTTAGTTAGGACCTACTTCAGTCCCCCCGTGCTTGGTGGAGGCCCTTCTTCCCATGACCTCGTTTGAAGATGCTGTCTCCTGTGAGGAAGGGGAGGGACAGCTCTGCAGGTCAACGGGGCAGGCTTCCACCGAGCCCCTTCCCCATCTCTGGGATGGTGGCTGGAGTGCGAGGGAAGGACAAACAGCCCTGTTGCAAATAGGGCTGAATTATTGGTGAGGACTCCCAGCCAGGGTGGGGGCACGGGAGGCAGGTGGGCAGCGGAGCCGGGCATGCAGCACCGGCAGATTTGCCCGGCTCCTTGCCAGGCACACGGCGGGAGAGCAGGGTGCGCTTACCAATGTTGGGGTGCTTCAGGAGGCGGCAGATCCGGGCTTCTCGTTCCAGCTTCTGGTGATCTGAAAGAGGCAACAGCCCTAAATTAGGGTCTGGGGAAGCAAATAAACCGCTCTCAGCTCCTGCCATGCTCTCTTGGAGGAGCTGCCAGCACAGGAAGCCTGGGGGGCATGGAGCAGCCGGCGAGAAGCAAACCCATCCTTTTTAACTAAACAATAATGGGTTTGGGGACATGTTCAGCATCGGGGCCTGATGGACAGTATCCCAGCATGGATGTGGCCCCCAGACAAGCCTCCAGGTACTGATGCTGTGGGCAGTCCTGGGCTTTGGATGATCCCTCACCCTCCTCTTTCCCAACAACTCCCGATCACCTCCTGAATACCTGGGCTGCCTGAAAACACTGCCGGCAGCACCTGTTCTGTTTTCTCTTATTCAGCCAAGCACAGGCAATCAGCAAGGACACTTCTGGCCCCACACGGTACAATTTGAACGACTGAAGATAGAGCTGATCAGTGAGAGATGTCAAGCTGAAATGGGGTTATCCACTTCGCTCCCCCTCTCCATCCTCAGCCATTTCATATCAGGTCCTTGCTCTCCCACACTGAAACCCCCTGGCTCTGAAAATTTGCTTTTCTCTGGTGCCTGTCTCCAAACAGGCAGCACAGGTCCATCTCCCTGGCTTTCATCAGGCTTGGGGATGTGAGACAACAGAGCCCTGGGCAAAGCAAGTTGAGCTGAGCCAAAAAAGCCTCCACCCTGGGGCAGCCCAGAATGAATTTCCAAATCATTTTGTTTCTTTTTCCCTGCCTCTGCACTTCTCTCCCTCCTTATACCTGACCCAGTCACCACACATGGAGGTGCCTTGTCTGGAGGCATCTCATGCTAGCAGGAACCCAGCAGCCAGGAGAAGCGATGATGTAATTAGGGCTGCTCGTCTCTCAGCACTACCGCTGTTACCTTGCAGGTTCACACCCCAGAGTCTCACTCTGCATCAAACCAAACCTGGGTGTCTCCAACCACTGAGACGTGAAGGTGACACAGCTCCATCCCTGCAGGGGCTGGAGCCTTCCCCAGGGCTCAATACACCCCATCCAGCAACCATGGGGCTCGGCATGGGCAACTTGCCCGAGGGCTTGTGGTGACTTTATCAGCCTGTGCTGGGGTCTGTGAGCCAAAGGCTGGAACAGCCTTAGTGGCCTTGTTCAGGTCCCCACAGCATTTCCCCTAATGGGAGACAACCTTCCCGGGGTGGGAGGAGGTGACAAGGAAAGGCTGGGGTTTAGCCTGTTCCTTTTCACAACAAAAATCCATTGTGGGGTGAAGGACAGGGATGGCATGGAGGGACAGTATGACCAATGGGGCAAGCACTTCTCTGGGGAACAAGGGAGCTGCTTTCTGCCTCCTCTGCTGCTCCTGCCTGACAGTGATCTTAGGTGAGTCACTGATTGTCACTCTCTGCCTCAGTTTCCCCATCTGCAGCCTGGAAGCTGGGGCCACATGTCCCATGGGGAAGCCCAGCATTGCTGGTGTCCAGTAAAGCTCCTTTGCTTGCTTAGAAGAGCCCAGAGATCACAGGCAAGGGCAGCAAATGCAACCCTGAGTATGGAGCAGGTCCCGGCACCGCTCTGTGTGCCTGCACGCTGCTGCCAGCTGAGCCTGCGGCTGCACAGGGGCAAGTGTGGCTGCTGGTGGGGAGCAGGAGGTTGCCCCATCCCTTCCTCAACACAACTCAGCTCCACTCCAGCTCCCTGGCTAAGTTGCAGCAGCAGCAGCACCGTGCAGCCCCCCCAGCCACTGCCCCCCTCTTTGTACCCTCGCAATCTGTCACCACCAAAACGCCTGCGAAGGCAAAGCCCGGCACAGGCAGCTTGGCGGGGAGTGCCAGGAGGCTGGTGAGGTTTGATAAAACACAAACAGCACAGGGAGGGGGTGGGAGACCAGTGAAAACCAAGCGAAATGTAAAATGGATCAGGGAGTTTAAAGGGGGGGGGCAGAGATAACGCCACTCCAAAGGGGAACGGGACAGCACTGGAGACCCAGTGGTACCCAGGAGGGGCTGGGAAAGGTGCTTATCCCTATGGGGTGAGGGTCAGGGACCCCTGCCCAGGGACCCCCGGGCAGTTGCTAGCAGCGATGCCCCGGCAGAGCGAACACCGACACATCCAGCTGGCCATCGAAGGGCGAAGCTGTGTGGGTGCAGAGGCTGCTGTGCCTGCCAGGCTGCAGCACCTGGGGATGCAGCTCCTGGTAACCCAGTCTCTTCCCCTTGGCATGCCCCAGCGTTTGAACCCCTGGTAGGAAAAACCCTGGGGAAGCCTGGCCATCGCTCCCCTTGGAGTCACCGTCTCAGCTGCAAACTGCAAGGGGAAGAGCTGCCTGAATGCCACCCAGGGAGCGAAGGCAGCCTGTGCTCCGGGGGCTTTGCTCTTTGCGAGTCTGCATGGGTCCTACTCGGGCAGAGCTTCCCTGCAGTGAATGCACAGCAAGGACAGGCTGGGAGCAGGGCCACAGCCCAGGGCAGGATCTCCGGGTCTGCCGTTTCTTCTGAGCATCACACAGATACAACCCCTGCATGGGGCTGCAGGCTGGTAGGGGACCCCCCTGCTTGCACAAATCTCTAGGACAGGGCTTGCAAGGGCTTTGCATGTGGGTGGGATGGCTGTGCCAGAGCAGTGGGGCAGAGGGACAGAGGGACAGATGGACAGGATAAAGGGACAGGGGGATGTCCCTCAGGCACGTGGACCCTGTTGAACTTGGGGGGCAGCTGCCGTGGGTCAGGGCATCCTGCCACCTACATGGCATGGCACATCCACCACGCAGCGAAGTGCTGCTGGGGGCAGTGAGCCTCAGCTGCAGCCCCTCTCCTACCCCACAAATCCAGTTGCTGCCTGGACCCAAAACACATTTCCCCTCCAAAAACTCCCGTTTCTCCCCTGCTGAAAGAGGTTGTCTGAAGAGATCATGGCTGGGGATGTTTTACAGCTCCTCTCACCTTCTCCCCACGCCTCTCCTCCCTGCACACCTGCCCTCCTGCCTTTTGTGTATGACACAGCCAGTGGCACGTCGCGGTGAGACACCTTTAGGGATTGCTCCCAGCCTGGGGAAGCACCATCCCCCATGCTAGCATTGCAGAAATGGGGGTTTCAAGACCATTAGCAAAAGCAGCTGGTGAATCCAGCTGCCAGAGCAGTGAAAATAACCCCGGCGAGATCTCTCCAAGGGACAGATGGACACAGAGCCACTGCAGAGACAGCACAAAGCCCAGAAGAGGCTGGAGAGGGGCAAACTGCTGGACCAGGCGAGCAGAGGCAGGAGGGAATAGAGGGAAGGTGGCTCAATCTGCTCCTCCAGGCAGCCCTGCAAACCCGGGGGCGTTTGCTGCCCACCCCGGTGCCAGCTGGGCACGCAGGCAGGAGCCAAGTGCCGAGGCCAGGACCACACACTCTGCCCGGAGCCCGGCTGGCTGCCCTGGGCTGGGAGCCTTCGGCCTCAGAGGAAGGGAATGGTCTGCATCTCTGAAGAGGGGCAGGGGCCGGTGCTGGGAGGAGCTGGGGGGTGCTCAGCATCAGCGCTGTGCTGCTTTCGCAGCACTGCGGGAGGGAGATTGCAAAGCACTGGTTTAATTTGAGGTCAGGAAGGATTTTGTCACCATTTTCTGCATTTCAGTTTTGCCTCCAGAGGTGAGCAGTGGCATCAGGGAGAGAAACTGAGGGAGGGATTTAGTTAAAACCTCCTGGCAGGGCACTCGCTCCCAGCACCCATCCTGCACTCCCCGACACATCCAGCCAGGAGGAGCTGGAGCCAGGGTCACAGCAGCTGCTGTCCCATCCTCTCCATCCTCCTCATCACAGCCCCTCTGCCAGATGCCTGGGGACAGAGGGGTCCCTGCCTTTGGGCAAGGGCTGGCTGAAACTTTTCTGTGCTGGCCCAGCTCAGCCTTGCCCCAAGCGAGGAGCAGCCAGGACAGATCTGCCAGCGCCTCTTCCAGCAGCAAAGCAGCCAACATGCTCCATCAGAGCAATTAATTGGACAGCAGCAAGGGGTGAGTGTCCATCTCCAGGGAGAAATGAAATCATACCCCCACTTGAAGGACCTTCCCATTTTATTGATGTAGGTACACAAGTAAGGAAACATCACCTGAGGCTGGCGGCAGCTTGACTTGCTGCAAGGCTGTAACCATCACTTTGCTGTAACATGGCATGCAGGGTGGAGGGGGTGTCTCAGTGAAAGAAATGAGGTCCTACAGCTCCCCAGGCGGGTTGGGGTTTGGGAGTCCCACAGAGCCCTGGCACAGCTGGATGTGGGTGCATCCCTGTGATCGGGTGGGATGCAGTGATCAGCCACCAAGACACCTCCGCAGGATGTTCACCCCATCCATCAAGGAGCTCAGTGTGTCCTGCAGTGGGGACAGGGTGGGATAAAGGGTCCCCCCTGCACATCAAACACCCCCTACCTCGCTGCACATCAAAGGCATCATTCTGGTACTGTGAAGAGGGGACAAATTCCCTGCTCCGCAAACCCTGCTCCGCAAACCCTGCTCACCTCCTGCCTCCCCAAAAACACCCCCAGCGCCTACCTCGAGCAGACAGCTTCTTGGTGTTGATGATCTTGGCCGCATACTCTTGTCCTGCCAACACCTTCACGCATCTCCGGACGATGGAGAAAGCACCTCTGGGAAGACAAGAAGCCAGAGGGAGAGATGAAGGGCTCAGCACGGGCAAGGACACGGCTTAGCCCTGATGTGCCTGTGGGGCGAGGGGCAGCCACAGTCACGGGGGCAGACACAGGGATGGGTGCTGGAAGGGGCTTGGAGAAAACACCGAGGGCTCTCAGCTGGCTTCACTACACTGCTGCCCTTGGGGAATGACGAGGGCAGGCACAGGTACACCTAGGGATGAATGTAGAATTTGCCGCTTTCGGCTCCCCTGGGACACTCCAGCCATCGTGCGCCTTTCGTCCTCTCCCTCCCAGGCTCTGCCCTACCTATCCCTGGGAGAGAAGGGGCAGTGATTTACCAAGGGTATTGGCTCCCAAGGGGCACCAGGATGGCTGCAGCTGCCATGCAGCACTTGGCCGCTTCACTTCAGTCTGTGTGTGTGGCTTCGCATGCTCTAGACCTTGCAATCACAGCAGCACTTTGCAGAAGTGGGTGCGAGCACCAGCCATGGGTGCAGGTGAGTGGTGCAAGGTGTTCCCCCCAAGCTGCAAAACTGTCACACAGGCAGGGAGAGCCCAGGGGACCCTACAAGCAAGGACTGGAGCAAGGCTGGGTGGGGAACTGATGCTGCTGCAGCTTGCACACATGTGAGCCAACGTGCAAGGGTCTCCTGGGACCTGGCAGGGAAATGATGCTTGAGATGCTCCAAAGCAGCCCCTCTGCCCCCGTACCCCATACCCTGAGCCCTGCCAACTCATTGCACTGAAAGTGCACCGGCGCGATGCCAGGAGCTGCGGCATTGCACACACACACGCACTCCAGCCCTGCTGAGCACAACCTTTTACCAGGTTCCCTTTTCTGCCAAACCCTTCCAATTGCTAAAATAACAACTATCAAAAGCAATCCCACCTCCTGCCCCACCTTCCCCCCGCTCCCCGTCGCCCCGCTCCCACTCCCTGCCGAGGAATAAAAGGCCACAGGCTGGCGAGCAGCCACGGATAATTGATTTAACTGGTGGGGGCAGGTGGAGACAGGCAATTTGGGTTTGCATGTGATCTTTAGGAGAGCAGGCAAGCGGCAGGGTGCAGAGGGATGAGGCTGGAGCCCCAGTGGAGCCAGCCGCCCACATGCCAAGCACCGCCGTGCAGAGCAGGGCTCGCGGCACGTGCCAGGCAGGAGCTGGGGAACAGCATCCCGGTGCTTCCCAGCCTCCCTGTCCTGCCATTTAATCCTGGCTGCTGAAGAGCTGAGCTGTTAATGTTCCTGTAGTCTGGGGTAGATTAATGGGAAAGGAGGGGCAAAATGCTTTGTGTCCATCTCGCCATAAGTGGGGGAGACCAGAGCCATTGCCAGCCCCATGGTGCCACTCTCCCCATCCTGCCAGGAACCCTGCACTGCCCAGGCTCTGGGGGCTTCTGTGAGTCCCTGTGACCCATCTTTCCTTTTTTTTTCCTAAAGACACATATGCTGCTTTTGCAGTGCCAGGAGAGCCTGCAGCAGTGAGCCTGGAGAGCAGGAAAGCCCCCACGCCTACCACCCCAGCTCGGAGTTTCTGTCCCAGCCACAGGGTTTTGCTGTGGGACCTCCATGGGGTTGGAGGGACGTAGGTGTCCCCGACCCGTGGTGCCTGGAGACTCCCAGCCACTCCTGGTCCCAGTGCCCACAGCCACTCAGTCATCCATTTATTCAAGCTAAACTGAACAGCAGTGAAGGGGGAGCTGTGGGAAGCGGGATGCAGCAGCTGGAGACGGGATGTGCTGCACAGGCAGAGTGCAGGGTTTCACACCTCTGGCTGCATTTGTGGCTTTTGGCTCCTCTGGACCTTTGTAACAGAAATCAAATGTTTGTTTGGGCTCCATGAAGCACAGGCAAGACCCGATGAGCCCAGAGCAGGGGGACACACAAGGCACTGGGTGTGGGTGCAGGACACCAGCGTACAGCATGCTTGCCATAGTCCCATCGCAGTCCCAGTCGAGTCCTTCAGGGGGTCTGCACTGGCTGGGAACCCCCCACATTGGGTGTTTGACCCTGCTGGGCATTACACAGCAACCGGCTCTGCTCTCCATGCCAGGCTGCTCCTTTGCTTCCCATGTGTGGTCTTCCCAGCCTGGGGGAAAAAATCCCCTCTTGGCTCCATATAAATCCAGCATCTCCTTCCCCACAAGCCCAGACACCCCTGCCTGCACCAGGGTCTGACAGGGCAGTGCAGGCAGCGCAGGGCACTTGGCCAGGCAGGGGGCTCAGCCCCATCTTGGTGCAAGAAACCCCTTTGGAAGGAGATGTGTCCTGTTCCCTGGCCGTGGGCAGTGGTGTGGGTCCCTTCCCTGCCGGGGCGCTGGCTCTTTGGATGGGGCCAACCCAAGCGCCAGTGGCAGCTGCAGGCCCCCGTCTCTGCCTGGCTTGGAGATGTGGCATTCATCCCAGCCATGGCAGCATGTCCCAGTGTTAGCTGGTACATTACCCGCAGGGCCATGGGTAGGGACCATGTACCTGCCCCCCCGACGGCTGCCGTTTCAGGGTGATGCCAGACCCGCAGCCCAGCAGCCAGCCCTGTCCCTCCAGCCCTGCACCCCCTGTTCCTTGGGTCCCCCGGGCCAGGCATGACCCCAAGCCTTGTCCCCACGGCCTCCCCCCACCAGCCCCAGCAAAGGCTCTGCCACCGGGATGCTCCGCTTCTCCCTTCTTCACACCTTCCCTGCCAGCGCCCGGCTGCGCTGCTGCTGCCCTCCCTCTCTTCAACACCTCCACCTCCTCCGAGGCATTTTATCTCCTTTCTAGAGAGAAGAGTGTGGGCTGGGGATTTTTTGTTCCTCTATATATTTATTTTTTTTCCTTTCTAATAAAACCCCTCTCCTGCAGCTCAGGGAGCAGAGGGGCTGATTGTGCCGCTCGGCACGGTAATTGTCTCCAGCCTCTCCCTGAACCTGCTGTGGGGGCGGATTTGGAGGCACCAGTGGAGCTGCACTTCATGTTTGTCCTACTCCAGGGGGCCGTGGGCAGGATCCTCTCCCTGTCCCCCTCCATGCTGCTCCCTGCCCTTGCCTTGGTCCCCTCCTGCAAGAAAGGTGCAGCGGGGGGGATCAGAGCAGCCCCTCACTTGCTCAGCTTTGCCGAGGCTGCCGTGGGAGCAGGTTTTCCCCAGCTCCATGTCCCCTGCTTGGGACACATGTCCATCCCAAGTCTTGGAGGTGTAGGGATGCTCCAAGGGCTCGTGCCCCATAAGGCAGGCTCTGCAGACCCCCCTCCCCATCTCTGCCCCCCATGAAGCCCCATTGTAGTGTTACCATTAGGTGTATGGCACCTTAAACCCCCAGCTTGCCTGGATGTCAGCATGGGTGTCAGCCAAGGAGATGGCAAAGCAACACAGTGGGCGCAGCAGCCTGGCACCCAGCAACTCCGCCAGCCAGGCTCGTGGGCACCCCATGTGTCCCCCCAGCAGAACATCCCAGTGCCTTGGGGACAGCAAACTCAAGACAGACCCTTTCTGCTCTGAGTCCCTGCAGGACGCTGCTCCCCTTCGGGGTCTGGGTGGGGGAATGCCATGCTGCCCACCCTGCCTCACCCCTGCCAGGACACCCCCACCCCAACCGGCACCGGGAGCATCTCGCCAGAGGAGAAACACCGCTTCCCACTGCAAACGGCTGCTGCAGCAGAGCAGAGGTGTGGCGCTTCGTCCTGATTTACCCCTCTAAGCCCATGAAGTGGAAATTTCCCCATGGGAAACTGCTGATTTTTGAATATGCCGGGATATGCTGGAAGCCATCCCAGTGGAAAATCCCCAACCAGCTCCATGGCGCCTTGACCAGCCCGGTGAAACCTCCAACCTGGGAACACGCCTCAGCGCTGCAGTGGTGCCTGCCCCCCAGCACCGAGGGGAAAGCTGCGGGGTGCCCCAAGCTGGATGTGCTGCCCCAAGCTGCCAGCCTTACCTCACTGCCCCTGCATCACCCTGGGAGGCTCAGTGGACCAGGGTGTGATGCTCGCAGGGGGCCAGCAAGCCACTGCGCCAGATTTGTTCCTTTATTCGTCATTGTCTAAAAATGCATCTGTCGAGGTGGTTTTACACCATGGTGCCTGGCAGCATGGGCAGCCCCTGAGCCTGGGTGCTCACCCTCTGTGTCAGCACCCACCTAGCAAAGCACTGCACCCCAAATGCCTCCAAGAGCCCTCCTGGTTCCCCCCTATTGTGCCTGGCCTGCCAGCTCCCCTCCACGTCCCCGCAGCCGTGTCTGCCCAGCCAGGGCCCAGCAGCCACCCAGCAGCCACTGCCTCTCCTGCCCACTCCCTGCCCACCCCCTGCCATGACCACAGAGCCTCAGAGCCCAGAACAGCCAAGAAACCTCTGGAAAAAGCAGGTCCCAAACCCCACCAGCTCCCCATCACCCTGTCCACAGTGCCAACTGGAATTGTCCCTGCCTCGGGGACCTGCTCCCCGACCCACTGCTCCCTGCCAGCCCCTCGCAGCCAGCCCGACGCCGAGGGGACGGGCGTGGATGTCCTGGGACCAGGGCTCTGCTCACCTCCAAGGAGCTGCACTTTGTAGCAGCAACCCGGTGCCCCCATTTGCCTGGGGAATATTAACAACATTCAGCCTGGCACAATGTCCTCCCCTGCTTCAGCCTCTCGATTTCTCCATCTTTGTCCTCTCCCCTTCTCCCTCACCCCCGTTTCGCACACCCACGTGCATGCGGGTGCACATCTACGTGCAGGCTGCCCTGCGCCCCGGCGATGCAGGGCTGCGGGGCTGGAGCCCATGCCTACGGACGGACACAGCTGCCCAGCTGAAGCACAGGCACCAGCCACCTGGCACAGGCACCCCGAGCCTGCCACCACGCCGTCAAGATGCTCTGAGGGCAGCACTGCTGCACGCCCCAGATTTACACACCAGTTCCGAAAAAAGGCACAGAAACCACAACACAGGCATACGCCTCCTCGCTCCTGCACCCGTTTTACAGCCACACGCTCAGTGAGACCTGGAGCATCCCTCTGCCCTGCACAGAGGACCTGAAATCTCCTGCTCCACCCTGGGGTGCTCAGTGCCCCCCAGGTTCGCCCGGCTGTGCACAGGCATTTCTGTTTGCACACACATGCACACACATATGCACCTTAACCCAGGCACACGCGATGACACCCGGACCTGCCGAGCTGAGCCCTCCCTGGCAGGAGAGCTGGGTCAGGCAGGGCTGTGTCTTGCCCGGGGGGCACTCATACTGGGACAGGGGCAGGGAAGGGAGACACCCTGGGTCTGACCAAGAGCCACCGGGATTCTCTGGAGGCTGCCAGGCAGGCTGGGACTCCTGCAGGACTAGCCAAACCCCGGTGAATCCACATGGAGAAATTCCCTAAAGAAATGTGAGGGGCACCCGCTGCTTTGGCTTTCCTCCTCAGCTGTCCCGTCCCTCCTCCCAGCTGGAGAAGTTCCTGGGGGAGCCAGCAGCATCGTCTTTCGGGAGTGGCTTTTCCGTAAGAGGGGCAGCCGCCCCCTCCCCGGGCAGCTCCAGCCCCCTGGGATGACCTGAGCCCCTGGCCAAGCACGCATCACCAGCCACCCGAACTTGGGAAGGGAGGGAGCAGGCAGGGCTGGGGCTGGCAGCCCCCACCCTAACCCGAGTCCCCCTCACCACTCCGTGCCTGCCTCGTCCCATCTCCAGTGCTTCCCGGCATTGCTGAGGGTCTTCCCCAGCCGGTGCACAGCCCCACTCCAAGCATCCCAGCCCTGTCTTCAACTTACTTGCCCAGTTCTTCAAAGAGCTGGTACTCCTCGGTGAAGCGATTGCAGGTGATGGTGGCCATCCCGAGGGGCTGGAAATGCTCCCTCCCCAGTGCGGAGTTTGGGGCAAGCAGCTCTCCTCTCACTCCCTCCCTCTCCGTGTGCTCCCGGGGCTCTCTCCTCGCCGAGGTAAATAAGGGAATATGTTTGATTGACAAGCCCGGAGATAATGATGAGGGCAATTTGTCTTCTCAGCTTCACAAGCCTTCGTCAGCATCCCCGTCCCCATGGTGACCACCGCTGCCAGAAACGCCCTGTTTCTGTTGCCGGGGCAACTGCTTCCCAAACCCCCGCCTGCCGGTGGGGACCAGGGCCCTGCTGGGGACCCAGCCCTGGGGGCTGCCCAGGGGTCACCTGCCTGCTGCAGGGGTGGGGGAAGGTTAAAATGCAAATATTAAAGGCAAATTAAAGGACATGGCAGTGGTGGAATAATTGGGGCAAAAAAGGTTTCCATGGAAACTGTGGTTTCCATGTTGCAGCAGGATGCTGTTGCCCCGGCAACTGCCTTCACCCCTCCCAAAATACAGGCCCTGCTGGTGCCTGCAGTGGCATCCCTCTGGGGCCTGGGGGCTGCGGGACGGGGGACATGCTGCAGTGGGTCCAGGCAGGTAGAAGCAGATGGAGCAGAAGTGTGTCAGAGGAAGCTGGAGAAACCATGGCAGGTCCCCAGGTCCCCAGACTGGCCTGCCATCAGCCAGGCCCCCGCGGGGGGCTGGCCCCGATCACTCTGCAGGGAGGGCTGGCTGTGCTGCGGAGCTGCTCCCCGCTCCCCACTTCGCTGCTGGCTCACCCCACAGGCCCCAGGGCTTTCCAGGGAGCGGGTCCCCAGGGTCCACCCCCACCATGGGGCAAGCATCTTGACCGAAAGCACAGCTAAAGCGGAAGCAAAAAGGCTCTGTCGAGGGCTGGCATTTCCCTGCTGTGCCCAAGCTGGGCGGACAAGCAGGGGATTTCAGAGTTGGGGGAGGCGGAAGGTCAGCCCCCTCCTCCTCCTCCTCAGGCTTTCTGCTGCTGAGTCTCCTCTCTGCTGCATTTAACATAAGGAAGCAAAAAAAGGGCAATAAAAGTGGAGTAACAAGGTCCAAGACCTCACGGGTGAGGTTTCCCTCTGAGCCCGCATTGCTGCCAGCACCCCAGGCAGCACCCATCGGGGACCCAGTCCCCTCTCCACCATCTACACTGTCCCTTGCAGCTTTCCACCTTCTAACCCCACCAAAGAGCTTTCTTCCAAGCTTTTGTCCTGTTTCTGGATGATTTTGCAGCAGCAGGAGTCCCCAGCACCCCTGGAGAAGGGACTCCCACTGCTGGCTGGGAGGGCATTGCCCTTGGCAGCTGAGATGGGTTGAGTTCCTTTTCAGGATGCCATGGAAGGGTTAAAAGGAAAAGAAAAGGCTCTAACCAGACAAAAATAGGGAGAAATCTTTGAGAGGAGAGAGAGAAGGAGGAGCAGAGAGAGAGAGAAGAAAGGAGGTGGAAGTGGAGGAGGACAGCAAGTGGCGGAGTGAGGAAGAAGAGGGGGAGGAGGAGAAAGGTCTAATGGCTTTTCCATTAATTGCACCATTACCCACCTTCATCCCCACCTTGCATCCCCACATCCAGCCTCCCGCTCCTGCGTGGCTGTGCCGGAGGGGACCCTGTGGCGCTGGTGGCAGAGCAGGGACCTGATTCCCACACAGATGGGGCACGAGGATGGGGCCATGGTCCCCAAGGGGTGACAGCCCCTGGCCATGCCACCTGCCACCACGTGGGCAGAGCACAACGGGCACCCTCACGGGTGAGAGTGATAAACGTGTGCGATCTTTGCCCTGGGGATATGATAGTCCCCGAAACGCCTCCCTGCCCGTGCACATCTCCTCTCCATCCCGCTCCCATGTGAAAAGGGGTTTCATTTGCCACCCTGGGGGCCATGCCAGGAGGCGGGGGGCTGCTGGGGGGGCTGGTGCAGCCGGATGCTCGGGGGAGTGCTCTCCTCCTTCAGCTTTTTCCTGCCAGCCCCCCGCAGCCCCTCAGAGCTGAAGAGCGAGAGGAAGAGCCCCCCACACCAGGGACCCAGGGACACCCGTGGGCAGACATGAACCCCCGCCTCACTCCTGCCTGTGCTAACTTACATGTGCCCACAATGTGACCTGCCCCAACTTCCCGCGCCCACCCCCACGCTGGCATGTGTGTTCAGCCCCCCACACGTGACTCGGCATGCTCCCGTAGGGACGAGGGATCCATCCCCTCCTTCCCCCCAGGAACTCTGCTGCAGCCTTGACCGCCGTGCCCCGAACCCCTCGCCTGGGGCAGGGGGTGATGTCAAAGCCCCCCACAGGGACCCTGCCTCCTTCCCGAGGCAGCGGCTCTCCAGGAAGGGTTTCTCCCTTCCCGCTCTCCTCTCTGTTCATTTTTTTTCCTCTTTTCCTCAGCATTTTTCCCTGTCTGAGGGTGAGGGGGTGTCAGGCTTCTGAGTGCTGAACACGCTCTGCTTTGCCGATGATGTTTTCCCAAGCAAGAATTGCTGTGTGGCTCCACTCCCAGTGCCTGGGGACAACCCAAGGGGAGCAGGAGCTCTGGGTGGGATCTTCCCTCTCCGGGCTGGGGGGTGGTTCCCACCAGCACCCAGGGAGGGGAGTAGTCCCAGCCCTCTCCCAGAGACCTCTGGATCCTCTTCGGATGTCTCTTCTTGGCTGGTGTCTCTGTTCCCAGCCACCCCAAGGTTTGCTCCTGCAGGGCTTTGGAGAGCCAAGCTCCTCTCCCGCTGCCGTGCTCGGGTCTGGCCGCCTGATGGAGACGTCCATCCCCTGCAGCTCCTCTCCATCACTGGGCTGCCTCTTCAGAAATATATCCTGCTCTCCCCGTGCTGTTCCAGCTCTACCTACGGATATTTAGTTTCTGCATCCCAGAATGGGACTGCCCCAGGATGGGCACCCGAGGTCTGATGCCAAACCCCAGATGCACGGGGTGGGAAGCTGCCCCACAGGGCTCAGGGAGGACCAGAGTGTCCCCAGGGGGCTGCAGCAGGTCCCCCCTCCTCACAGGGGACAGGGCTTGCATGGGCCTCAGGGAGCCTGCAGCAGTGCCTTGTACGCAAAACCAGTGGGGCTGCAAATAACATATTGCACAGATCCCAAAATTACTGGGAGAGTTTCACACTCAAGCTGGGGTCTGGGGGATGCTCAGTTGCTGTCCTCTGGGAAGCTGAATTTGGGGTTATTTTTAGAAAAAGATTATAAATACCATGGTAAGGAGAGCTGATTTACATTTAGGGTTGTGTTTGCAAATGTGCCCTGTCCCTGCGAGCCCCAGCGCTCGCTCCTGTGGCCACATGAAACTGCTTTTGGCTGGGTCAGGTTGTCCCCAGGGCCACCCTCTTCCCACCACCAGGGCCCGTGGGCAGGGACTCTCCTGTGACATGGCTGTGGATACTTGGGGATGTCCAGTGCGTGCCACGCAGCTCCCCTGGGCCACCACGCAGTGGCTCTGGGTAAGGAGAAACCTTTGCAGAACTGCACATCCTGGGACGCCTGGAAGGAAAAAGGACACGACTGCCGGGCACGAGATACAGCCCCTGATCCACAGCACCCTTCCGCAGCATGAGGTGCTCAGGGTGCCCTACCACCCTCCTACCATGGAAGTTTGCTGAGATGTCCATCCCCTTTCCTGCTGCTGAGCTTCCCTTCCTTCTCTCGGGTGGAAGATGCTGTGGGGCTGGAGAGGCTCCAAGGTACCCTCAAACCTGCCTGAGCCATCCCATCCCCATCCCCATACACATCCCCATCCCCATACACATCCTACCCCTGCCTCCATCCCACACCAACTCCATCCCACCCGCATTCTTATCCCCATCCCATCCCCATCTGGATTCTCTGCAGCCGGCAGGGTGGAGGCAGCCAGTCCATCCCGATGGAGCAGAGGCAGACACTGCCCTGCTATCCCACCCCGCTCTCACATCCCCCCAGCCCAGAGCCCCGCCTGGTCCCAGATGCATCCCCCTGCCCCATCCCTCCTGCACCCAGCTCCTGCCCAAGATCTGCAGCAGCCTTGGGCTCACACAGCTCTTCGAAGGGTGGTTGGGAAGGAGGGGAGCGCTCAGCCTGTCTGTGCACACGTCTCCTGGGTGCAGCATCAGGGCTGGGCAAGGGAGCTCCACCACCACCTGAGCATCTCACCAGCTGCACTAACCCCTTGGCAGCCAGAGCACACAGGCACTCCCAAGGGGCTTGAACTGTGTGAAAACATGGGATTTTGGCACATCACTGCATTTTTCCCCACAGAGACCATTAATGAGCAGTGGTGGGATGGGGAGCTCATGCAGCAGCCACCACCTTCCCAGCCAAGGCTCTGCACTCTCCAAACACCTGGAGATGCTCCTGCCTACTTTTCCTCTCTGTTTTCAGAGGCTTTCCTTCAACTGTTTCTTTTGTAAAAATTCAGAATGCAACATTTTATAATTAAAAAAAGGAAGAATGAAGATCCAACGCTATGGCTAGGCTGACTGCGTGAACCCGGCATCATCCCAGCACATCAGAAACTGGAAATGAAGCAAGACCAGATGAACCTTATCATGGGGCTATTAGTAAAAATGAAGGGAGAAAAATCAAACATGTTTTCATGGAAATTTCCATTTTTGAAGGAAAAAAAAATAAAAGAAGGACTAAACTTGGATGTGTTTATATAAATATGGAAATGAAAGCTGTTTCCCAAGCCTTGTTGCCGCCCCATGGCCAGCCCCGCTCTCCCGCTCCCTCCAACACCGGTTCTCCCTTTGCCATGACTCATGCCTGAGCCCCCCACAGCCATCATCCCCTGCCCTCCTCTGGCTCCTTCTCTGCTTGCAGCAGCCTCCTCTTCTATCAGCAAAGCATTGCTTTATATTCAGCAACCAGTTGGCTTTGCCAAACGGCAGCCGGTGCCGCAGCCCCGCTGCCGACAGGCACGTTGGTGGCACGCATCCCGAGGAATCAAGCTGGCCGGTTGAGGTAGTTCGAGGATGTGCAGCACGCTTCTGGGGCTCGCCTGTGGGCTGGTCCCCATGGAGCAATGTGCTAAGGGAGTCGGGGATGGAGATGGAGCTGATGGAGGAGCTGGGTGCCCCTCTGAAACCTGTCCTTGATGCCACTGCCGGGGACATGCCTGTAGGGCTGCATGGGGCCGATGGGACAGTACGGTGATGGGCGTACGCAGAGCAGCTGGGACCAATGCACACACTGCCACGGTCTGGCTTTGCAAACTCCTTCCCACCTCTACAGCAAGAGGCCTCCTCTATTCTGCCTTGCTGTCAGCTTTTTTTTTTTCCTTTGTTTCTATAGAAAATCCCAATTCCCCCAAATAATCCAGCTAAGAGTAAGAAGAAAAAAATACACAAATGTGTCATTGCATTCTCTTCCCGTCCCCGTCCCTTTCTCACACACAGGGCTTGAAAGCACACTGAAAGGTATTCAGTGTGCACGCTGCCAATTGTCACATCTTTCAATGACAGATTTTAAATGAATGTTATTTTGCAAGGGAGAGAGAGAGAGAGAGGGAGAAAAAAAAAAAAAAAAAAAGAAAGCCCACACTGCTCATCCAAGAGCTGACAAGTCCTAACGGGCCTCATTTTCCAGAGACAAAAATAACTATTTTCAAAATTCACAGCAGGGCCTTCGCCTACACACGCTGCACCAAGAGAAACCTGTGGGGAGAAATGTAAAACACATTGTGTAAATGGAAATGCACCATGCATCCAAAATGCTTTTAAAGCTATTTACCCTCTTTCATCCTCGCCAGCTCTCCTCTGAGCACAAGTACGCACGCTCACACCCCGCCGAAGGCACGGGGGCATGGCGCTTTGCTGGCTGCCCCGGCTCCCAAGCTGCCTGGCCCCCAGCAATCTCATGGGCTGGCTCCCCATGGTAGGTGGATGATGGGGAGTTGGTTCCCCCTGCTACTTGCATGCTGGTGGGAGAGCGGTGCCCATCTGCAGCGAGGGGACATGGTGTGGCGCTGGCAGGTGAGAGTCGTTCCCGTAACCCCCCCTCCCCAGCTTCGAAGTCCTGCAGCAACAGAGCAGAACATCAGCTTCTGCAGAGACCTTCTTGAGATCTTCCTACCGCCCCAGGTTCAGCAGCAGGGATGTGGGGACGGGGACAGCCCCAGCACTGGGAAGGAGCAGTTGGGGGGTGGGGGGTGGGTGGATGCATAGAACGCATGGAGAGGAACGTGGGTGCCTACAGCCATGCACATGGGAGGTCTGGCCAGGCAGAACTATGGAGGAAAGGATCTGCTGGGTGGCTGACCCACATGAAGTCCACCAGAGCTTGGATCAAACCTGCGTCCCAAATGTGGGTCTGTAGAACAATATCTGTCCTCTGAGTGCACCCAACCACTTCTCCATAAGCCATAGTTCCTCACCAGGGCTGCTCCCGGCCCCCCAAGCCAGTGGAGAGGAGAAGCCATGGCTCCACATGAGGCCCCTGTAGCAGCAACCTGAGTCCAGCCATGGCAGTCTCAGGTCTGACACCCAAGGTCAGGAACCCATCCTTCCACAAAGAAGTAAAATAGGGAAACGCCACGGTCTTGGGTTTGGGGGAGGCCCTCAAGTTCCCAGAGCAAAGGCAAAGAAGACAGCTGCCTGGCAGCAGGCCGAAAGTCAGGAGCATGTATATACAGGGAAATGAGGAGGGACAACCTGCAGGCAGAGCCACTGAGGCTGGCCAGCCCCTCTGCATCACCACCCCAGGGTCCCGCGCTTCCTCTGCCGCTGCACTGGCCAACACTCAAAGCTTGCAAATGCCTGCAGAGTCCTTGAGAAAAGGGCCTCTCTTTCCAGAAGGGGCTGTGCATGGGCCATCCCAGCTCAGCAGACTTGTGCACCACCACCAAGCAGCACGGCTGAGCCCACACTGCCTTTCCTTGCCCACTGGGACCACCTCCCTGTAGCCACCGGTCCAGCCAGAGAGGAGAAGGATTCTGGAGTGAACACCGGAGCAAGAGAAAGCAAGAGAGTGCTGGCCATCTCCCTGTCCATCCCTCTTCCACACTCCCATCCCACGGCACTGCCGTCTGGAGCTCCACCCTGGCCAGGCTGGGTCAGTGCTGGGGGATTCTCTTGTCAGATGCGGTTGGACATGAGCCTGGTGTTCAGCTTGCGGAAGAAAGAGCGCAGCTTGCAGATCTTGCACTTCTTCTTTTTGTTCCTACTTTTCAGGGGCTCCCCACCACCTCCCCACTCCTCCACATCATCCTCGCTGGCCCAAGGTCCCCAGGCACCACCGTTGAAGTCTGGATGAGCCCGGGGGTTCTCCGCAGGGTACCGCACCGGGATGGCCGTTCGGTTGTAGTGCACCAACCTCATCAGGAGGGTCCTGACCACATCTGGGCGCTGGTCCGAGAGGTCATAGCGCTCGTAGGGGTCAGCGGTGATGTTGAAGAGCCACAGGGACTTCCTCAGGCCATCGGTGAGACGTTCCAGGTTCCACCAGCTCCCTGGGAAATTGGTCAGGGTCTGCGGTGGGATCCAGTCACTGTATCCCGGGTCACCAGTAAGAAGCTTCCACTCCCCAACACGGATGGAGGCTTGCACGGCCGTGTTCCATATACCAAAGCCGTCCTCCAAGGAGCCGTACTTGGCATGGTTATACAGGGGGTCGATGTTGTGCAGGATTTCAGTTCGCGGTGACTCCTTGCCCTCACTGATGGCAGGCCAGACGTTGTAGCCATCCAAGCCTGGGACGTTGCTCAGGTTGCCCCTGGCCAGGCTGACCAGAGTTGGGTACCAGTCCGTGATGTGAACCAGTGCCCAGCTAGTCCGACGCTTGCGCTTGATCAGGGGACTGTGGACAAAACCAATGCCACGGACTCCTCCTTCCCAGTACGTCCCTTTACGGCCCCGTAGTGGCCAGTTGCTTCCCCCGGAGAAGGTTTGCCCGCCGTTGTCAGTGGAGAATACGATCACGCTGTTGTCGTAATAACCGTACTTCTTGAGGGCCCAGGTGATGTTCTTCACCGCCTCGTCCATGCATGTCACCATGGCAGCATACTTGCGGCGAGCGACGTTGCCCATGGAGCGGTAGCGGTAGATGTACTCCTTGGGTGACTGCAGAGGTGTGTGGACTGCTTGGAAGGCCACATAGATGAAGATGGGCTCCTTGGGGCTGTGGGATGCCAGGATCTTGCTGACACGCTGAGCATAGAGGAAGGTGGAGTACTTCCCACTCTGGTCCCAAGCCACGTCCTCGCCTTCGTGCAGGTCATAGCCACAGACACCCGGCCCGTCGCAGTTGTCGTAGGTGTAGTAGTCCACATTGCCCGTCAGGGAGCCCAGGAAGGTGTCAAAGCCCCGACGGGTGGGCAGGCACTCCTTCTTGTAGAAGCCAAGGTGCCACTTGCCTACCATGTGTGTGGAGTAACCGGCTTCCTGCAGCTTCTGTGGCAGGGTGACCTGGTCGAGGGGCAGGCAGTTGGGCTGCCGAGGGCGGATAATGGAGTGCTGCAGCCCCGTGTGGATCTGGTACCTGCCAGGGAAGAGTCAGGAGGAATCAACGGCAATGAGAAGCTGTGCTGGGTGGGAATGCGATGGCACTTTATGTGCTGGAGACCCCACATGCATGCAGATCTCCGTGTCACCTGACCCAACCCCATGGAGCAAGCTCTGCGGCAGGGACAGGGAGCTCCTCATCCACCCAAAAGTACCAAAAGCAGATGCAAAAAAAAAGAGGGGGCTCAGCAGACATGTCAAAAGCACACTGGTCTGCTCTCGCAGGATGCCACCAGCAGCCATCCCCACTCCTGCCAGCCCAGGGGAGGTGGCTGGGCTCCGTCAGGGCTGGGCAGCACAAGCAAGAGTTGCACAGCAATCCCTGTGGGTTTGCAGTGCCCCACCTGGGTGCCTGTGCACCCCTGTCCCCCCTTGCTTTGTGTACCCCTAAGATTCCTGGGACCCCTCTAGAGCCATCAGGAGGGAAGAGGGGCTTTTGCCTGGACCCTGGTGGGCTCCACCACACCCAGGCATTAGGTACCACATCCAGGGACCTCCCTGGGGACCACTCCTCAGAAGAGGACAATCTGATGAGATCTGCCTCCTACGTTGAGTGCTGAGCTCCCAGCACTGCTCCAGGGAAAGCCCCATCTGTCCCAGGAGGCAGAAGGGCCCAGAATAAGGGGAGACCTGACTGTGCCACATGGGAGAGGGTGCCAGACCAGCATCCAGCTTGCCCTGGCCAGTGCAGCACCGAACACGCAATCAGGAAGAGCACGGTCTAAAGGACTCATAGATGCAGGGGAGGATCATCCTTTGACCTCACAGCCCAGCAGCAAAGCCCAAGGGCCAGTGTAACAGAAGCACAGGACAGCTCCTTGCCCAGAACTAAAGGACCTCATGGCCAGAGACCACCTTACCCCAAAGAAATGTATGTTACCCAATGGCATCCGCATTTTTGGCCTTGCCATGTGCCGCTATTTATTCCATGCAAAAATCAACCGTTTACCCGGGAAGCCTTCTAGAGAAAGGCAGCAAGATGCTTTTCTCTGGAGGATCTCCACCATCTGCCAATACACAGGGGCATCTGTCTAGCAGCAATCTGGGGGTTAAGCCCCACAGAGCTGAGGAAGGGACAGAAGGGGGGACGTGAGTGGGCAGGCACTGGCTTACCTGCCGGTTATCAGCTGGCTCCGGGACGGGGTGCAGATGGGCTGGATGTAGTAGTTCTCCAGCTTAACACCCTCCGCTGCCAGCCTGTCCAGCGTTGGCGTCTGGATATCTGAGCCGTGATACCCGACGTCATGGTAGCCCTGGTCATCAGTCAGAATGAAGATGATGTGGGGTGGCCTGGCGAATGCAGGAGGCAGCGATTTCTCCATGGGGTTCGTGGCCACATCAGCCACCAAACTGGGCTTCATCCAGTCCCAGGATAAATAGCCAAAGCTGAGCAGGCTGACAAGCGAGAAGCCCGTGAGGGCATAAACGGCCATCCCGAGCACGCTGCGCTGCCTGCAAAGGGAGCTACTGTCCCGGCATCGTCTCAGAGCCACGGAAACAGGGTCTCCCCCTCCTCCGGGTGAGCCCCCCAACCTAGGGGATGGCCCCCAAAACCCCTGCAGCCAGTTTTGCAGGAGCAGCTCCCATGAAGGCACACTCGTGTGCACACAAAGAACTTAATCTGCCGGGGCTGGGTTGCCTTCAGTCAAAAGAAAATAACCCTCGCGCCGCTCCAATCAAACACATCTGCACGGCAGGACGGGCTCCTCGCAGTGATTAACGGCAGCCCCAGAGCTGCTCACCAAGCGTCCCGAGCACTAGAAACACTTCCTGGCTTCCTGGCGTTTTCGCGCTGGCGTTATTTCTTTATGAAGAACCCCATAAAAACCTCACCAGAGAAAGTAGCTGGATTCTCCTCGGCTCCAGCCCTCTGCCCGCCCAGCTATCCAGATAGCTCGCTCAGGATATGATCCCTTTCTTTAAAGTCCTGCAGAAGAGGGTGCTAAAGTTCAAGCCCAGTGGTGCCGAGCTCTCCTCCTCACTCTCCCGGGAAGAGCCGCCCTCTCCTTTTCCCACCCTCTGCTCCAAGGCAGAGTCCCAACATCTGCCCGGGACGTGGGCTAAGCTGCCAGGTTTATGGGGAGCCGCAGGCTCAGCCCCTCCCAGCTCAGCAGCTCCAGGAAAAAGCTGGGAAGCCCTGGAGTGTGCAGGGTCCTAAGCGTGGTATTCCCTGAGCTGCTGGCACTACCCTCCCCACTTGCCCCAAGACGCGTGATGCATGGGCCATGGCCACGGTGGGATGCTCAGCTGAAGCCCCCACAGCGTCCAGCCATGGAGGGCAGCGGGAAGGGCTGGGACCCCAGGAGGGATTGCTGGGGCCAGCTGCCTGCGCTACCAGAATCACCATCCAAATAAATCCTGGGCAAAGGGAAATTGCAAAAACTTGTTGGGACACTCCCAGTGTTGAGTAAAACCACCCAGGGGCATGCAGAGCACTGCAGAGTGAGGCGAGTGCTGCTGCACCCATTTTCCAAGTGGGGAAACTGAGGCACAGAGGGATCATTCTTACTGGCCATGGCCACAGCTAGCCAGTGGCAAGGTTTGATGTGAATTAGAGATCTCTGCCAGCTCAAGGGTACTGGTCTGAGCCTGGGGTACTGGAACAAGGGGCCAGGTCAGTGCCCTGATGTTTCAGGGGCGCTTTCGGGACAGACGGGTGATGCTCCTGTGTAATTCCTTTTGCAGGGCCAGTGTTCGTCAGGCACCAGGAAGCCGTCACGCCTAGCATGCATCTCACCCCCTCAACTTTTCCCGGGGCAGGACTTGGCCCAGCAGGGGGGATTTTGGTAGCACAAACTCATCCACGTTTACCCACTCTTGACAGAGCCGGGAGCTGAGCCCTGCAGCTCTTTGCACTGTATCAATGGGGACCCAGGCGGTCCCAGCAGACAGGGCACCCCGACACAGCCCCCCCAGCCTGCCACCCTGCCTGCCTTTAGGACTGCACGGCTGCAGCAGCGGGGGCTCGCTGGAGGCTTTGGGAGGTCTCTGCCTGCACTTAGGCAAGGGCTGGCTCAGAGAAGCAGCTCAGCCAGGTGGCTCCTGGCCCCCTGCCCTGGGCTGCCCGCCTTGTCCCCAGCCCAAGGCTCCCCTCTGCATCCCCTCTCCTGCGTCCCCTCCTCTAGGTCCCCTCTTAAGGCTCCCCCCACACTCTGCCCAGGCACTGCCCTTCCCCTGATGCCTCCAGCCCCCTTGTGCCCCACACCTCCCCACTGCCCCACGCCAGCCTGCCCCATGGGAGCCCAGACACTGTGGAAGAGTGGGCAGGAGGGAGCACACGGTTCCTCCTCACTCCCAGGGACAGGGGTGACTCTAGGAAAGGCAGAGGGAGGGTGGGCTTCTCCCTCCTGGCTTTAGACACAAGCAGGGGGGACATGGACAAGGACAGGGACAGAGAGAGAGCATGTTTCAGGCAGGATGCAGGGGGTTGCAGGAGTGCAGGGAGGGATGGGGGGGACAGGAGCAGGAGGCAGGGATGGATAACTGTTTTCTGTGCCTTTCCCTGCTGGCAGAAACCCCTGCTTGCTTGAAGGAGCGTGGCAGGGCTGGGTCAAGCCCTTCAACAAGGTTTGATTAATCCCTGGTTGTTTATCAGTCATTTCTTCCGCCCGTTTCTCTTCTCCCTTCCCCTCACTCCTTCCCACTACTCACCTGCCTCCTGTGTGTCTCCTTCTCCTCCCCTTTAATTCTGTTCGTCTTTAGTTTTGGACAATTCTCTCCTCTTGGAAAAATCTGGACCTGACTTAAGGGGAACAGAGGTAGGGGGTGGTTTGGGACACCCAAATCCTGGACCCTCTGTGCTCCTCTGTGGTTGTTGATGGACCTCTGCAGCCCAGGGAGGCCTCTCTGTGCCTCCCTTGAGCTACCTGGGGCTGTAGGACTCCCCAAGCATCCCAACCTGTGGCCACATACACATGGCTGCATGCACACCTTGGACCGGAGACGGAGTTATCACCAGGGGTTACAATCACAGCTCTTTCCAAATAATAAATGATAGTCAGTTTGGGTGAATATTACAGATTAGAGAGGAAATCGGAGATGTCAGGGCTGAGATGCAGCAGCGAAAGTATTTTAAGGCGGCACAGACTGCTAATAAACTGTGCCTTGTTTGGGGCTGGAGGATTGAGCAGAGCGGGAGGTGCAGGAGGGGGCAGCAGAAGAGATGTTCGGCTGCAGGCGTGGGGCTGGACTCCACCTCTGAGGAGCAAAAGCAGAGCTGAGCACCTCCTGGGTGCACAGATTTGCTGCTGCAGCGGCTTTTGCAGCCACATGGTGGGTCGCATCCTGCTCACACTTTAAGATGAGGAAGCAAGGGCTGGGAGAGTCACACTGAATTTAAGCTTCTGTCAATAGCCAGAGCTCAGAGGGTTGAAAGGAGGGAAGGAGGTGGCAGCAGGGACATGGGGAAGGGACCTTCTGTGCCCAGCCAGAACAGCTGGCTCAGGGAAATCAGCAGTAGGTCCTAACTGGCCCTGGGTCTGGGGAGGAAACAGTGGGATTAACTCAGCTCAGGGAGCTTTTCCAAGAGCCAAAGGGCGAATAAAGAGTGAATTTGTTGGCAATGACCCTGCTCTGAAGGTTCAGGGACAGCTGGCTGGGTCCCAGCAGCACATGGACACCTCCTGGGGAAGAGAGATGCACAGCCTGGGTTCTTCTCCAGGAAATTATAAAAAAGGTGAAAAGCTGCGAGGGATATGGGGAAACCACTCTAGATCCCAGGAGAAACAGTGTGCAATGGGACCCTCAAACCAGCCCTGCTGAAATCATCTGACAGGGAGGCAGGAGGTAGGAGCAGCTGGGAGGGAGGAGGAGGAGGAGGAGGAGGAGGAAGAGGAAGAAATGACAACTCTGGAATTTCAGGGTCAGGACAATTTAAGCCGGCTGCACGGCTGCTCTGAGGGTGATTAATGCATCACAAGGTCTAGGGATGGAAAAAGTACTCAGGGCCCGCAGCCACCCCCCCAGCCACTCTTAATTCAAGGCAGTCACTTGTCGAGCCTCACTCAAAGATGTCTCAAGAGCCAGGAGCTTCCTTGGAGAGCTCCAGCACATTGCACAACAGGGAGGTTTCCCCTGGCAGCCGGCCTGGCCATGGATGCTGAGCCAGCCGACGGCCCCTGCCTGCTTCGGTCCTGCTTCTGCCCAGGCGAGGACAGCCCTGCTCCTCCCCGTCGCAGCAGCTGTTGCGACAAAAGATATTGGATACCCCTCCCAGCCTGATCCGTGGGGGTTTTACCAGTTCAAGTTGATGTGGAGCCCCACCGGGTGAGCTGGGTGCTGGCTGCGGGGCTGGCAGCAGCTCCATGGGCAGAGCATCACTCACCCACACCCCAGCTCAGCACCTCCACATGCCTGTTGGACCCTTCCCAGCTGGGACCAAGCTCCCCACACTGAGAAATCACACAGTAGCCAGGGCAAAGCCATCAGCCAAAGCCCAATACACTCCTTTTTGGTGTTTTTCAGCCCAGTGGCATGACCTGCAAGGCAGCACACCCCGACCAGTGCCTGGGCCAGGTCCCTCCAAGTCCCTGCAGCTGGCACAGCTCCTGGCATTTGCACAGCTGGTTCTCTAACCAAATATTTGAATATTACCTCTTTTTTTATTATTATTAATTTTATGTGGCCTGGGGCAAGAATGAAAATAAACACAGCCCTTCCTGCTTTTTTCTCCCCACCACCCCCCGGCTCCGGCCGCACTTGCGTTTTGGCTCCGACAGCGCTCGCTGCAAACGGGGTTATGCAAACAGGCTCCGCATATTTCTCAGCGCCTGCGAGCTGCCATGAGGGCCACATAGCAAAGTTTAAAACTAAGCTTCAAATCTTTTTTTTTTTCCCCCTTTTTCTTTATTTTTTAACCCTTCCTGGGGCCGGAGCCCCTTCAGCCCTCAATACTGCCTTTCTCTCACCATCAATGGGGCATTATGGCAGGGGAATTATTGAAAGCAGAACTCCCAGGCTTTACAATGGGAGCTCTGTGCAAGGCAAATATTGCACAATCTGTTTGCACGCCGCCGGCTTGGTGCCCTTCCCCCTCAGCAGCCCTGCTCACGCCTTAGCCTCCGGCCTGCCGAAACGGGACCTTAAAAATAAAAAATATGAAAGGTTTTTAATAAGTCCCCTCTCTCCTTCTTCAGAGCAAGACATTTGACCTAACAGGGCATCGGGGAGCTGAGCCCAGCCTCGAAAAAACACAGCGTGTTGCTCTCGCCTCTTAGATGTTTAAGGGTTTCCGCTTTCCCCAGCCAACGTGTGATGCATTTACTTTTTTATTGGCACGATGAAAGAGCCTAGGCAAGTCTGGAAAAGAAGGGAGCAGTCCCAGGAATGGAGAGAGCTTGTTATTTTGTCTAGAAGGGGAAAAAAAGGCTGAGAGGAGGGGGTGGTCAGGTAGTTCGTGGGGAGGGAAGGAAGGAGGCTGGAGGCATCGCTGGTCCCAAGCCCAGCAGAGGATGAGACTGGAGGTGAACGACTCTCCATTGGCTTTGGAAGCCTTCAGGAGGTCCTGGCTGTCCTGCTTGCAGCCCAGGGATGGATCATGGTGCTTTCCTGGTCTTCCCCTGCCACACACGCTCTTTGCCCCCCTGGTGCCTTATCCTCCAGGGATATCCCCAGGGACCGTCTCCCCTCCCTGGTGCACAGCAGGCAGGCAGCATTTCTCCCAGGCAGCACTGTGACCTGCCTCCTCCCCACCAGCCCCCAGAATCGCATTTTCCCACTCCAAGACTTCATTTTCCCCACCCCAAGCCCAGCACCTCCTTGCCTCTGGCCGCATGGACCCTGTGGGTAGAAGCTGATTTTCTAGCAGCAACCGCTGTGGTGAGACCTTGACCAGATTACAGGGACGGGGCTTGGTTTGGGGGAACTCAGAGGTTTTTGAACACACCATAATTTGCTCTCTAGAAGCTGAAGCCAGGGGAGGAGAAAACAGCAAATCTGCATCAGTTCTTGCTTATGCAACCCTCATCATTGTTAAAGGAACGAGGAGCGTTGCAGCAGCAGCCATGACATAGGGTGCCAAAGCCACAGGGGTAGAGCATTACGGGGGCAGAGAGGAAAGCATCAGCTGTCCCTCTGACAAGGGCTCGGCAGCACTGGTGGATGTTGTTCTTGGAGCCAAACGGCCTTTTTATTCAGTACCCTGCCCGTCTTTCATGCCATTTGCACAGTTGAAAATAATCATCATCATCAAAACGCACTTAAAAGCCGTAGCACAATATTGGAGTCTTTCCTAATGTAAACCATAGCCTCTAACAACACATGTTCGGCTTGGCCAGGGCTTGTTCCTGATCAAAACACTGATGCTCCCCTTCTTCCTCTCCCAGTCACACAGCACCAGCAAAATATGAAACGCAAGCCCTAAGTATGAGCAGTTCATCTCTTAGGCTAAGGAATTTTTCTTCCGTTTTTGGTCACTGATGATAAAACTCAATGATTCTGCAAATTCTCTCGTGAAACAACTTCTACGCCTTCCTGCTCACATTTGTTTTCCTCCTTCCCCTTCATTCAGGAGACTTCAGTCCATCAGTTCCCCTTCCTTCATATAATATTCCTCCCCTCGCCTTTCCCCACCTCCCGGGAAACTGCAGCTCACCGCCTTCTCCTCTCCTCTCTCTAACGACTGGTGTGCTTGCTTTGAAGAACTGGAGAGGAGCCCATGGGTTTGGCACCGCTCCTTTCTTCCCATGCCTTATGGCAAGCTTTCCACGGCGCCTGGGTGCTCTCCCTCCTCATCCTGCCCCCCCCCGCCCCCTTCCCAAGCCCAAAATCCAGCCCCCCCTGGAAGCAAGGCACTCCCCGCTGCAGTTTCCCAGTAGAGCCCTGGGGCTCGCGTGATGGCTGGCAGTCTGGCTGGAGAGTTCCCAGCTGATGTGAACCAGGGATGCATTGGGATGTGGATCCCCACAGTATTCGGGGAGGATGTCAGGAGAAGAAACTTGAGTCTGGCTTTGCAGGCAGGATGGGCTGGAGGCAAGGAATCTGCCTGCATGTGGCAGCGTTTAATGGAAAGCTAGAGAGCACACTGGGCAGATGGGTTTGTGCCCAGTCCCATCAGGCTCCCATGGCTCAACCTCCTGGTGAGGACACTGCTCTGCCCCCAACACACATACACACCTTCCAGAAGGACCGACCTTTGCTTAAAATAAAAATTTATAAAAAAAGAGTCAGCGGTACCCTGGCCTCTGAGGGTTCTCTTTGAAGCAGACAAGAATGTCCCAAGGTGGTGGAAGGAAGGATTTAAGCATTTAGCATGGCTGGTTTCTGGCAGTGCTGCCGTGTGACCCTGACATTGGCTTCCCCATCTTATTGATTTTGGACTCCCCCACCTTCATTCATCACACGATTTATCATGGGATACACAGAAACTCCTCAATCCTCAAAGTATGCAGCCTCGCCCGGGCTGGGGAAGAAAGAGCAATTCTTCCCAGCACCCGCCTGGCAAACGACCCTCCATCCCATAGCCACACCGGGCTGCACCCTGGCACCTTCAGTAGAGCCCCCAGGCAGGTGAGGGCTGTTCCCCCCTCACATGAGACAAGCACCATCACTGCCCCCAGGGAGGCTGCTCCCCTGGGAGCAGCTATGGCAGGCAGGTGCCCAGGAATTCAGCATGCCTCTGGGTCCATGGGAGCAGCCCCAGCCCCTCCACCTCCTCCTAACGCCCCGCCGGGGGTCCTGGGTTCCCTCCCAAGCCACAGCACTGTGGGGGACTGGCCACCCCCTCCCCAGGGCTGGGCAGCCTCCTGGCTCCTGTCTGCCCTTCGCTTCCATCTCCCCTTTCAGGTGCGACCTCTTCAAAGGCAGCCGGTGGGTTTTGGCTGGCAGGAGATGCGACGGCCAGTGGGCAGGATGCCTGCCCAGAGCTCTGCCTGCCACCCCGAGCCAAAGCAGGAGCAGGAGGAGGATGAAGCCCAGCGCTCCCCAGCTTGGCTCAGCTGCCTGCCCCGGACAAGGAGCCCTTTCTCACCGGGGCAGCTCGCGGCAGGGCAGGGCAGGATGGCCTGAGCACCCTGCTTGTTTATAACCCCGGTTCAGCACAAGGAAAACACACCTGCCCGCACCAGCCGGGCTCGCACCTGTAACCCATTAGAGCGAACAGCCGCCTGTTTACCCAGGACATGTTTCCTTAGTACCCTGGGGGGCTGGCACAGAGGGGCTGCTTCTCCCCCAGCACCAAGGGTTGTTTTCCATTTTGGCAGGAGAGGAAGGCGGAAAGCTCAGGAGGGGCATTTCAAAGGGTTTTGCATCAAGGCTGGCCACAACCGAGCCGCTGGAGCAGGAAGAGGGCAGGGAGCACTGCTGGGCAGACCCCGGGCGCCTGTGGCTCTCCGCTGCCCACCCTGTCCCGCAGGCAGCGGCGAGCCCTGGGCATGGGTGCTGGCAGCACCCGCTCCCACCGTCTCAAAAGGTCTCTGTTCTGCTGAGCGCTGGCTGGGGAGCGGTTCAGAACAGGCAAAGAGCCCAATTAGACACTGCATTACTTAATACAAAAGGTATCAATAATCCAGCAGGAGAGATGAGAGCTCCTTCTCGTCAAGGATGCCAAAAGCACAAATTGCCTTCTTGTAAGAGAAAGGCTTAATTTCCATAGAACATGACAGATTAAAGCACGAGTGGGTGGGTCCACTCTTATTCATCAGCCTTCACTGCTAACAGGAGAGGGTGTGCTGCCTCCTTTGAAGTTTCTTCGAAGGCCCAGGGTGCCCACAGACGTATTAGCAGGGTGGAAAGAGAGATACGAAGGGATGGAGCACTTTCCCTTCTGCCCTGGGTTTGTCATGCATCAGCCTTGTTGCTGCTATTGCTTCCCAAGATGAGTCAAACCAGAAGGTCCTTGTTTAAACCGAGACCTGTCTGACTTCTGGACTTAAACCAGCAGAAAAGAGGTCCAGGATGACCATGCTGCTCCACCAGTCGTGCCCAAAGCCTGCCAGAGCTTCCTTTCCTAGTTGTGTAATGAGCTTCATCAGCGGAGAAATCTAGGAATAAACTTCAGAGCTTGGATTCCTCCCTCCCATCTGGGAAACAGAGCAAAATCATAACAAGAAAAAATAGTTTGTCAGCCGAGTTGACTGAGGAGCACACTGGAGTATTTCCCTCGAATGGAAAACTCCAGGAGTGATTCTTTGGGTGCAACACATTGCATCTGCAGCTCAGCTCTCCAGGGTGAGATCGATACATGGAAATAACTTCATTTCAAAGCAGAGGGGCCTGGAGCAGCCTCCTGTCAGAGCCATGGGTCAGGACGAGCTGTATTTACTCCATCGCAGGCAGCTGCCCACCAGGCACCAGAAAAACCACCAGATCGAGCAAAGAAACGTGGTTACCCAAACAGAAAGCATCACACCCAGCACTGGGGGACCTTGCTAGGAAACATGGCCACCAAGCAGCAGAAATGTGGGGAAGGGGTTGGAAGACGCTGGAAGCAAAGTCCTGAGCTGGTGCTGGGAGCTGGAGCTGAGCCACAGCATGTGCACCAGGACTCCAGTCGCACGCAAGGACACCAGATAAATGTGCTCCGCAGACAGCGGATCTGGAGCGCCGTCCCCGTATTTCAAGCCCACCCATTACCATCGAGGGTTTTCTGCTCTCAGTTGCAGGCATAACTTACAGGGTGGTTGTTGGGAGGCTTAAAGTACCTATATCAATACTGCAGAGGGTGATTCATGATTATCTGCAGTAATCCAGAAGCTATACAAAATTGCTAATAATAGGTCTTCAAAACCGACATTTTAGTCAAGATAAAAAATGACTGGAACAAAATCCAATCATGCTTTGCTGAAACTATAAATGGAAAGGTATAACCCATATTCAGCTCCCCTAAACACCAAGCTAAACAAAAGCAGGGGATGTAGATCAGCCCCAGGATCCAAGTCAAAGCTTGGGGGTTGAGATCCCACCCTGGCAGAAGCTGATTCTCAGACAGGCTCAAAGCAGCTCCCAGTGCACTGGATGCCATAGGACTGGCTTAAATCTGGGATGACAGGGGGGATTTAGGAAGGGGGAGCCTGAACACGGATTATGTAGCTGCCCTGACAGCACATGACAGGCTGTGGGCTGGCAACCACAGTGCTGCCAGAGCCAAGCCTCCAGCTGTGGCAATGCGGATGTGGGGCCCAGCAGGGTTCATGGTCCTGCCGAACACCATTTATTTAATGCTGCTGCGCGATCCGATGCACAGTTGCTAGGTGACCAGAGCTCAGGGCTGCACGGATAATGTGGGAACAGCTGTGCGGGTCAGCCCTGGTCCAGCTCCTCAGCATCAGGTCTCTGGGACACATCAGGATGTGGCTCCATGTCCAGGGAGTGGCATGAAGGATGGGACAAATACGGAGCTTGTCTGGGGGGATGCTGAGCATGGCTGGAGAGCCCAGCTGGGTCCATGCTGTCCTGCCCCGCAGCCCAAGATCTCTGCAGGCAGGGAGGGCACAGAGCCTTTCCCAGCCCCAGGTCCCAAAACTCCCTCTCCCTTGCAGTTCCCACACTCCTCCTGCCTCCAAATGCCTGCTTACCCTGTTGGGAAATCTCTTCTCACCCCGTCTGACTTGCACTGTTTCATCTGCCTACGGATCGGATAAGCTGATAAAATGTGCTGAACGCACCAAACGGAGCCTGTTCCCTCCATCCGCTCCCCGCCGCTGGCTCATCCAAACCAGCGCCACCGCATCCAAGGCCTTGAAAATCTCTTTTGCCATTAACACTGCAACACAGAGCAGCGTTTGCATGGCCAAAGTCAACATGAAATTTGCAAGGATTTTTGTGGTATTGAGGGCAACTTAACGACTGAAGCCCAAGGCAGATTTACTGTCACAATTTTCACCGAGGACTGTAAAATTCAGTGTGTTGCAAGCTGGTCATTAACATTGGCTTAAGGCTTTCACAGTTCTGGCTTGGGAAGTGGCAGCAAACATTTCTGCATGTTGCTGTGGGGCTACAGGTAAGCATGGGATCAGCTCTTCCCCACCAAACCCCATGGCCCCCTTGGTTTTGGCATAACCAGCCCCTCTTCCATCTTCACTGCCCTTCTCACGCCTCCCTCAGGGAGGTCTTTACAGTGAGTCCCAGGTGGGCAAGGAAAAATGGGGTTTAACCCCCTGGCAGCTCCTGGGAGCCTGACAGAGAAAGAGTCTTTCTTGCTTTTTTCCCTACCAAATCATGAGGCATTTCATACTGACCACTTAAATGAAACCAGACTGTTTAGTCCCAGTGATTACTCATAAGCAGCATCTAATTACTTCTAGTATTTAAAGAGAAAATAGAGGAATCTCCCTGGAATATAAACTCGGTGAAGAAGCTGCAGCTGCAAGAGGAGAGGCTGTTACCCGGGCACACACCCTCCTCCATATCACACTGCACAGCCGCACCCCACATCCCTGGCTCACGGGCACCCCGCAAAGCACCCAGGGGTGCAATCGTCCCTTTCTCTCCTCATACTTCTATCCATAGCAGCAAAAGAAACCGAAGGGAGTGAGGGGATTTGCAAATATACACCCCAATATACCACATCCATACATGCACTGGTGCGTACATACGCTCCTGCAACAGAATGAGGGGTAAAACGAAGCCACGCTCTGTGGGAAAACAGCGGCTGGCTCTCCGGCCAGGCAGCCTGTCCTTCCCAGGGAGGCACGGCCAGCTCTCCCCGCCCGACGGTCTGCTTTCATCAGCAGATAAGATCAGAGGTTGGCAGAGCCACCCTCCTGTCTGATGCACTGCAGGCTCTTCCCATCCCAGTGACAGATGAAGTTTACAAGGGAGCTGGCTGGAGCTCCCGGCCGGAGATGCCGTCAAGCCCACACCCACTGCCCTCGCCTCCTGGGACTGGGGGAGGATGAGACTCCAGCTTGGAAACCTCCCAGAACACTTTAATCTTCTGTCTTGGACAGTGCCTCGAGCGGCTGTTCAGAAATGCGGGTTGTCCCTCTCGAAGCAGAATTGCAAATATCATCTTGCGAGAAGCCCCATGCTCGCTGCCCACACAGTGCCGCAGGGGGATGCTGCAGACTGGGAGGCAGGCGGGAGAGGGAAGAGGCAGTGGGGACCACTGCTTTTCCCCAGGGAGGAAAGCCACAGGGGTCAGGAGCAGAGGGGTCCACTGCTTTTCCCCAGGGAGGAAAGCCACAGGGGTCAGGAGCTGCAACAGATTCCCCATGAGGCCAGAACACAACAGGCAGCCCAAGTGCACGGGCACGGAGGAGCCTGCAGCCTGTGCTGTGTGACATGGCCAGGGTGACCACTCGCCGACACCCTAAGGATGTCCCGGGCAGCTGAGGAGGAGCAGGAGCATCTTTCCTGCTTCGTACCGCTCCCAGGTGGTGCAGATGCTCCCACAGAACCCTTTGCAGTGGCAACAAGCTGCCTCCATCGAGCTTTGCCTGAGTTTGGGTGGCTCCTCCAGCAACCCCTGTCCTCGAGCCCCCAGCATCGTTGGAGCAGCAGGAGGTCATGCTGCCAGCTGGCCATGCAGCTCCCCAGTGATCACAAAGGGCAGTTACTGAGCAGCTCTCCATTTTTCCACAATTACTCTAAAACGTGGGTTTCACATTAGACCACCAACACGGAGCAAGGGCGAGGTTTCTTTCCCCGCCTGCTACAGTGATTTTGGGGAGTTCCCCCCTCTTTTGGCAACAGGAACAGTTTGCCGATGCCAGCACTGATGCTAACTAAATCTAGGCTGAAATAAGAAGTCCCCAGCTCCTCAGTACCAGCATCCCACTTCCAGCCAGCACTCTCTCCCATCCAAGACTTCAGCAAGGACTTTCCAAGAGCCTCTGGTTGCCCAGCCCTGCTTAGCCTCCAAGGGGGACTGCTGTCCTCTGCTAGCTGGGGACATCTCTGGGTTTGTCCAGGGCCACCGCAGCACAGGATGGGACTTTGTCACCCTCTTGTGGCTTACAAGGGCTGGCAGGCTTGCTGTGGCTTTGAGGTGGCCACATCCAGGACCCCTGCTCCAGGGAAGGCAGGGGAGTGCCTGCAGCCTGCTCCACACTCCAGCACCCCTGCTTTGGCTTTTGCTCTCAGGGGCTTTGGAGAGGCTCTTCATCCCCAGAGGGTCAGCTCTCCCAGCTCTCCTGCCCTAGGAGTCGTGTGTCTCGAGAGCAATTTCTTGCCCATCTGGTTCAACACTGGCCAAGGAAGAGTTTCCCTCGATTGGGATGCCCCTGCTCTTCTTGTGCTCCCAGAAAGCCACTGAAAGCATCTGCGAGTCATTCAGATTGGGTTGCTTTAAGGCGCTCCCTCCTTCCCAGTTTAGGTGGCTGGAAATCTCCCACCCAACTCCCAACCCACCCAAATCTCAGCTAGGAAATTAAGTCATACCAGCCTCTAAGACAGAGGGAGATTCATTCAGCTTTATCTGAAAGCCATTTCAAGTATGTCCAGATTCCTAATGAAACTTGGAAGAAAACCCAGAGATTAATAACAGTGCAGGGCTTTTATGGATAATGGGTTTTTTCTGTTTCCAAGAGAAACATATATATGTGCTTTGGTGGAATCACTGAGTACATTTCTTGGCAGAAAAGCTAAAATAAATCCCTTTACTGCAAAAACCCTTGAGCAAGATAAGGCAAGGATCTGTTTGTAATTCCTGTGTATTGTTGTCATACACGGATAAACAGGCATCCCTGGCTGTGCTGTCCCCTCAGCAAGGCAGTGAGGACAGGGACTAACACTGCTGCAGGAGCCCATCTCTGCTGTCCACATCGGCACAGCTCCAAGCTTGGTCCTCTCCCATGTTACTTGTATGCAAGTGCGTGTGTACATGTTGTTCTTGTGTGAAACTTGAGCTTTTCTGGTACATCAAAGTCACATCCATCTGGAAAATGTGGCTGGAGCCAGAGTGGAGCTGCGTCCCACACCAGCAGAGGCAGAGTGCTCCACAGCCTGGCTGGGAAGCCCGGGAGGTGACAGGTTTGGCTACCAGGAGCACAAGTTTTCCATCCCGCCCACTCCCTTGTCTGGCAGGGACCAAGCAGAGTAGTCAGGTAATGGTTCAAAGGTGGTTCACCGAGTGCCTGCTCAGAGGACATCTGTTGGAAGAAGGGTTCGCCGGAGTCAAGGAGACGCTCAATACGAGTTATGCATCTGGCTCAACTTTATTAGTTTCTAACACTACTTATATAGAACCGATACACATGCATATTCGTAAAGCAGAAATATAATTGGTTAGTAGTCTCTAAACGCGCGCGGTTCTCACACCCCTAATTATCATGACTAAAATAAGCATTCTATCCATGTAGCTAATTGTGTTGCTGTGCTTCAGCCTTGTAGGCTGTTACTCCCTGTTTTCCCATACCGGTCCCTACCTTTCTTGGCCCTGCACATGCTTTCCCAGCAGCTGTAGCTTGTTACAGCCACGGCCTGTTGGCACAACATAATTACTCGGTCTCAGGATTCAAGAATAGCTCAAGGCTACCTTTCCTGTTAACTTCAGCACAGCAACTGCAGTACAATTCTGATTACAGGCCTATTCTAATACCAGGCCTGGATTGTGCAGATCTTCAGAGATTCTATGGCCACGCTTCTGCAGCCATTCTTCTACAGACATCCTTGTGCTGGGAGGAATGGGGCATCACCCACTGCTCTGCTTGAGTTGGCTCCCACACCACACACATGTTGTATCCCCTCAGAGCAAAATCCCCCATCATGAGAGGGAAAGCCACCTCGAAACAAACCCAGAGGGAGGGATGTCATCTGCCTGCGCTGGGTTTATCACCTCTCCTGCTGTGGCTGCCTGTCCCAGACAGGGCCATGGCGTTCGGCCTGCAGCCAGCCAGGCTGGCTTGGCACTCATGCTTTTGGACGATGAGGATGCTTAAGCAGGACCATTGCCCCAGACTTGGCTGCTCGTGCTGCAAACATGAGGAAGGGCTGGCACCACCATGACATGAGGCAAGGTTTGTGCTGCCGAACAAGGGTAGACCCTCGTGGGGTATCACGTCCCTTGCAGGGTCTACCTTCAACCCGCAGCTGCTTGGCCAAGGGCTGCAGGTCGTGGGGAAGTGGTGCTCTTCACAACCCTCCTCCTTCTGAGGCAAAACATCTAACAAGCAGGCTCTCCATGACTGGATGCATCTGGCATCTGTCCACTCCCCTCCCTTAACCACTGTGACTTTTTCCATCTTCATAAGCAGGGAAAGCAATCACCATAACGAACGTCTCTAAAGCTCTCACCACGGCACTCGGGATGTGCTAAACGAAATAAACACACATCAAGAGCCCATTAATGGCACTCTCCCCGTGCCCAGCAGCCACAGTCAGGCAGGAGGGGGACCAAGAAGGGATGTTAATGTACAAAGCAGAAACCCTTGAAAAGAGAGAGCTGAATTACTACCTATTTTTTTCCTATTTTTTCCCCTGTTTTCAGATCACTGCATCTTCACCGCTGGCACACAGCTGTGCCCACACCAGGACAGTGCTAGTAGGGGAGAGCAGTGGTACGTGCTGTGCACAGTGACACTCCTCATGGTGTACCCTCCCCTGCGTGACCCATTGTGCCCAGCCATCCTGCCCTGGCAAGCTTGCCTCTCTTTCCCAGCCTCCCAGACACAACGCACAGGGGGATTTTGGAGCAAACTGGCTGGCCAAGAGTGGCAGTTATCATCAAGGACTGTGGGGAAGAGACCTCCGGCTGGAGAGCAAATGCTCCAGGTCTGGCGGGAGCATGAGCAGGAGCCAGCTGTCCCAGGGTGAATTTATAGGATACAGCCATGCCAGTGGGACAGCTCACTGCTGAAAATCAAGGGGGTTTTCCTCTTCTCTCAGGCTCATATTGGGCCACTTAACCAGGAGCAAGAGTTTTGTTCTGGTCAGAACTGAGCCAAGAAATTTCAGGATGCTGGAAAGGCACAAGCCACGGTGCAGGTCTATGGCTTGACCCCAGCACGAGCAGCCCCTGCCTCTTCCTGCTCCCTCCTTCCCCTCCTTTTCCTGCTGCGTGGCTTTTGACTTAAAGCAGCAAAGGATGCCCGACAGGAGAAAAATAATACCCCAGAGCTCTGGCTTGATGAATGCAAACACAGCCCCCTTCCCCTCTCCTCCCAGGTAGAGCTGCTGAAATCTGGATAAACACAGTGGAGCTGTTGTGGCTGTTGGTGTTGGCCATGCTGCGTTGTGAGGCTGCCAGGCCTTTTAACAGGGATACGCTTACAAACGAGAGTGAGAGCCTGGGGGAAAGCAGGGCTGGGATGGGGGCTGATTAATAATAACAGCCCTTCTGCTCGCTGCATTGATGTGTATTAGATCTACTACCAAAAAAATGAGAAATTAAATGGCTTAATGCTACTAGCTCTTCAGTGCCAGCGCTGAATAACTGCCACGCTAGTAGACACACAGGCAGTTATACACTTCCAATCTAAATTGTTAAAATTAAGCATATTGCAACCAAATTTTAATGTCACGTCTTCTGCTCGTTGGAGTTCTCAAATCTGTTCTTTCAGCTACCAAAATTAAAAGACTGCTTTATATTCTGCAGGCTTAGAGGTGACTTTTTTTCCCCACAATTAATTAGTTTGAAACTAACAGGGCTAAGTCACTATAAGTTTCAGTGATGGAGCTGTTGGGATATGTGTGTATATATTTTTTTTTTTTCCACTTCCGAGCTGCTCCTTCTTATCTGGCAGCAGGCTGCCAGCGAGTGAGTCAATATTATTCAATGCCTGCCTGACAGCTTAGGTGAAATGATCTGACAACCACAAGCAAAGCCCCAGCAGCAAGTGGCCACATCACAGAAACCCCCTTCAGCCTTGGCTCTGTGGACCTGTTCCAGCTGTGGGGCCAAGGAGAAGGCAGGCGTGGGGACACAGCCCAGCTTTCCAGAGGGTCCAAAGGCTAAGCTGGAAGTGGTGGGGAGGGCTGTGCTGCGCTGGGTTGGGTTCTCTCAACCCTGTTCTTCCACCTTGTGCGGAAATCCTATAAATGTAACACGGGAATTGAGTGTGATTTATAACCCCCACGTCCCCAAAGGCAGCATGGACCAGATGTTTCAAAGCTAGCTGCTGGTTTTGTCACTGGTAAAGCACTGTGGGCTGGATTTTGCCTCCACAAATGCAGCTGGTTAATTGATTAATATGACTTGAACACCCAAGGCCCTGGAGGACACCTGCCACCAGGCTGGCATGGATGCCTAAACAACCCTAACCTTATTTGCAAAATTGTAGGCAGAAAGCTGCCCAAGCGAGGCTGAGCCACAGCGGGGCCATGTACACAAAACAATGCCATGATTCATCCGAGATTGCCATAACCCATCGCATTTCATCAGGATGCTGTGGCATTTAAAATGGCATTTCCTCCCATCTGCTGTGCATTAGCAGACAAAGAAAAAGGAGGAGGGGGAGAGAGAACAGCAAAACAAAGGGGGGAGAAAAAATGGGAATCCTGAGTCAGTTTGTTCGCAAAGCCCCTCCTTGTCCTTGCAAAGCCCGAGCCCACCCCGCCAGGCAGAGGGCAGGGAAACTGGCTTTGTCTCCAGCACTGCCCGGGGCCTGGCTGCAGCCCAGGACACGTTCCCCGGGAGGTGGTGAGAGATGCTGATATCAGCGGTGACTCAAACCCCCACAGAGCAGCACCTGGCAACCCTCCCTCCACACTCCCAGAGCTGCCAAACCAGGGGCACCAGTGAACAAATCCCCCCAGGCTAACCACTGTGGTGGCTTTACTTTTCCTTGGTCATTTCCTCTTCTCCATCTCTCCTCAGATTTTTCTCTGCTTCCTTGCTTCCTTCCCTGCCTCATCTTCCCTTGGAAATGAGAACCCCTCCCTCTGTCCCTATGTCTCCCTTCAGCACTTACCTCTCCTCTCTCTGCCTGTGCTCCCACCTCCTCTCCCCACTGTCCCTTGACACCTTTCATCTCCATCCATCTCTTGCACACCCCCTGCTCTGACCCATCCCCACCTCTCCTGATACATCCCCTGCTCCGCTCAGCCCAGGTGGCACCCCCGGGGCACTTTTCAGGAGTGAGAAAGCTCGAAGCCCTCTTGGCTGGGCACTCAGAGCAGAGAAATTCAACTCAGCTTCTGAACTGGGCCATGAAGATTATCCTCCTAAATATGGCTTGCACTCTCAGCTGACAGTCTGGCTTGTGAGACACATCAGAGTTACCTGCTGGGGGTAACAAGGGTCCTGTCTGAATAACGGGCCATATATGATTTATTTAAAGAACAGCGTGCTCGTGTTTATCTGAGGAGACCTTCATTGTTGACTTGAGGATGCACTAAATCCTTGAATGGGTGAAATAGGGAGTGTGCTAGTTGTCCAGGCATGAGATACGTTAATGTTGTTATCTTGAAGATATACTAGGTCCTTGAATGGGAATGTGCTAATTGTCCAGGTGCGAGATATGTTAATGAGTTCCCGGAACGTTAATGAATAGACATGAGTGACTTGTATAAAGAGGGGGCTGAAAGGTTCCCTCGGTGTGCATGACTTTGGTGGAGCGATCCCCCATGCACCCAGCGCTGCCGAATAAAGATAACCTCCGCTCACTCGAATATTGGTGACTTGATTCGTTAAATCATGTCCCTGGCCACCCATTGCACCCCTTGGCTGAGGGATCCTGCCCTGGAGCTGAGGCAGAAGGAGAACACGCCTGCAGCTCACACTCTGGCTGGTATCAGCAGCCACAAAATGGGTCAGGCAAGGAGCTGCACCACCTGAGAAGCAGGCAGAGCACCTCTTCTGTTGTCCCTGGTCCACCACTGTGGTGTAAACACCAGCAGCCGGAGGCAGAAATTTCCTTGGACAAACAGCCTGGGATCCTTCCATACCTAGACCCCACAGGTACCACCCTGCCATCCCTATGGATTTCAAAGTCGCTTCTTTCTGCGACCCCACAACAGGCATAAGCAAATCCACAGGCACCAAACAAAAAGGTCGGACCACGACGGGAGATGTCCCCCCGCCACTGCTACAACACACGATATGCCGGAAGCTTATGGGTGGACAAATACATTAAACTGAAGCTTGCAGAGCAGCAGTGTCCCTGCAAGCCCAAGGGTCCAGCAGATATGCCTAGAGGCTGTCAGCTCCCATTGGGCACAGTGGAGGAAGGACAGCACTCTCCAGCCTGCACGCACACTCCTTGAACCCGGGTTTGGCCCAGACACAAGCAGTCATTCAGAACAGAATAGGTGTGGACAAGTTTGACCCCAAGCAATCACGAAAGAGCATGTGAAAGCGGCAGCGAGCAAAGCTCTCAGCTTGTATGGCTGAGGGCAGGGATGGGGCTGTGCGGTTATTAGCAGTCTGAGCTGAGCTGGCTGCTCAATTACAGCTGTTTTATCCCCTGTCTGGATTTGAAACAGCTTCCTCCAATCTCTTCATGACTCAGTATCTTGGCATGGAGAACACATACCCGAGAGGTTAGCTTTTGAAATCCACCAGGGACATTTCACCTTCCTAAAATAAAGAGTGGGCAAAATATTTTCAACCTCCCTCAAAAAAATGCGCACACACAAAAAATCACTCCTTAATAAGTGTATGTTGTTGGGTCTCAGCTGGCTTTGGGCTGGGGTAGATTTTCCTATTTATAATCATGCAGCTGTACTCTGACTGAATAGCTCTATTTATTATTTGGCATGTTTACTAACCACCTCAAATACCTTCTCTACCTGTAATTGTGGTGCAGCATACATGTTTGATTTTTTTCAGATTTCTTCATTCAAGTGGGTTGTGTTACTCCCAGGCCCCGCACTGTGGTTTGCTAAGGGTATCCATGGTCTGAGGGTATGAAGCTTTGGACTCAAGTGACCCTGAACTGTAGCAGACCTACGAAGAGAGGGGAAAATGGAGTCAATTTTTCAAGCCATTTGTCCATGGGCACTCAGGGCTTTAACATACTCTATTTGCTTCTCTTGAGAGCAGTTTCTCCTGAATGCGTTTCCTCCCATCTATGCTCATCAATCTTCTTCACGTCCATGTTTTACTGAAATTGGTCAAAGCCAAACCCTTTATGCTTTCTAGTGTGTGCAAGTCCTGAGCCATTGTAGAGGAGAGGCCTTAAAATGCAGCAGAGCAGGAGCTTGTCGGACTTCTGGTACCCTAACGCTAGGGAAACTAACGCACTCGGTTTCCCCATGCACCCTGTAAAGCATCATCCCTGGCCATGGAGAGAACAGAGAGCTCTGGAAAAGCTAGCCTTGTGGAAGACTCCCAGCCCAGACGCAGCACACTGCCGCCATTCCCTGCAGGACTTCGCTCCCTTCTTCTGCCTGTAACATGAGCTGATGGGTCTGCCTGTATTACCCCACCTCTGAGAGCAGTCAGTATTCACCTTCCTTTCTCTCTCTGCTGGCATCGTCATGATTTGCAAATCTGCTCACCGATCTCCCAGCCCTCCTCCAGCATGTCCCATCCACCCTGCTTTCTGACCAATCTAAACAGTGCTATTGCAATTCCATGCATCACATAGGGCTCCTTTAATGGTACCACATTTGTTTAGAGAGCTTCATCGCCCAGGAGAGACCCTTAGCTTCTTTTTGCCTGAGGCCTGGGCAGCACCTCCTGTAATCACCAGGCTCCTGGTGGGATCAGACAGAGATAGAGGCAGGGGAGGGTTGGTTCCATGTTAAGATTTGGGGGTTTTTTTGATAATCAAGGCAAACTAAGCACTTCCTGGAGGTGTAAACCATTCTAGACCACATCAAAGTAGATTCAAATCTGTTCATCAATCTGTCTACAGCAGGCAGCGCCCATTGTGTTGTGGACCACAGGGGCTGTATTTCCACCCAACTGCATTTTCAGAGGTGGGTGAAGTCAGCTTCCTGAGGCTGTGCCCCAGGCTGCCTGTCCACTCAGCCCCAGTCCACAGCCTCCTTGGGAGACAACCTTCACTGCTCTCTGCCCTCTCACCCTTATTCTCTGATTAGGAGAACCAGGTCTCCAAACCACACCACCAGCCGATCAGACCTTGTGCCTCAGGTTGTCTCAGAGCAGTAGCAGTCGCCCTGGGCCAGCCGCCCCATCACGGCGTGTGCTGTGGCCACGTTTACACCCAGCATCAATGACCGTTTGTGCAGGGGGAGGTCAGTCCCAGAAAGGACTAGCCAGGTCTGCATTTCATTTACAGGAGCTGTAAAACTGCCACCTGGCCACTGGCTTTACAGCTTTGGATGATGCTGGTGTCAAAGACATTTGGTGCACGAGCCAGATGGAGCCCTGCCAGTTTTTATATTTATATCTTGCCTATAAATACAAATAAAGGGCCTGTATTTTGAGTGAGCGACAGGCGCACCACGGACATTATTAAACCTTCCAAAAATAAACTTCTGCCAAAGTGAAGGGAGCCAGATTTTTCCTGGAAAGTATCAGCATGGGGCCGGGGGTGGTAACGGCACAGCCCCTCTGCCCCCGGGGCCCCTCTCCAACAGCTGCTCTGCATCAGCAGCTTCTTCTTCCCCCTCGCCATTTGCTTGTTTTAGCCCCAAAAATGCCTCAGCAGCTCCTCAGAGCATCTTGATGTCCACTCAACAGTAAACCAGCCCTGAGGATTCATCTCTGGAGCGCTGTACGAGCAAGGCCTCCATCTTCACGGCTGGAAAACTGAAGGGATGTTACTGAAATATCACCGCCCTGCCCCCCCGCCGTCGGTCAGCGGCCTGCCCCCCTCGCTGCCTCTCTCTTCGCCCCCGTTTCCCACCGGGGAGGGTGTAACGGATCCCGGGCCCAGGCACGGCCCACCACGAGGTCACCACGCCGCCCCGCACTACATTTCCCAGAGGGCCGCGCGGCGGAAGCGGAAGTGACGTCTCTCCGCGCAGCAAGCGGCGCCCCCAGGCTGCGCCGAGCGGGCCCGCCATGGCGGTGGACGGCCGCGGGGGGCGGGAGCTGCTCGCCCTCATCCACCAGCACCTGCTGCGCGGCGGCTACGCTCGGGCGGCCCGCGAGCTGCAGGCGCAGACCGGGCAGGTAACGGGCAGCAAGGCCCGGGCGGGGGGGCGGGTGGCGGGGTCTCGGGAGGCCGTACTCGGAGCTCGGGCCTCGGCGGGGCCGGAGGGCCCAGGCCGCCTGTGCTCCGTCACTGGGTGCCGAGCCCGCCGTGGGCCCGTGGCTCCGCGCTGCACCCCACGGGCTGGCCTGGCCCGGCCCGGAGGGGTTTCCCCCGGTGCCGCGGGAGAAGGGCTGAGGTCGGCCGCCGGGCAAAGGCGTCCCGTAGCCGGGGAGCAGCTGCCTCCGAACACGTGCTGCTGCGGCGGGAGCCGCGCCGGGGCCGCCGAGGGGAGGACGCGGCCCTGGGTGCAGCGGGGGCTTCGCTGGGAGCCTGTGTGCGGGAGGGGCACGTTCCCGCTTTCCTGGGCATTTCTGGCAGGGACTGTGCCGTCTCCACTTGTTTGGTGGTCAAATCTTGAAACGGGGCCGAGGTCTGACTCGTGTTCCCTCTGCTTTCACAGAAATTGCTCCCTTCCCTTGCGACCTCTCTCGAGGACATCTTTACCCACTGGGAAAAGTAAGTCGATGGGGGAAATGACTATCAAATAGATTCCAGACTGTGTTAACATCCAGGCTGCATGGCACGTGTGATCTTTATTTGCTAGAATTTCCTGTTGTCAGCGTATTTCCGATGATAACTGTGCTCAGCAGACTTTCCTCTTAGCCTCTGGTTTCAGACCGATTCGTTTCAGATGTTAAAGATTACTTTGGTTTAAAATTTCCAGAGCTTGGAGATAAGCTGTTACTCTAGTTTTGCGCAGCCGATGCTGTTCTTGCCGGTTGGGTTTAGTACTGGAGTATTGTGGGGCTCAGGGTCATGCTTCACTGGAAAAAGTCTTTTCCCCAGTTCTGTTTCACTTTCTTTTTAAAGCCACGTGTTTTTCAGGAGTATTGACCCAAGAAGAGAGAATTTGAGCAGATGCTGAAATACCAAGGCTCTTACAGGGAATTAATCTTTGGCAGAGATCTGTATCTTCTGACTCAGAGGAAGTCTCTTGGTTTCAGCCTGTCCTTTCAAGCCCTTACATGTTCGGCCCCAATGCCTTCCCACGTGAAGGTCTGCAGCATGGAGCTTTCCCATCTGTGGGGTGCAATGACGTTTGCACCCACCACAGTGTGCACAGCTCGCTTTGGTTTGATGCTGGAGTGCAGCACTCGCTGCAGAGAGGCCTGGTGACAGCTACAGAGCTGGGTTATCGGGAAATCAGTGGAGCTGGGCTTCTGTGCCTGTGTGAGGAGTGCTAGAGTGAAGATGCTCCTCAGTGTGGCCGTGCCAGCAGCCTCAGGAAGTGAGTGTTTGTTTCAAAGGTGTCTTCTGCTAGAGTGCCTCATGCCTTGGTGCTACCCTGATTCTTGCTCTTGTGTCTCCATCATTTTCTTACTTGAGCAGGACAAAGACTGGATCTAGGTGAGGGTGTAGAGGTATAGAAATAGGCTTGCAGTTCCTCCCTCTAACAATTTATTGCTCTCCTGGGTATTGATGATGACCTTTCTCTGCACTAGTTATCCTGGGTGCTACAGCAAACCCTTCCAGACACTATTGCTTTTAAAGCCTGGGGGGGCAACAGTGTCCTTGAATCAGGTTTAATTCGTTTCTGTGGCATCACCCTTCTGTTGTCGCCCCACCCCAGAAGTATGCCATTTATTCCTGTTCCTCTCAAGTTATGCCTGGTTTGGAGTCAACATGAGGGATGTATTGACCCGTAGCTTTATCCAGAAGGTGCCCTGCCTGGCTGGAGTGCTCTCATGTGGTTGAGCTGTGACTCTTTCGGTCTTACTGCTTCATAGGCTTTTGGCCTGAACGTGTCTTTCCTCACTGCGCAGCGGCTCTTGCCCATCTGAGTGAGGCTGTCCTACGTGCCCTCCTTCCTTCGGAAACTTCCAAAGTGAACCCAACAGTTGAGATCTGCAGTTAATGAAGAGTGGCCTCCCTCCAGGGCTGCATTTACTCTTGGAGGATGCCGGAAGGGGATGGAAGGTTGCCTGGGGGCAGGGAGAAGTTGGACCTGCTCAGCCCCAGAAGCGGCCAGAGCCCCAGTGCCTGCAGGCAGTGCTGTTTTCCCCTACATAGTACCCCCAGTGCCTGCAGGCAGTGCTGTTTTCCCCTACATAGTACCCCTGAGCCCCATGTCACTCAACAAATTCTTACAGTGATCTGTGTTGTGCTGTCAACTACTACTGAATCAGAAAAGTGTTGCAGCATCATAGTTGCCTGTGTGGTTTGCCATATTATTTTATTAAAAGGGTTATCAGGGTAGTTAACAGAACTCTGTAATAGCAAATGTGCTTTCAGCTTAGCCTGCTTGCAAAAAACTTGCTGTTACAGCTGTGTTACTCAAACACTAATAGTAAGCACAATCTTTGCTGGACAAATTGTTAAACTAATCTTATTTTTAAATCAGATGAACACATAAAATAAGCTTAACTGGCACAAAAGTGAGGGGTTTTATCGCCAGTAATTGTGTGTCTCAGGGCTCATAAGTATTGCATGTATGAATCACACAGATGTGTGCCCAGCCAATGTTATCCTCGGAATAAAGCAAAAGTATTTCAAGTGAAAACACAGGTACATTAAAGATAACTTTAGCCACATCATCTCTTCTGGCACAGATAGGATTTGGAGCCTGGAGACCTCTTTCTCCAGCTTAATGTTTTAACCCAATTGAACAGCTTAAGTGTTTAATGCTCATGTGTGGCCTCTTCCCTTGTTTCAACACATCATCTATAGGTCCAGCCAATTCCTTTCTTAAATCTCTTTGCAATCTGACTTTTCTGTCCATTTGGCCTGTGAGCCCAAGTTCAAATGGCTTTTGCAGCCTTTAGATTTACTTTTGGCCTTGTGGAATACCAGGATCTGTTTGGGGATCACTGCCTTAACCCTGGGACTGCAGTTGTTGACTGTCTGGCTATAGCTGCCTCCTGGAGATGGAATTTGTTCTGTAGGATGCCTTTGCTCCATAGTGAACACCAGCCTGACCATACGCACTTTTAAGTTTTCTGCTAAAGTGAGAAAGAGTCTGCCTAGGACACAGGGGAAAAAAAAGTCTGTGTTCAGTATCTTCTCGAGTATTGCAGGGATATACTGCCCTTGGGAGTCATGAGGAGGAGTGGAGATGTCCCTTGCAGGTTAGAGAAGCATTTCTCCCACCCCCTTAGGAGCTGTAGGGCAATGACACTGCATGTCCTTAGGCTAGAGCCTGACTTGAGAGTGGATTAATAATTGTATTCCAATTTGTCCAAGATACTTTTTCCCCCATTTTGACACAAATTCTGTTACCTCAGAACTCCATCGAATTCCAGGAGAAGAAAGGTGAGTGATGAGGAGGCAGCCATCCCAGAAAAGATCAGAGTTCCTGATCCTGTGAGCAGCTCTGAGAGCTCAGAAAAAGAAGATGATGAGAAGGAGAAGGCAAAAGCTGCGAATGGTAAGGGCCTTTCATTTCTCTGGTGTGGACAGAGTAGGACTGGAGGCTTTTGTAAGAGCAGCCTGACTTGCTTGGCTAAAGAAAATGCTTGTAAAGTGATGGCTATTCCCTTGTGCTCTCAGAAAAGTAAGACAACTAATTTAGCACCCCCTTCTCATGTGGAGTTTCTGAGGAACATAAATACCTGCTGAAGCTAAAAAAAAAACGGTTACAATTCATTGGGGAGGGATGGGTGTTGCTTGGATGAAGCCTTGGGAACCTAACGCTGCTCACTGTGGAGCACCTTCTAGTTGGTCCCAGGTGGGTGCTGGGCCAGAAAAGACAGGCCTGTTTCATGGATGAAGGAAGGACTTGTTAGTTCGTCTGGAAAGCCAGTGCCTTCTGTCTGAGGTGGGGATAAATCCCTAGTGCAGCTGATGTAGCAGGCATTGGCTTGCGTAGTCTAACAAAAATCTATGTGTCTTATAAATTTTGGGTCAGTCTCTCTGCTGTAGACCGGCCCTTGGAAACATGCAGATCTTGCCAGGTTCTTTGCCTTGGTGGTGGGGAGAAGAGTGGGGTAGAGGAGCAAAGCACTTGCCTGTCACAAGGGCAGCAGTGGTGGTGTTGGGGTGGCTGTGGAGAAGGGACCTTACCCTGCCTGTTGAAGCCTTTCTGCAAACCAGAGGCCATCTTGATGTGAGGTGCGCTCACATGATTTCTCTTTGGCTCTCTTTTGTGCAGCAGCCAGCCTCTCTCTGGCCACAAACTCAGTAGTGAACGTAGAAAGCACTGAAGGTGATGATTCCTCGTCAGAAGATGAGACACCAGCTGGAAAAGGTGCAGTTACGGTAAGGCAGTTCTTTCCTTGCGTTTGAAGATTGATAGTACTCTTGAGGCCAGGACTGTCCCAGACTGGCATGTGTAGAATTGTGGCCTGGGGTGGCATTAATATTTAAATAACCCTCCTATGCTGGCATAAGCCTTCTCTTAGATATCTGTCCCCCAAGTGCTTCCCTAAAGAGCTCTATGGCTTGCCCAGCTGCTGGATTGCTGTTTAAGGTATGTTGCGTCCAGTTTAGTCCCTCATCTGTCTGTAAGCTTCTAATTTATTTTGTTTCCTGTAGGTGACACCAGCTGTGGTGACTGGCAAAGCTGCTAACTCCTTGCGTTCTCCTAACAAACCGGCTGCCCCAGCAGGCAAAACAGCAGTGCTGCCTGCTGCAAACAGAACTGTGGTCTCAAATAAGCAGCAGCCCAATGTGCCAGCTGTGTCTGCAGCTCCAGCCAAGGCTGGGCAGAAACTGCCCAGTCCTGGGAAGCCCAGACAAACTGCAACAGCCGTGGCCAAAGTAGGTCAAAGCAAAGCACCGGTAATGACCAAAGCACCAGAAAGCAGCAGCAGCAGCAGCAGCAGCTCCTCGTCAGAGAGCGAGGAAGAAAAAGAGATGCCGACTGCAAAGGCCCCAGCCCCCAAAGTGGGTAAGGAGCCTTCGGGGTGTGGTAAATGCATGTGTGCTCCAGCTTTGCTGCGAATCAGGTCTGAGCCATGCCTTCAGCATGTTCCTTTCAGCTCCCTTGCTGGAAAGCTTGGTGACGCTTGTTCCTTGGGGAGGCTGTGAGAACACTGCAAAGCAGCCAGCTCCAGAGCTCTGTGGGATGAATCCAGCATGCTTGCTCCCATTTCAGGCAGCAGATTCTGTGCTAAGATGTCTGGCAGCACCTAGCACTACAGGGTTGGAGATAACAGCATAGCCTTTCTGGAGGAGATGCAGTGTTAATACTGCAGATGCTTTCAGCTGTTTGAAAAGGCACTGCAGCATCTTCTCTTTATTCCCAATTGCAAAGCAATTGGTTCTGGCTTTTGAAGTCTTTAGGGAAATCTTTTACTGCTTTGAAGTGTGTGTGTTGGGGGGTGATGTGAGGAGTAGATCATAGAAGCTCTGAAAATGGTCCTTCTCTTGGATCTTTTCCAGAGGAGGTCCAGCCAGGCTGGATGCCCCTGCAGGGAGCTATGTGTGGCTGGGCAGCTCCCCATAGGGTCAGAAGGTGGCCAGGAAGGATTTCCCATCTCTGCCTGCGCTCGGGGGAGTGGTGCTTGTGGGCCAACATTTGTCTGGAGAAGCTGTTCCCAGCAGGCTATTGACGCTTCCAGGAGGGCTAGGCCCTCTTTTCTGCAAATCCCCTTAGCCCTTTTTGCTGCTTGTTTTGTTTTCCTCACTTCAAAAGCTGCATTAGCATCACACTCTGGGAGCTCAGAGCAGGCAGCAGCTGTGGCATCTCCTCGTTTGTGTTTCAGAGCTGAAGCAGGCAGCTGGGGCTGCTGAGAGCAGCAGTGAGGAATCAAGTGATGAGACATCCTCTGAGGAGGAACCTGCAACTCCAGCAGTCCAGGTAACCTTTCCAACCCAAGTTCCTTGTCTCTACAAAATCACTTCTCTTCCCCTGAAGGAAAGTATTCTGACAAAACCCCATTTCTTGAGTGTGTAAGGTCCCCAAACCCAAGGCCAGAGAAATGTGCTGTGTGGCTGAGAGTCCCGCTAACCCCTGCCAGCTATTCCACTCCTGTTCCTTCTAGTGCCTGAAGTTGAGGGAGATCCTTTGAGCTGTAGGAGGTGATTGGTGTACAATTCCACAGATGTAGTCAGGCAGTTTATGGAGAAAGTGGCTTCTTGCAGGTACTCCACAGCCTGTGGATCTGAACAAGCCTGTCCTGGTCAAAGTTAGCAAGGTAGCATTGTTAAAAAAGATTCCACGCAGTTACAGCTCTTAATTGGTTTCTTCTAAAGTTGTTTTCTGGTTCTCCTGTTCTGTTTTGTTCCCCCTGTTCCCAGGTAAAGCCAGCTGTGAAAAGTGCACCTGCTGCTCCAGTGTCCCTCAGGAAGAATGCACCGAGGCAAGTGGTGCAGGCACCAAACCAAGCCAAACCCGCATCCACAACGGTTCCTGGGCCTGCAAAGCCTGATGATACATCAGAGAGCAGTGACTCCTCAGACAGCGAAGATGAGGAACTTCCATCAATAACCCAGGTGCATCTATCTGAGACTGTCTCTCTTTGCATGCTTTTCCAGGGCTAGGAATTGCAGTGAAAAGAAAATTTTGTAAATAGATGTAATATATAGCAAAGTCATCTTGGGGGTGGGAGGAAAGAGGCATGGGCTGTTTAAATCACCTCACCTCACTTTCTTTGTTCTGAGCTTTAATCAAGCCACTGTGCCTTTCTTAAACATTTCCGTCAGTACTTTTAAATAAAAAAAAAAAACAAACCAGCAATTCTTTTCCCACCTGAAGGGGTAAATTGGCATGGTTGAATTTACCTCTCAGCTATAAATTGCCATAAATAGTGTCTAATTTGTTGGAACTGTAGTGCAGCTTAGCTTCCCTGCTGTGGAGAGTACAAAATGCTGCAGTGTACTTCACTGGAGGGGACTGGTAGTATCAGCAGGCTGATGAAGAACGTCTGGTCCTGCTTTCTCATCTTGGGAGACTATCCCCACACAGCTAGATGAAAGGATGCCTTGTGTCCTGCTAGCTGCTAATCTTCCTCCAGCATTTGCCTTTCCCAGGGGGCTCTGAAATCTCTTCCCTTGATTATAGTCTGAGCAAATGAATTACACTGCTGAGGGATTTGCCTTGTTTTATGCTGTTCTTGTCTTGTCCAGACAAAGCCACCTCCAAAAACCCCCCAGGCCATCCCACCCCGAGTGAAACCTACACCAGCAGCATCACCCTCTGGCAAAGTAGCTCCAGCAAAAACACTTCCAGCACCAAAACCAACAGTGCCAAAGCAGGCCAAAACCACACCGGGAAAGACTACTGCTCCCGTGAAGCCTGCTGAAGGTATGAAGTCAGAGGAGAGCTCTGACTCCTTGAGCAGTGAAGAGGAGGATCTCCCTGTGCCCGTAAGCCAGAAGGTAAGTGATGGCACATTCAGCTCAGTGCCAGGAAATGGGATATGCAAGACAATTGTTTAGCCCTTAAATGCTACTACTGATCTCCTTGAACAGCAGCAGCATGTAGTATGTTGCATCTCAGTCTCTTAGAGAGGAAGATCTTTCTTTCTACTTGGAGACAAATACAGCCCAGCTCTTCTCACCTAGCTGTACCAGAGGAGGATGGTGGGTAACCTCTCTGATACCAACTGTTTCACCCCATGCCTGCCTTGCCCCTCTGGAGTGGGCCTGGTGTGCAGTTCACAGGTAGCTTGGTCTTGGCTCTTCTGTGAGGGTTTGTTTAGACCTCTCTTGACAGAAGGACCGTGAACTCAGGCTTAGGTGGCTGAACTTGAAGGGAAACAAATCCCTTCCTGTGAGCATCCTTAAACATATTGTGTGACACCATTTGCATTAAGCTGCAGGGCCTTTCAGAAAGTGCCCTGAAAGCAGTGTTTTGGAGATGGCAGCTATTATCTGCAAGGGAAGAAGGGAAGCCGGGGGCAGAGCCTCACGTGTCCTTGCCAAGGAGGCTCTTTGTCAACACGTCCTTTCACTATTGACAGGCAAGAGCCAGAGAGGCTCTGCGTTTTTGTCTTTATAGCCTTGGTCTGCTAAGGTGGGTGGAGGGGGACGCATCTCCAACAGTTGGCTCTGTGCTGCTCTCTTCCTGCGTGACTATATGTGAAGATTCAGCTCTGGGCGGCGGGAGCAGCTATTCTGATAGCTGTGCCACAGAGTCCCACTGTAGAACTATCGAGACTCATTCATTGCAGCAGGGTTATAGGTGAAGGATGTGCCGGGGTAGGTTTGTTTCCTGCTGGCCAGCGTTGATTAGAAGCTGGCAGCAACAGGTAGCTGTCTTGCTGGTGGCTATTTAACCACTTCAGCATCTTTCCTCTTGCAAACTGGCGATTACCCCTCAACAGCCACAGTAAGCAAGAAAGAGCTTGTCATCGAGGGAGCTCTATTTTTGCCAAACAGGCTGTTTCTTCCTGTGTTAGTAGCCTACAGGCAGAGACCACGAGTGAAGCCTGAAGATAAACCATTAGGCTCAGCTGTTGTCCACAGTCCTGTCCTCCCAGTCAAACTCTTCTTAGCTCATCCTCACCATCTGCTACTTGGGCATATGCTAACCACTGAGTTACTGTATCCTGCAACTTCCTCTGGCTTCTGTGCAAGATCCAAACAGAACAGAGCGTTGGAAGCTGCTTCATCTTTCCCTGTGGGGGTGGATTAGCACAATTAAAATGAACATCATGCCTAAATTGAACTGCTTAATTGGTATGTTTACCCCTGAAGACTCAGGAATATTTAGTCAAAGAAGTTGACAAGGTGTTTGCATATTTTGGGGATGAAGGATGGTGATGGGGGACAGTCTGGATTGACCTTGAAGATGCTATGAGCTACTTTTCTTTTGGAACTGCTAATTCTGCTGTTTCCTCTTTCCTGGATGTTTTGGGCCAAAGATGGCACTGAAGCCCTTTATGGACAGGCTTTGGCTTCTGCTTACCAGGACTGGGTATGAGATGCACCTGCGTGTGTTGGGAGCATGTGTCTTCCTTGTGCATCCCAGGAAAACCTGTGCAGGCTGGACTGGTAAAAGTTGTGCCTGCAAGTTTTTATCTCTGACCACAGGCCCTGGTGGTGAGAAGCCAAATCTTCCAAGAGATGGAGGATCCCTTTCCCTCCCTGAACCTTGTCCCCACTCCCTTGCAGGTTTCATTTGTACCTTTGCTGTGTCGTGACACAGCTGAGATACTGGTCCCAGTCTTGATACGCTGGCAGTGCTTCTGCAGTGCACAGGCAGCTACGGAGTGTGATTGTTACAACACGCTCAGCGCACGTGGCTCAGCGTTGTTTCCCCCCCTTGTCATGCAGTGCTGCATGATGCAAATGGTCTCAGCAGAGTGGCAGTGGGTTGTGCGGGAGCTGAGTCATTACACTTGTACCGAGGTGCAGGCAGCTCTGGGTTTGGGGGCTGGAGAGGGAGCAGGAAAGATAATTTCCTCTTGAATTATTTCCCTCCCTTCTGAGTTACTTTGGTACCTATGACTCTTTAAGTTGTCAGAAGCTCTCTGCCTGTGTTACCCTGCTCCCCAAGTGTAACTCAGCCTTGCTGCTGGCTGGATCCCACCTGGGGCCACACCATAGGACATGGCGGCTGTCAGGCATCTGGCAGTGACCAAGGTGAGGTGGGTGGAGGGATCTTGGCCTTTTCCCAGGAAGATCTGAGGAGTCCCAAGGCTCTGTAAAGCTTGTGGTGGTTTCTCTGTGAATGTAGTTAAGTTCTTTCTGTGTCAAGATGCCTCTGTGTGGCAGCTCTTTCCCAATCTCTTGCTAAGTTAGGAAACAAAGCAGTCCTCATGCTGTGCATCTGAGTAGGGAGAGAAGCCAGTCCCATTGCTATGAAGGTCTTAAAAATGAGCGAGTGGGGCCTGATCTCAGTAGACTCTTTGCTTGCACAGCAGTGCTTGGGAGCAGAGCTAGCACGTTCGAGTAAAGTGTGTGAATTCTTGTGTCTGCTTCAAGTAGTTCTCTCTTCAGCGTTGCAAATCTGGCCTCTCTCCTGGGGAGATAGTGACTCACTGGTATCAAAACAAAACAGACAAGTGAGGCTTGCAATCCCCCCTCTCCAAGTGCTTGTGGAGGTTTCTGTTTCTCTAAGCAGAGTCAAAATGTGCTTGGCTTCTTTGAAGAGCTGTTCTGTAATGGAATAAACATGCAGATGCTGTTGTCTGTTTAGTGTTTGGCTTGGAGATGATAAACACTGGCCCAGTGGCAGCCCTTGGTGGGGCAGTGCCAGGAAGCATGGTAAGATCCGTTTCCCTGGGAGGCTGCTAGGCTGGTGCTTTCGGTTCCTGGCCAGGAGCAGCCCCCAGGAGAGGTGGCACTGCTGAAGTCTTCCTGGTCCACTGCCGTGGGGTGGGAGGGTATCACTGTGTTAGCAGCGTGGCGGGGTTGGGAGAGGGGTATGACAGGGGCTGCATAGCCAGGCAGGAATCTCTCTCACCTTCTTGTGGGAGACCTGGAGATGGAGCCCTGGGGCAGGCTGCTGTCACATGCAGGTTGGATGCGGTCTGCCTGCCCTGGCGAGCGTGATGTACTCTTTGGCAGAGCAGCCTGGAGATGAGCGATGAGTAGAGTAAACTGAGTAGGTGCAGAGCACTGCGAGCCTGGAGAATATCTGCGGGTGGCAAAGTTACCAGATCTCTCGGCAAGCTCTCCTTCCGCCACCACAAGCCTTCAGCAGTGTGTTGGAGGGGTTATCTGCATCCCTTGGCCCAAGCAGGGGGAGGGGCAGGGAAGAGATAGTCTCACCTGGCAGTTGTGTATCTGGTGCTGTGAGAACTGTGGCTTCCTAGTGCTGATACACCAGTTGCTTGTGCCAGTGGCTTGTGGCCTGTCCTGGGACATCACAGTGTTGGCACATGCTGTAGAAAGGCACAGTCCAAATGAGTTGCAGGGTTTTTTGTTGTCTGGAGATTTCTAAATTCTGAGACTTGTTGACAGATCAGTTTCCAAGGTGGGTCCCAATCTTGTCTTTGTCTGCCTTCTGTGTTCCCAAACGCTTGTTTCAGCCCCTGTGTTGAGCTCTCCAGCAGCTCTAGGATCTGGTATTGTCTCTGAATCTTACAAGTGTTTTGGCACGAGGTTTCCCAGCTCCTGCTGATTCCCCAAGGCTGCAGGGAGGTCATGCTTAAATAAGAGGCTTACTTGAAATGGGTGTCTTGGGGTTGCAGTGCTTCTTCCTGTCCAGCCAGTGTCTTGGGCTCAATAAGGAATTGCTGTTATGAGCTTATGAGCATTGTTATCTCTGCAGGCTCTTGTAAAACACACTCGGGCTTCCTGTCAGAAGCATATTGCTAAATGCAGTGGTATGTGTCTTCAGCAGCTCAATCCAGGCAGTAACTGAAGCCCCTTCCAATCTTGACACGCCAAGGTTGGAGTGAGTGTTAGTAACAGCTGTGTTAGGTTAAAACAAAACCCAGCTTGAGCTGAAACTGCACTTAAACTCCTAAACAACACCTGTATTAATACCACATTTCTGGGCTTGTGTTTCTTTGTTAAGAGGTTAACAGAACAGCCTGGGCCTCTTCCCAACCCGAGCCAGGCTGCCAAAGCTAGGCCGCCTGAAAAAGCAGTGGGAAGCATCTTGAAAACCCAAGCCTCAGAAAGTGGGAGCAGTGACTCGTCTGACAGTGAAGAGGAGTCCCCTGCAGCCCAGACAGAGCCTCCACAAGCTGGTAAGTCTTCTGATAGGGGCCAGGGCCCCTCACCTGCATCCTTGCGGGTTTACTTCTCTCCCTTGTACATAGAAATGCCCAGCCTGTTGTCATAGCTCCTGCTCTGTGGACAGTCACGGAGAGCAGCTCTTTCTCAGTCTCTTATGACAATCTCTGATGCTTTTCCTGCAGTGGAAACCAATGCTGTACCCCAGTCAACAAATGTGAAGACGGCACCAGCTCCAGCCCCAGCCCCTCCACCAGTGGACAGCAGCGATGATTCCAGCCAGGAGTCAGATTCAGAGGAGGAAATAGTCCCCCCTTCTCAGGTAAGGAGCCACTGACCGTGGATGCTTTTAGTCCTGCATGCTTAGGAGGTCTCAGGACTTGTGAGGTGGTAGTTGGGTGGGTGATGAGCAGTGCAGAGAGGAGCCCTCCCATTAGCTGGACCAGGTTTTCTTGGCAGCAGTGTCCCTGGGTCTCGCTGACCCTGGCTCTGGGTACACATCTCTGCCACAGCAAGCTTGCAGTGTGTGAGAGCAGTGGAGCATGTGAATGTTCTGGCAGGAACATGAATAGATGTATGAGCCCAGACCTCCTCTGGGACTCTGTCCCCTCTGGCCTACTCGAGGGAGTTAGACTGCAAAATTCTTGCAGGCAGAGTCTTTTCATGAGCTGGGTGCCTCCAAGGCAACCCACCCCCTGGTTTCTCCCAAACCCCTGGGTGCAGCTGGAGCTCTCTGGACTCCCCTTCCACAGTCCTTGGGAGGCTGGATGGATCTGCCCTGAAGGGTAGCACAGTAGTCTTGCTTCTTTTAAGCTAGTGGGGCCAGACCCCTGCCTTGGAGAAGGGAGGTGGCCCCGTATCTGTGCCGAAGGCGCTGCTGAGTGTCATGGAGTCAATCCCAGCTCTCTCACCTTGAGTCTGCTCACTGCTCTTTGTGTCTCCGTGCCAAGTCCCATAGGGCTGTGGCTGAGCTCCCTAGGGCCTGAGTTGCCTCTCTGTGAAGCTGGCTCGGGTGTTGCTGCTGAGCCCGAGAGAGAAACCACATGGAGAAACGTTGATTGAGGAATGTGGCTACCGTTCCTACATGGTGATGGCTTGGCTCTGTGCTGAACCCAGGGCTTAGTGGCCAAGTGTACTTCTTGTCCTGCACATACGCATCCCCTGTCTGGCCAGCACCCTTGCTGGGAGAAGGGAATTACGTGCACTCAAGGAAACTCTTCCCCATGTTGGCCTGATGCTGTGGCCAGCGGAAAGGCTGTCTCCCCCCACGTGGCAGGCAGGCAGCCTGAGCAGCCCTTGATTAAAGCACGTTTATAGTACTAAGATTGTATAAAATAATGCAGTTGCTGTAACGAGCTTTGTGCAAGACGGCTGAGCTCTCACGTCAGATCAGCGACTCTGCATGGTGGAACGTTGCCTTCCTTTCTGAAGGCCAGATGTGTGAGAGAAATGTCAGCCCACAAAGGCCCAGCTTGTCAGAGATCTGGAGAGGGAGGGCTGCTCACGTAGCCTCGTTTGTAACACAAACCAGGAGGCTGAGCACTACATTGGTCTTGCTCCCTCCTCTGCTGGCATTTGTGTCTTGGACCTGATGTCAGTGTCTGAATTTCCATGACCCTGGCTCTTCTATTTTTAACCCCTCTTTACATTTAGTTTGATGGGAGGTTCCAAATGTGAGGCAATAAAATTGCTTCTTGTTAATTTGCTCTCTAATCTGTGGCTTACTTGTGGACCTGAAGGCAGATTTGCCCTGTGGTTGGTGTCTTTGCTTTATCTGTGCGCCAATTAACTCTCAACGTGTGATTTTTATAGTGTAGGAGACACCCTGCAGTCCAAGTGCCTGCTTTGCAAAGTAGGGTTTGCAACTGCAGTCTTGCTGGTGCTGCAGTGGACAGGAATCTCTCAGCCTGCAAGCACATCACATTTTGCCTGCCTGCCCTCAGGATGTATGCCTTTGGGGCGCTGAGCTAATGCTTTAGGCTCCGAGGAGACAGAGCTGGCCTGTAAGGGGGGAAAAAAATAATCTCATCCTTTGTGCTGTGCTGAAAATGATGGAAGGGCTCAGGAGTTAGTGGTGAATTGGTGTATGCTTCTGTCTCTCTTCCTTCCGAGTTGTGCTCTATCCTAATTTTATTTCTCATTTGTTTTAGAGTCTGTCCCAGCAGAACGTCAAAGCAGCCAAGGTTTTGAGCACAGTGACTGCCAAGGCTAATGCCACACTGCCTTTGGGGAAGGGGATAAAAGCGCCTGCTGTCCCTCCAGTTAGCAGAGTGTCTGAGAACTTGAAAAGTGATGCGCTGGCAGAAGAGGTAATGATGGAGGAGACTAAAGTGGGGAGCTTCCCTGGGGAGAGTGGGCCAGTGGGTCTTCTGGAATTTGAGACTGGTGCAGTGTCCCCAGCTGAGGAAGCATGGTCGTGGAAGAGGGGGGACGGGGGCTGCTCTATTTTAACCACTGTTACTGCACCATAAGGAGAGGCAGTTGAGCAGAGGGTAGCTCTTGTGCCTGTCTTGTTCCTGCCTCCCAGCTAGCAGGCTGGTTTCTTCCTTCTTTTATGATGGCAGTGCTCTGTACAGTTAGGAGTTCTCTGCTTGGCCACAGATGCCTGCTTCATCTGTGGGCCAGGGGGAGATGGGATTTCTGTGCCCTGTTTGAGAAGTTCTTGGGCTAACCTTGACACAGACTGAAGCAGTACGGCTGAAGAAAGGCTGAGGTGGTCCAAGCTCTTCTGCTCTGAGCTGCTTTGTATAGTTCATGGGCATGAGCAGTTCCTTTCAGATGCACTTTGTCTTCCTCACCCTAGGTCCCCACTCTTCCTTGCCTAAAGCAAACTGTTCCTGTGGGAAAAGCTTCTCCAGCTAATACTGCCACCCCGCAGGCTGCTTCACTTCTGGGAAGTCACACTGCAAAGTCAAGGAAGCCAGGCCTGCAGCCAGCGCAGGATGCCCAGCTGAGCCAGGCTGCCCTGCCCACCCAGGCAGAGGAGACCTCGGGCAGTAGCAGTTCCTCAGACAGCAGCGACGAGGAGATGCCCAAGCAGCCCCCCAAACCTGGTCAGTTCTCCCAAAAAGATCTTCTCAGTGCTGCTGGCCAAGCCAGGGTGGGGACAGCATTTTGTTACGCCATGGGAGGTGTGTCACTTTAACATGGTGTTTGGAGAGGGATTCCTCCTTTCCCACTTGGCAGAGCACTCCCCTTTCTTTGAAGGCAGAAGGCCTTTTGGTGGTGGCTGGGTGAGTGAGCTCAGTCCCAGGCAGCAGTGATGAGTTTAATGGGATGAATTCTTCTCCTCCAGCAGGCTCACTGCAGAAACCAGGAGGGACCCAGCCAGCCCACAGCTCCTCCTTGGAGTCCAGTGAGGAGAAGGCAATGTCACAGGTATAGTGCCTGAGCAGTCTGGGATCCTCTCAGGTCTTGCAATTAGCTCCTAAGTAGGACAGAGAGGACTGAATTCTCAGGCGTAGCAAACAGAGTGCTGAGTGGGTTTGCCAGCACAGAAGTGGGGGGCCCCCAGTGCAGTGCTGTGAGCAGGGCCTTTTAGTGGGGGCAGAGAGAGGCTTTTGAACCTGGAATGCCTCCCCAGGCAACTGAGCCTTGTGTCCAGGGCTCATGGTGCCTTCCTCAGGAAAAGGGATGCAAGGAGGTGGTGCCTTGCAAGGGTTAAACCAGGAGAACTGGTGCACAGTGCCAACAGCAGCAGGATTTTTTCCCCAGTTTTATTTGTAACATAATCTGTGTCCAAGCCATTAAATTCCCTTTGTAAGTAACGTGCAGGGCGTGCAGCACATCTGCAGTGCATTAGCTGTGCTTGGGTGCATGCTAATGGCCAGGAGCCTAACCCAAGCCTGCTTTACTGGGCGAGAACAAAGAGGAGAACCTCTGGCCATCAGTTCTTGTGGCTGTCAGCTCACCTAGTGTCTCCCTGTGCTGGTCCTGGCAGCTGTGGCCTCTCTGCAGGGCTGGCTGAGCTGTATAGGGTCACTCCGTGGGTGGCCAAAGGTGGGCCCTTCACTTGGAGGGTGGGGGCAATAGCAGCAGAGACAGATCTGTGCGTCTGGCTGTGGGAGGCTGCTCTGCTGTGGATCCTCAGTATCTCTGTGCTGTTTCAGTCCCTCCTGACAGGCTATATGGGCCTCTCCAAACCTCCAGCAGCACCCCAGGCACCAAAGACGGTTCCTCCCGAGTCTGTAGGCAAAGCCAGGCAAGGGAAAGCAGCCATGACTGCTGCAAACTCCCTCACCCAGGCCTCCGCGCAAGCAGCCCCAGCCAACAGCTCCAGCAGCGACAGCAGCGACTCTGACACAGACATCGACCAGGTGGCTGCAAACCACAAAGCAGGTGGGTCTCCTTTGACAAGGTTGGAAGTCTGCTTTGCCCAGGAGCAAATCTCTGCTGGCATGAGAGGGTGACACTGGGACAGGGCCCGCTTCCCCAGTGTGTCTCCACCGCAGAGCCCCAGCGGCATGGAGTGCTGCTGCCTTCTGCTGGCTTCCCTCAGCCATGACACAGCCCTCTCCTGGAACACCCCTCCTGTGCTGGCTGGCTTGCAAGGCTCTGTGCTCTGTATCTTGGCCTTTTCCAGGTTCTGCTTTAACTGCAATAATTAATGCAATTAATGGGAGCAGGTAAGGCTCTCCCTGAAACTGATGCACACTGCATTGGTGTGCTGTGGTAGTGATGGCTTTTACAGAAGGTTGAACTGCTGAAGAACATCTATACGGTGCTGGTATTCAGGCCTCCCCTTGAGTCTTTCTGGGCTCTGTAGCACGTCTGGAGGGCAGAGAGGGGAAGCAAGTGGGAAGACCTATGGAGAAATTACATGTCCTGCTATTTCCCTGTTGTCCTAGTTTGTTGGCAAATTGTAAAACTCGGAGCTGGAAGCTGCTTCTGCTCTGGTGTGATCCTGGCACCTTCAGATGAGCTCTGGTCTGGCTGCGAGCTCTGGCCTGCTCTAGAGGCTCAAATGGGTCTCTTGGGTGCATCATTTAAGTTGTGCAGAGGGCTGTTGAGGAGGTCTGAACTATACGTAGGCTCAAGAAGGCCCAGGTGCTGAGCGGGTAAGCCATTCATTGTGTTGTGCCTTAACCCCAGCCAGCCACTAAGCATGATGTAGCTGCTCACTCACTCTCCCACTGGTGGGATGGGGAGGAAAATTGGCAAAAAGGTAAAACTTGTGGGTTGAGGTAGCAACAATTTAATAATTGAAATCAAATGAAATGCAAAAATAATAATAATAATAATTGTAATGAAAAGGAGAGAGGGAAGGAGGAATAAAATCCAAAAGGAAAAAAACCCCAGTGGGTGATAAACAGTACAGGGCTTGCCACCCGCTGAGCGATGCTGAGCCAGTCCCCAAGCAGTGATTGCCGGCCCAGCCAACCCCCTCTAGTTTATACACTCAGCATGATGTTCTGTGGTATGGAATATTCCTTTGACTCGTTCAGATCAGCTGTCCTGGCTGTGTCCTCTCCCAGTTCCTTGTGCCCTCCAGCCTTCTTGCTGGCAGGGCCTAAACAACTGAAAAGCCCTTGACTTAGTATAAGCATTGCTTGGCAACAGCTAAAAACATCAGTGTGTTATCAACATTATTCTCATACTAAACCCAGAACACAGCATTGTACCAGCTACTGAGAAGAAAATTAACTCTGTCCAAGCCAAAACCAGGATACATTGGTGACTGTTAACAGTGGTGGTGCTGTGGATACCCCCTCCACCTTGGGAAGTCCTTGACCTCCTGGGGGTGGTGTTCGGGGGAAGGACTGTTCTATCTGTGCTCACCCATCTTGTGCGACAGTTTCCTCTAGTCAAACAGCCAAAGCTGTTGTGGCTGTTGTCATCAGATACTTGATCTCAGGCTGAGGCATCTTTCTCTGGTTCTGCTGTAGTAGGGATAGCCAGAGGGCTTTGCTTTTGGGAGGAGAACTGGATGCTCCTCTCTAAAGACATATTTCCATCCTCCAGTAACTCCGTAGTCTGTGTAATGAATGCTGCCTGAGCTGTCTTCTCTCTCTCATCCCTGTTTTTACAGAAAACAACCCTGCTCCAGGGCAGGAAGCCACAGGAGCCTCCAACAAAGAGAAGGTGGCCGGAAAAACGGAGCCAGGTCATGACAGCCTCAAACCTTCCCCAGTCAAAGCCCTGGCTGTGAAAGAGAATGATGTTGGGGCAAAAGGGGTACAAGTGACCCCAGCATCACATGCACTGTTGTCCATCTCACAGTCAGAGGAGCCAAGCTCAGGAAGCAAAACAGAGGTCACTACTGCCAGAGTTCCTGCAGTGCAAACACCGGAAGGGTTGGAAGTGAAGAAGAAGAAAAAGGAGAAAAAAGAAAAGAAGGAAAAGAAGAAACCTTCCTCCACAGAAGATAAGGCTGTGAAAGCATCTAAGAGCAAAGACAAAGAGAACAAGAAGCAGAAAACATCTCAGAAACGGAAACTGCCAGAAGAGGATGAGGCTGTTGGGCAGCCCAAGAAGAAGTGGAAAGCGCAGGCTAATGAAGAAGTACCCAAAAAGAAAAAGAAGAAAGCTGGTGACCTGGAGAAGCTGCCAGGCAGCAAGGAAAAGAAAAAATCGGCTAAAAGTAAGTATCCCTCACTTGGGGCTACATTTGCAGTAGGTTCTTGCAGCTGATGGCACATTCAGACTCTGGTGCAGGGCCTTGAAAGTAGCACCTGCTTTCCTGTTAGCTTCATGCTTGGCTGCCTCCTCCTTGGCCCACCCAAAGCCAATGCCAGATTTGTAACACCCCACTTCAGTGTTTTTCTGCAGTCTCCAGGATGCAAGCTGGGCTCTCCTACCCCTTTGTCCTTCATCTGGCACAGTGGGAACTGTGTTAATACTTACACTGATTCTTGCTGCTTGCAGAGCAAGCTGGTGCCCCCATTCATCATCTTTGGCATGACCTGTCCCTCCAGAACTTTCTTCTGTCCTGGCTGGAAGCAGCTGTCTAGCTGAGGGCTGGCAAAGGGTTGAGGTGAGGCTGCACTGAACCTCCTAAGGCTTCTTTGCCCCCCTGCGCTGGGCTTGAGAGAGGTCTTGGTGGTTGTAAGCTACGAGGCCTCTGTTCTGCCCACTGTGCTCTGCATGGTACCCCGCTCTGTCTGCAGTGCAGAACAGCTCTGCTAGCCCAGCTGGCTGCCCTGGCTCCTCTGTGGCCAACACAACACGTGCTAGCAGAGAGCTAAGGTGCAATGTGGCTGGCAGAGGTCTCTGACATGCTATGGGCATGGCAGAGGAAGCCCAGCCTTCACATGTGTGGGGCTTCGTGTTAGTCAGAGCTTCCTGAACGCTGCCCCTGCTGCCAGCCTCTTTTAAAGAGACCAGCCTTGAAATCTGTGTTGTCACCTGAAGTGTCAGCCACCACTGTTACCTGGGGAGCGACAGTGCCCCTTCCTGACCCCGCCTGATCAGTGTCTGTGCTGCAGCATGGCGAGCAGCTCATTCAGGAGATATGACTCAGGGCTGTTACTGCTGCTTTTAAACCCCTGGAGAAAAGAGGAGGATGGTACCAGCCTCCTGCTCCTTGCTCCCAGTTAAGGGTGTTTCCTGCCCCTCTTGTCTGCGTGCCTCTCTGTAAGGGTCTGTTTGCTGCCCTAATGCAAAGGCAGTTTTTAATTTGCAGCGTAGACTGCATTTGCAAATCAGAGCTGGTTCTGTGTTGGATCTTGTAGACTTTTTTTTTTATTATTAAAGGAGATGGAATGGGTGGGCCAGGTCTGCTGGGGTTTCTGTTCCGCAGAGGTGCAGCCCTTCATTGTGGGAGGCAGGCTTGTCCGTCAGCCCCTCTGTGGGCTGTTGCACGGGGGTGAGCTGGAGCTTCTTGGAGCAGTTGTGCTGACCTGAACCTTGTGTCCATTCTGTGTTAGTAGCTCCCCTTGCTCTGATTTCTGGCATGTGCACAGCTATTCCAGCTGCAAAGCGGTTCCTTGAAATGGGTGGGCAGCAGGAGGTGGAAAGAAGGGGGATCCTGTGTAGTTCTGCCCACATATGTGCATGAATGGTGGGATCAAACCACGCTGTCTCAGAGGTACTGGAGAAAAAGTCCTGGGAGCAGCTGCCTTGTAGTGAGGCTCTGCCCTCATCCAGTTACTGTTCTAGAAAGCTTGCTCAGGTTCAGATGTGATGATAAAAAAACTTACTGGAGATGCTCCTACCACTCTGTGCTCCATCTCAGAGGTTAGCAATACCAGTCCCTCTCTTAGCTGACTTTTCTTTCCCTCTCCCAGAAAAAAAGACTGGAAAAGAAAAGAAGAAGAGCAAAAAGGTGTCTTCAGAAGGGGAGCCTATAGCAGATGGCTCTGTTGAGGTTCCTAAGAAGAAGAAGGTATGTGCAAGACCCTGGAAAGGGGTACCATGGGGAGAGTTGTTCTGAGCTGCGGTTGTTACGCTCATCCCTGCAGCATGCCAGGCTGGAGAGGAACAGAGCCATGTCCTGGCCTTTCTGGTAGTATGGAGGCGGCTGCAGTTAATTGTGGCTAGTCTTGACACACCATGACCTTTGGTTGCTTGGGATTGGGGTGTCTCGAAGAAGGGCTTGTTCCTGTATTGCTCCCCCAGAAGAGATCCCTTTCTCTGGAAGAGTCAAACCCAGGGGCCCTTTTGGTGGCAGAGAACCTGCCCAAGGAATAAGTGCTGCTCTTCAGCTGTCTGTTCGTCTAGTTGTTCTCAGCAGAAACTGGAACCCTTGAGGGCTTGGCAGGCTACTGCTTCCCATCCCAAGAGCTAGGAAGCGGGGCAGAAGGGAGACTGTCAGATGTTCCTTGTAATGAATATGTCCCTGTAGGGGTGGTAGCCAAGACGCATCCGTGGCCTGTGACTTTGCTGGGTCCTTCATGTTTGTGGTACAGATGATACTGATTTATTTTTCACCCTTTTCTTTTTAGAAGAAGAAAACACCCAAGCCTGAAGGATTGTGAGAAGGTACATGGCCTGTGGGGACTATCAGTTGGTACCTCTGAACGGCGGTAACCTTGGCCAAATTCGGTACTCCTGAGCCACTCTTGGGACAACAGTGTGTCCTCTAAATGCTCACTGAGTCGGCCTGGCCTTAGATTAGAGGGCCAGGATGTGGAGTGCTGTAAGGAAAGTCATGCAGCAGTGTGCTGACTTCTTTGGATGTGTTTGACCTCAACTCTTTAGCTGCTGAGAAGTGGATGTCCAGCCTTGGACGTTGCTGTCCTCTGTCATCAGCAGAGATAAGCAGTGTCTGTCCCTGCTGACCACAGGGAGCTTGGAAAAGTAATGTGGATTAGACGGTGATGTAGACACCTGGAAATGGACCAGATGACTCTGCCCTTGCTCTGCTCAGCTGTAAGGCTGTTTATCCTCCTCCCCATCCCTAACTCTTTTAACTCCTCTCCCCAAAGGTACCGCATTCCTGTGATTAAGGATTTATGGGCGAAGATCAAACAGAAGAAAGGAAAAGGAAGCTCATCAGGAGAATTCCAACTTTTTTTTTTTAAATAATAATTTATAAGTTCTTTTAACTATGACTTTTAGAGCAGAGCAGTGTAACTTTCTGCTGCCTCCTGCCCGGGCCCAGAGATGTGTTTGTTGTCCCTCCCGATGGCTCACTTGTTGCACAAGAACTGAAGGAGGCAGTTTGACCAGAGAGGAGCCAGCTTGCATAAACTGCTTTCCTCCTAGTTGATACCCAGCCATCTCTATCTTTCTCATCACAGAGCTATATTTTTAAGAGAAACTTTTACCTTTTTTTTTTTTTTTTTTTTCTTCTTTCACCTTCTGTGATTTGTGGTGTCAGTCTTTTTGCTACTATGGAAGAGAGCTCTTGGGTTTACTTTTTATTCTAACACTCACAGCAGTGACTATTGTGTCCCTGGATTGCACTGAACCGCTGTGTCCAGCAGCTGTTCTCAGCCAAGGTGGCATAATTTTTTGTGGGTTTTTTTTATGGAATACAAAATAAAAAAAGAACGGTGAGATCTTTCTTCAGCTGCTTTCAAGGGAAGGGAGTTGACTGAGGCAGGGTAGATGCTGGGGCTGAGCCCAGGGCAGGGCTCAGTGTCTACCCAGTTCATAGAGACCACTTCAGGCCCTGGGGAAAAATCAGTTGCTTTCTGCTTCCTCCCCAGAGACAAGCAGATGCTGTTGTTCTTCTAGGATTGGTTTGTATGGTTTTTTTTAATTACTAAAGTGCTGTGTAGGGGCAGGAGCCAAGAATAGGTTTGGACATCACCCTGTTGCAGATCCAGCCTGCTGCCTTGCTGGCAGCTGCTACCCTGCACCTTGTACTGGGCTTGTACCTGGTTTCCTTGCTTCCTCCTAAACGTTTAGGAGGCGAGGAAAAAAGGGACTGGATCCCCTTGTGCTCCTCCCTCCCATGCTGTACAGCCTTGCTGCAGGCTCTGCTGTTGAGGGCAGAGGGCTCTGGCTGCCCCCTTGCACCTGCGCAACTGGGGTGCAGGAGGGACACTGCTCCCCGTACAGGGCGCAGCTCCCCAGCGCTGCGATACACTTAAAGGTGACTTCAGCCTCCCGTGCTGTGCTGGGAGATTGAACAAGTGGTAGATGAGGAATATGTATGATCCTGGGTCAGGGCACAGATGTCCTAGTGTCTTTGCCGATTTTTTTATTCCCTTTTTTCTTAAAATTCATTTCATTTACACCAAGGACAGCTGCATGCTAGTGGCAGGGCAGCGCTTGCAAATAGAGTTGTTTACAAGGCTTTCTTATTCAAAAGTTTATTTGAAATTAGCTTGTGAGACATTTCTAAAGAAACTATCAGATATATCCAGAAAAACTAGAAGTCCTTTTGACTCCAGGGTCAGCTTCTCTGCACACTTACCCACTGCTTCAGCTGTCCTCCAGCCTGAAGGCAGAAGGTGAACATGTTGCCTACAAAACTCAGCACAACAACCATCTACTCTAGTAATAACAGGGCTTCGGGCTACAGGGGTCAGTTAAGAAGCTGGTGGAGGTTGTTTTGCTGCTTTTAATGTTTATTCAGTGTAAGAAAGCATTAGTGTGCGTGCCACTGTCTGGGTGCTGCGGGATGCTGATGCGCAAAAGGGAACAGGATTTATGGGTCTGACATCATTGAAATAATTTTCCAGCCTGCTTTACCTACTCTCTGGGGGAACACTTTGTCTCCAGCACTGCTCCTGGTGGCAGCTAAGCCCCATCTGGTGCCTTACAGCAGGGGGGCACAGTCGATACCTCTAGGGACAGGGGTGTGCAGGGGTGCCCGCTGCTAATCTAATTGCCTTGGAAAAGCAATGTAAGAGCAGAAATGAAATAGAGAAAAAGAAATTTGAGCTGGGATGCTGAAGACAGGACAGGCAACAGCTGGCATCCTCTTCTATTAGGCTGTTTTAGGGGAAAGAGGAGGGAGTCATTAAGATGGGTCCAGGACTTCCCAAAGCCCAGACTGTTCTGCTGTGCCTCCATCACAACCTCCACCTCCCCTGCAGTGCTTTGGTGCTGCCTTGGCCTCCCCCAGCCCCCCCACCTCCTCTGCCCCAGCCCTAAGGTTTCCCCTTCCCAGTCCCATAACTCTGCTTGGACTCACCTTCCTACACAGCCAGCTTGACTGCCTCCGCGCCGGAGAAGGTCATCTCCGGTTCCACAGTGGTAGCAGGGGTAGTGACTGCAGCATCATCTGCAGAGGGAGGGCAGGACATGGGTGCTGAACCCCTGGGCCTACCCCATCACGACCCCCGCTTCCAGGGCAGTGGGGCAGAGCCTGCACCCACCCAGTGAGCTGCGGGGGGGGGGCGGCCATAGAAAAGTTTGACTGCATGCCTCTGCTCTAGCTGCAGCTGCCCGAGGAGGGCTGGGGTTTTTAGGGTCCCCTCCAGCCTTAACGTGCCGGCATCAAAGAGGGCTGAGGGATGCTCTACAGCTTGGGCACCCTCCTGGCAGCTCTCTTCCCTAAGCACAGGCAAAATGGGGGGCAGCACCCATGCGTGCTGCTCATTCTCCCTGGTGACCTACCAGGGCAGTCCAGCTTTTCCCGAGTAGCGGTGCCCTCGATCCTGGTGCCATTTTTGTAGGAGCACCAGCAGTAGCCTGTGGAGGCATTGCACTGCTTGGGCAGGTAGTCGCCGTTCTCATCGCACTGCGGCTGGAAGTGACCCGGTTGGACACCCCCAGAACTGGCCTCCGCCTGGCACTTAGTTTGCACTAGGGCAGTAAAAACAAAGGGGAGACACTGTGAGCCCCCCAGGCCCTTCTGCCCGGCAGCCTCTGAGGGGTCTTCTCATCCAGAAGCAGTTAAAAGGCAAATAAGCCCCACCCCAGTGGCCTTTCTAAAGCTTTTGAGCTAGCCAGGGACGGGACAGGGACAGTGGTGCTCCAGCTTTTCAGACATTTGCTCATGCCAAATGCCCTGCAGGCAGTGGCTCTGTGATGTCCTGAAGGCCACCAACGATTCCACATGGAATGAAGAAGGAGGTCCATGATCGGGGGACGGAGGGTTTGGCTTTGGGAAGCCCCATGCTGGCACCTCCTTGGGGGGGGGGTGATTGCTCCCAAACATCCAGTCCCAACCCTCCCCAGGTCGGCAGCCCCCACCGCGATACCTTTCTTTGCTGCGGTTGTCTTACGCCCCTTGGGCTTGGTGTTCTTGGCCATTTCAAACAGCAGCCACTTGTGCATCCAGGATTCAAAGGACTGCAACAGGAGGAACCAGAATGTTTAACCAGCAGGTGTGTGTGTGTGCGCGCACGTGCACCACGTGGGAGCCATGCTGCAAGCTCCGGCTTGGGCCAAAGAAGGTTGTGAGCACCACCACCTTCCTTGAGGCAGGAGCAACCCAAGCCTGGTTCAAGCAGGACTTTGTTTTTCCAGGTGGCGATGCCCCACTGCTTCCCTGAAGTGGGGTGTTCCTGGAAGGGGAAGAGTAGGACAGCAGCAAGCACTGACCTTCCAGTCTGCATCAGTCATGGTGGTCTTCAGGGTCTTCAGGTTGTCCGCCATCATGCTGTACTTCAGCTCCGGGAACTTCTTCCTGGGGTCTGCTTGCTGCAGTGACCACCACAGTGAGACAAGGCCAAGAAAAATGAGTTGAGGGGAGGGTGAAGCTCTGCTTGTATCGGCCAGATGGACTTTGCAGGAGGCCACGAGCTCCTACAGCTCGGAGCACTCAAGAGACCCCAGACCCAGCCGAGAGACAACAAGCTGGAAGCAGAGGGTCCCACGGCCTCCCGCAGCACAGGGGGCAGGGATTGTTGGGGGAGCAGGGGACCTTACCAGCAGCAGGTGCTTCACTTGATCCTCAGTTTTGTTGCTGGCAGGAGCCGTGGCCTCAAGAGAGAAGGGAAAGGGGCAGCATGAGCGCAAGGGCTGGCAGCGAGCCCCAAGGGCAGGCAGCAGCTAGTGCCGAGCAGCGGTGGGCATCTCTTACCACGTCAGCAGTGGGATCGAGAGACGGGCCCCTCAGCGGCATGCTCATTATGGCTATCTTCGCACCCTTGGCTGGCTTGGCGCCTGCCGAGGAAGGAGTGGTGTGAGGAGCACTGGGGTGGGGGCGTCTGGGTAGGACCCATCCCCCCTCCCCAGCCAAACCCTCCCGTGCCGGTGCCCGTGGTGCTACTGACTGGCAGGCAGCTTCCTCTGCAGTGCCTCCAGCTGCAGGGTCTGGGAGGTCTTGGTCAGCTTGCTGATCTGCCCGTTCTGCTGGTAGACGAAGTAGACGGTGACAGCCTGGCCGGCGATCAGCAGTGCCACCAGGATGGAGAGCGTGGAGAGGGCGGCTTTGCTGCCCAACGCAGACCTGCGTGCAGCACACGGAGAGGGAACTCAGCCGCTGCAGGAGATGACCACGTACCCTGGATCACTGTGCCCACGAAACCCCTGGGCGGGGGCTGCACCAAAGGCAAATTCCCCTGTCGCGGGCATGCAGAAGTGAAATCTCAGCGTGAAGGTCACTCCGCATTGGGGAACCGAAACCCCCTGCAGGGGCAAGAGCGGGGGAGGCGGGGGAGGGGTACCCGAGGAGCATGTGGGCGCACGGGGGCTGCGGGCAGGGGGGCTGCCAGGGGATTTTGGGGCACGGCCTCACTCTGGGTGTTTTGCAGGATGATGAAGCCACCTGAAGCCTTGGTGGTCCTGGAGGGCAGAGGACATATCCCATGGGATGCCCAACTACACTTAATTTTTAAAGTTTTGTGCAAAAAGCAAGGGTGTGGGGCACCGTGAGTGCAGAGGCAGGCCGGGCAGGTGGCTGGCGCAGTGCTGCCATCACACTGGGATGCCGAGGCAGGGCAAAGCCCAGCGCCATGCAGCCACCTGCCATGCTGCCACAGCCTCCCCAGGCCAGATCCTGCCCCACCGGGGCGAGCGGGGCACTGGAGGGGTGCAGCGGTGCCCCAGGGAGCCGCCAGCTGCCTCTGCTGCCCGATGAGGTGCCTGCACCCATGGGTGCTGCCCTGCTGCCGGTGCTGCTGCATTTATGTCAAGAGCTGGACCTGCTGTCCAGATGTCTGCCTGGCGACTGATGATGCCAGAGCTCCTGGCCTTCTGATTGGCTGGAAATATTTGGGGACTCCCCCAAGGGAGTTGGGAGATGAGGGCTGGTTGGGACATGGGGGGTGGCCTTACAAAGCTGGCTGGCGTCTGGGACAACGTTGTGTCCCTGCCTGCCCCATAGCCACATCATCAGCCCGCCTGCCCCATGGCCCCACCTTGAGCCTGCCTGCCCCATAGCCATGCTGTTGCCCCATCCACCCCATAGCCATGACCTGAACCTGTTGCTGTGCCCTCATCTGCCCCACAGCCACACTGCAAACCTATCCACCCATGCCATGCCACACCTCCATCTGCCCCAGAGATAGTGCCCCCCCCTCAACCCCAGAGCCACCCCATGCACCCACCCACCCCAGAGCCATCCCGTGCCCCTGCCTGCCCCACAGCCACGCTCCAGCCCCTTCCACCCTATAGCCACATCATGCCCCCCTTAGCTCCACAGTGCCCCATAGCCATAACATGACCCCCACCTTCTGCCCCATAGTCACTCTGTACCTCCTTGGCCCAACTGTATCCCTTTCTACCCCATGGCCACGCAACGGCCGTGCTGTTCCCCCTCTGCCCCACATCCCCGCTTTGGCCTCCTCATCCCCCCTTGACCCCACACCCCCATGCCCCCCATCACCTCTGAGTGTCCCTGGCACGGAACACGCTGCTGCCGTGGTCGGAGATGAGGTCCCGCTGCTCCTCGGCCATGGCTCTGCTGTCGGCACCCTGATGAGCAATGTGTGCCCCGAGTGCTGTCGCTGGAAATACCCCCCCAGGCCCCCACCCTACCCTGCCACCCCCGGGGCGGGGGGGGGGAGCAGCAGAAAAAAGCCCCATTGGCTGCCGACACCTCCGTCACCTGTTGCCAGGCAGACATCTGCTTACCAGGTCTCTGGTCCAGAAATGGTGCTGGATGTGGCTGCGAGCACCATGGCCAACTCGTGGGGCATCGCTTCCCACCCCACCGCCACAGGCTGGTCACAATGCCCAGCCTGGTGACACCCAGTGCCATGGGCCTGGGGGCTTTGGTAGGCCTGGGGGGATATGGGGTACAGGATGTGAAAAGGGGGATGTGGAGGTGGGAGGCAGCACGTGAGGAAGGGGGTGGGATGCAGAGGTGGGATGTCACAGGGAGGGCTCCCCACACCAAAGGCTGAGCAGGACCCTCTGTGGGCGCATGCTGTCAGGGTGTACCTCTCCTCACTCACCTCCGCCACCAAGGAAAAGCTGCACTTTGGTCCAAACCCCTCCTTGAGGGTCATTTTGGACCCCCCTGAGTGGGGGTGATCTGCCAGCACCTCTTGGGCTGCGGAAGTAACGATTAAAGGACCAAGTGTTTAAAGCCCCCCTCCCTCCTGCGGGACCCCCCTCGCCCTGTCTACAGCAACTCCAGGGGGCTGAACCCCCAAACCCAAGAACGCAGAAGCAGCCCCCCAATGTGGACAACCCCCAAAGCACCAGTGGGAGTGGGGCAGCGTGGGTCCCCAGGCCACCCCACAGCCCTGCTAGCACTATGTAGGTGAGAGCAGCCATCCACCCCCATAATGCTGATTTTCAGTTATTTTATACAAGGACCCGGGGCAGCCGGGGGCTAACACGCCCCCGACGCCAGCGCTGAGCCTTGGCCTTGCTAGGCACGCTGCACCCCCCATCTCTAGCGTCAGGACCCAGCACAACCATGGCCAGCATCACCCAAAAGTGAAACGCCGAGTGTGAAATTAAAAGCAATCTGCCCTGGCATCACCGGTGACCGCAGCCCAAGGGCCGGAGAGCGGTATGGCTGTGAGGGGCGAGCAGGGGCAGGGTTCTCCATTGACTCCATCCCTTGGGTTCTCCATTGACTCCATCCCTTCTCCCCAGCCAGCCCTGGCACCATCCCGGCCGGCAGGGGTGGCACAGCCAGCCTCCGGGGAGAGCAGGCTTAAGGAAGAATCTAAAAGCTTTTCCAGAGAGCAGGGCAGGGCCTCCTGGCTGATGCTGTTTCTGGAGGAGAAGCAGGCGCTGGTGGGACAATGCTCCGGCCTCCCAGGTGGGGAGTCACAGCCCCTCCTCAGGGCTCAGAGCCTGGTCACCCCAGGCTCAGGTGATCCAGCTGGGAAAGCCCCAGGGCACCCAGGGGTGCACAGATCCCCCTACCCAGGTGCCTCAGGCCACCTGCATCCCCAGCTCCTGCCTTCCTCCCCAGAGGCTATTTTGAAGACAAGTAACTGCTGCTTTTTAGGTGATGCTGCATTTAGAAACCATCCGAGGTGTTAAAACACATAAAACCCTTCCATAATGTTTTCATCTCTCCCCTCACTCTCAGGCCACGGTGGGCACCAGGAGTTTTGGGGGGATGCAGGTTTTTTCTCACAGCCCCATCCCTCAATCAGCACCTCTGGGGCTGCGAGACCACCACCCCACCCCCAGCCCTGGGGCCACGGTCCAGGCATGTTCCGTGACCAGCCTCGGTGCTGAGGGCAAGTAAGGAAAGTCTGAACGGGAACTCAGTGAGCAAAACACCCAGCGATTTATGGAGCTGGACCCAACTCCGCAAACCGCAAACACAGGCGATAAACAGGGGGGTGGGAAAGAGCCCCAGCCCCACCACGGGCAGGCTGAGCCCCCAGCCCAGAGGGGGCCTGTCAGCACCAAATCAGCCCTCGCTCCACACAGACTTTTCCATTAACTTCTTCAGTACCTTCCCCACCACAAGCACTATGCACACACACAGCCTCCAAGCTGTTTTAAGTCTGTACGTTGATTTTCCTGGGAAGATGCAGACCATTTTCCGGAGCAGCTTTCAGCCTGCTTATCCCCCTCTCTTTCCTCCACAGCCTGAGGCTGACACCCAGGCACAGCACGGGCTCATCAGCACCCTGTCACCCCCAAGGCTTCCTATTTGTGCACGTTTCGTGCCACCCATGAAAAACTTGACAAGCACCATTACAGGAGGCTGGGGAACCAGCCGTCTTCTGGTTGGAAAAGGAGTCATCTGGAGCAAGGAGAAGTTTCAGGACTCAGCCCAAACCTGCCTGTTCCACGGGGACCCTGACCCAAGCTGGCAGAGTGATTATTTCAGGCAGGGAGACGGAAATAACCCCACGGGCATTCACGTGAAGCCATTCATTACCAGCCCAACCTCCGTCTCGCAGCTCACAGCCCGCAGACCCTGCACAGACTGACATTTGGTGAACAAACCCACATCTCTCACTGCCTGTAGGACAACACCCCGGGCAGCGCAGGATCAGCCCCGGACAAACTCGAGGGGAACGGCTGAGCTGCAGGGCTCACCAGCGAACGCAGACCTGCCTCTGGGGTCTTCGTGGGCTGGGGATGCGCTGCAACCAGCGGGCAGCCCCGCGCCCTCGGCAGGACAAGCATCGCTGCTGGGGAGACACGGGGTAGGCAGCCACACGTGTCCCCCACCCACACAACGGGGGAGGCAACAGCCAGCCGCAGGGGCTTTGCAGGTGACGCAGTTCCTCGCTGCGTCACGCAAGACGAGGCAGCTAGGTAGGGCAGGAACGGCAAGAGCCATGAAACCCATCGACACTGCTCAGCCAGGAGAGTTTTTCTGTCCAGCCAGCCCCAGGACGCATGCTGAGCAGCCCGCTCTGCGCAGGGATGCGTGTGGCTCTCCGGTTTCTCTTCCTCATTCACCATTTCTCCCTTGGGGAGTTTCACATCGACGCAGGAAGTTGTTTCAAAGACGTCAGGTCGGCTAAGAAATAAAAGCCATTTTTGCTATTAATTGTGCAGCGAGCCCAGGGAACACCCTGCCCACGGCACAGCATGGTGAGGGCAAGTGGTAGGAACTGGGCTTACAGCAGCTCAGCCCCGACAGCCCTGCGCACCCAGCAGAGCTCCTGCTTCCGAAGATTGAGGGCTAATAAAGCAAATCCACCTTCCTGTCCTGGGCAAAGCTCCCGCCACCTGTGCAAACCCCAGCAAACCTCCCTGGGGGAGGATACGCCAAGTAGGGCGGTGGAACTGCGTTCCTCCTACCTCAGGTTAGACAGAAAGGCCCCAGCTGGTGCTTCAGCAACCTCCTCTCCAGAGCCAAACAAGGCCAATGCCACTGCCAGGCTCACCAGCCAGGTCCAAGCTGCCCAGAGGTCGGCCTGACCCTGCTGCAGATGAAGAGCCACTTCCCTTCTCACGCCCTTAAAGCGGTACCGAGCAGGCACCTTCCCATTTCCACGTCTGTCCTTAAAAACAGCAGGGCTAAACGAGCCTGCACCAGGGTGGCTGCGCCCTGCCTTGGTGGGCCACAGAAGGGAGATGGAACTGAGCAGAAAACATCTCAAACTGCACCTAAAGGTACGAGTGGGGCCTGTGAAAATCATACCGCTGCGAAGATCCTGTGTTGGATTTTATATTCCTGTACAGCTTTGCCCAAACATACCCTGTGCAGTAGCCACATTAATGTCACACGGGACAAAGTAACACATACCAGAACAGCAACAGGTTTCACTGTATATATGAAAAAACCACCCGACCAGGGCTGTTAGCATCACACCACACCTTCGCCTCCCTCTCCCCTGGGTTCCTCCGCCCAGTCGCCTCCTCAGTTCAGCTCCACGTTGGCTGAGCCACTGCTGGTTTCATGTTTTCAGCACCTTCTCCAGAGTTCAAAGAACACTTTGAAGTACAGGAAAAGAATGGCTTGAACTCCAAATAGCACACTCTCTTAAGACAGTAAGGGAAGTCTATTCTAAAGTTTTCCATGTCCACATATAAAATTACAAATAAAACACTTCAGCTGTGCCAAGGGAAATGCTGGTTTAGGAATATCAATCAGTCCAGGCAAAGATTTTTTCCACAGAAAGGGGAAGTTGCGTATTAAGCAACAGTTTGCAGAAACCCCAGCAGTAGTTAGCTTGCTTGCAAGCCCGGCTTTCTTCTACACAGCAAAGGCACCTCCAAAAAAATCATGACTCACTTCGAAACCACAAGCATCCAAGTAGTTTTCACTGTGAAGACCGAGACACACCATGGCTTCAGACCAGACACCCGTGTTTCTTCTGCCATGAAACTCATCCCATTTTACTGTGAAAGAGCTAGGGCTCAACAACTGAAAACCAATCTTGACAGGAGCAACATTCCCTGGATCTATTCCAGGCTGAGTAACTGTACCAGAACAGAGACTGCTTTGAGAGGGGCGCGCCTCCAACACTACCATCAGCCAAAGCATCCTTTCCCGTGTGGGGAGGGAGGCTCAGGAGCAGGCAGGCGAAGGAAACCCCTGTGAAGCGTTTTAAGATGCAAAAGGGTGGGAAAGCGCCCACACGACGGTGGTGAGGTTCTCAAAGTTTGGGGTCTGGAGGCAGACTTTGCTCAGGAGCCCAGGACATCAGACCACCAGCTTCCAGCCTCATTTTATAGGTCACACATCACGCATAGGACTATTCACATCTGCCATGTAACTGTGCTAAGAATCCTAAGGTTTTTCAACCACAACCATCACTTAAACCTCACCACTATTCCCCAACATTTCACCAGCTCCAGATGAGCTCACTCGCTCGGGGCCAAGAGTTCCACTGAACTGAGGCAGCAAAGTGAGGCAAGTTGTATCGGCCTCTACAACAAACTCCTACCCACCGCACCCCGCGCTGCAGCGGGATCACAGGGTAGCACAGGGCAGACCCCCATCAAAACAGCCACCACATTGCGCGAAGGCCGACAGCACCACAGCACAGGAGGCATTCTGACCGTTCCATCTCTCTCAAGGAGGCTGTAGAAGCCAGTTATTTTAACCAGGAGCGTACAGAGTCCGCCAATCTTAAACTATGCTCAAGTATGCCCATCATACGTTCTCTTGGTCTAAAATCTTGCTACAGCAGAGGAAGCGACAGGAACAGCAGTGATTCTGAAGCCTGGAGAACTAGGAAGAGAACACTGGCAAAGGTGGAAAAGGGCATTTATTCCAGGTGATGGCAGCACATTCCATGGAGGTCAAATGCTGCAGGAAGCGCAGTGTGCCTAAGTGAGGAGTCATTTTTCTTAAATGCCTCTGGAAGTATAAATACATAAACAGAGCAGCCGAGGGAGCTGTAATTCTAGTGCTTTTAGAAGCTTTTCCCATGTATATTCGAGAGCACCTTTGCTGCAGCAGTAACAACCCCAAGCCAACCAGAAGACCAGCTTCAGAGCACAAGCTGTTCATGGATGGAATTAAATTGAAGCCACTCAACTTCTAAGTACACCTCAGTAAGAAAACACAGTTGAGCAGAGGTTTAAAAGAGAGCTTTAATAATGAAAGGTGCAGCACTGTTTACAGACGACGTCCCCGGCGACCACCCTTCCTGCGAGTGCTGTCAGAGGGGATGGGGGTGACATCCTCTGTGGGGAGAAGAAAATCCAAAACAGAGTTACCTTCCACAGGTACCCCAAGAAACCAGCCAGACACAGCCACCCAGGCCCAAGTCACACCAACATCCCATGGCTGCACCTCAGCAGGCAACCACCACAGGAGCCAGGCACAGGAGGAACAAACGCTCCACAGGAGTGAAGCCTGTGAATTTACGCAGAGCTTTTGATGTTTAGGAAGCAGAAGTCCCCGTCTCCCATCCACTTACACATGCAGCCACAGCATTTCCAAAGAAACAGATGGTGCCCGATGTAATTTCCAGAGAAGCCATCACCACCACTTCTTGTGACTCCCCTACAAAGTTTGGGACTTGCCCTCAAACAGCTGGAGGAACTCCATTACTACTGTGTTACAGTCTTAAATCGAGACCAACATGCTCCAAGCGACTGAACAGCTCTGGCACAAACGCTGTTACATCAGAGGAGCACCAGCATCCTGCTGCGCAGCTGGGGTTTATCACACAGACAGAAACCTGGTTTCTGAAGTCTGCTCACACCACCTCCTGGTGAACCGCCAATATAAGAATGTTTAAATTAACCCGTACCTTCAGTGCTGTCAGACAGAGGCTAAGAAGAAGATCCCAAAGCTAAATCATTGTACCGAGTGGTATACATGCCTACAAAGCTCCTTTTACTACATAATCCCTCAAAACAGTTTTGGTTTGGTGCCTTTTTTTTTTTTTTTTTTTAAAGTTGCAAGGCTCTGCACTGATACACCATGACTTATGTGTCTAGCTATCCACTTTCTCCATCACTCACCAATGCGGCCGATCTTCATTCCAGAGCGAGCCAGAGCTCTCAGGGCTGACTGGGCACCAGGTCCAGGAGTTTTGGTCCTGGAGGAGAGTGTCAAAACAAACAACCCCTTAAATGATTCAGAAGCTGAACACAGTTCACAAACAACTGACATTTAGAAAACCAGTTTTCCCATTCCAAAACATCCAGATTCCAGAACTCAACCTCCTCTTGTCCCCAGACCCAAACCATTCACCATCAGCCACCAGACAGGCACTTCACTCTCATTCCCAGGTAACACACGAGTTTGACAGCACCTCCCCACCCACTACCAGGTAAGTATGAGCACACCCTAGCTCGAGTCAACTGAAGATGCCCGTTCAGGACAAGTTCCACGTGCTCAGTGAGGGATGACATCAGCCAGCCACCACACAAAGTGACAGACAGGCTCCGGGTGAATTTTAAAAGTCAAGTTCACAGGATACACCTACCTTACCAACTAAGGCAGTGCAAAGGGATGTGGTACAACCTGGAAAAGTTCTAAGACTGGATACAACCCCTGGGAATGCTGAGCCCAGCCCCTCCAACGTACCGATTTCCACCAGTAGCACGCAGCTTGATGTGCAGGGCAGTGATGCCCAGTTCCTTGCACCGCTGGGCAACATCTTGGGCTGCCAGCATAGCTGCATAGGGAGAAGACTCATCTCTGTCCGCCTTCACCTTCATGCCACCAGTCACACGGCAGATGGTTTCCCTACAAAAGAGGAAGGTGACGTTCAGAAAGAAAAAAGCCCTTCCCTCCCTCCTCCCCACAAACCAGCTTCTGGATACAGACAGAACCCGGTACTTTGAATGTTACTGGATTAATAAGCTGCCATCCAGTACCTCAAACACAATATTCATCACAGAGGAGCACACAGCGCCACAGGGCTGCATTCACACATGCACACATGCCATGTCATCTTACAGCTCAGCAGAAGCTCAAGGACTTTGGTGGAACCTCTAGCCAAACCTAATTTTTGCTTTCAAAACCAAAGGAGCCAGGTACTACAGCAAGGTGATCACTGTTCACTACTCACTTGCCAGAGAGATCAGTCACATGGACAAAAGTGTCATTGAAGGAAGCAAAGATATGACAGACGCCAAACACATTTTCTCCTTCAGCAACCTGAGGTCCCAAGCTGATGACCTGCTCCTCCTTCTTCTCCTTGCCCTTACGAGGTGCCATTTCTGAACAACAAAAGAGAAGTATGAGTGATGGTGGATTTCTCAGCATTCTTTTACAGGATTTTATGAAATTCCCTGCTACTGCAACCCTTTACCAAGCAAGATAAATGAGTTACCATTGCCAAAACATAGGTAGCAATTCTGGGGTACAGATAGAGTTCTTCTAACACCCAAGATTCCCAGCTTTGTTGTACGCTGGCAGACAGGTCACAACTGTTTAGCAGGGTCTGTTCTGCAGCACTTCGCAGCAGGAGCTGCCTAAGCTGTGCTTCATGGCAGCTGATGTCCCCAGGCACCACCACAGCACGGCAAGAGGGAGCCCCTTTCCTTGATAACCAACAACGCCGAGACATCCCCCTTGCTCAATTTTATGTATGACTTTACAGAAAGAACACACCTAACCAAACAATTATTGAAGACCCAGGTACTCTCACGAAGCTCTGACTCTGCAGACCTTTCAAGTACTTGCTTGAATCCTTCCACGTTACTGGTGTCCTAACCACATCCTTGGGACAAGCCCAGGTAACTCCTCTCCCTCTGAAGCCTACACCCAGCTATGGAAGACAGCAGACGGCACTTGGCAGTGCTCGGTTAAGCGGCTGGGGATCCCGTGCATCTGCTCCTGAGCACAGGAAGACGGTTCCCTATTGCCCTCTCCTGCCAAATACCAGCTACAGCTGGCGCCTCGCACAAGAGAGAAGCCCACTAACTTCATTAAGCAAATCAGCCCAAGCATGACCTACTTTCATCCACAAACACGGTCGTCCCGACGCCACAGAACACAGCACTGCGCACCAACCCCTCGGGCCAGGCTACAGGCCCCGCTGGCAGAGCCACTTCCCCCGCCCGGCACAGCCCGCCGAAGGTCCACGGCCGCCGCCGTCCCCAGCCGGGGTCCGTAAAGCCCGGCCACACCGAGCCGGCAGGCAGGGCAAGCTCGGAGCCGTGGGAGCTGTAACGGCGATGCTGGCCGCGGCACCGAACCCGCCGCTCACCTGAAGCCGCGCTGGGCGCAGCCCCGGCCGCTGAGGGCCCGGCGGGCGGAGGTTCGCGCTGCCACCGGGCCCGGGGGTGGGTCGGCCCGCAGCCGCCTCCCGCAGCCTCGGCCGAGCGCAGAGCCACGGACCCGGCCTCCCCGCTCCTCCAGCCCGCCACCCCCAGCCGGGAGCGCCGGCCCTGCCCCGAGCGCCCAGCTACGCCAGCCCCCGGCTCGCCCGCGGCCTAGCGCCCCGCTCCGCCAGGCGCGCCTCGCCCGCACCGGGCACGCCGCCCCGCGGAGCCCCGGGCCCGGGGAGACGGGCGGCGGGCGGGGAGGCCGCGGCGAGGCGCGGGCGAGCAGATGGCGGCGGATACGCCGCAGCCCCGCGCTCACCTACCGTCTGCTCCGGCGGCCGCCGCTGGAAAGGAAGCGGCAGGTCGGGGGGCGGAGGTCACCGCCGCTCACCCGGAAGCGATGGCCGGGGGAGGCGAGGGGAGGCGGGGGGAGCGGCGTTCCCGGGTTCGCAGGGGCAGGGCTATGCCCCGCTCCCGCCCCCACCCCCGCCGCGAAGCCGGGAACGGCGCTCCCGAGGGCAAGCCGGGCCTCCCCCCCTAAGATGGCACGGCCGCCCTCCCGGGTCCCTTCCCAAGATGGCGGCGCCTTCCTCACGGGGGTCCCTCCCCAAGATGGAGGCGGCAGCTGGCCGAGGGTCCCTCCCCAGGATGGCGGAAGCGTAATCCTGAAGCGGTTTAAAAAACAACTGGAGAAAAACCGGTGTAACGCCAGCACTCTGCCCGCTCGCGATACACTTCCCGGGCCTGATCCTGCCCTGCTTCCAGATGCCTCCCCCCCAGTGCTGGGCCGCGTCCGGCGCTTCGCGCTCTGGGGAAGCAGAGAGCTCGGAGCGGGGCTGGGGGTGAGCGACAGCCCGGGAGCCCACCCGTGGGTGCCTACATGGGGAGGCTGACGGGCCGCCAGATCTGCACCCAGGAACTGCGCTCTGAGCTCTGTGTCCGGCTGGAGGAGACGCAGATGGACGAGGGAGGGAGGGAGGCTCCTGGTAACGGCCCCGCTAGGGAGTTGTACAGTCCAAAGGCCTGAAAACACACCTGCAGGGAGCTGCTCAACTGACAGCCTCTGCTGCCGGCTCGCGGGAAACTCCTGACCCCCTTCTTGCAGCCACCAGCCCCGCAGCTCTGGGGTGCTGTGTGTTTTTGGGGGAGGATCCACGTGCCTAGCAAGGCTGATATCTTTCACGGTACTTTTTCCTTTCTCTGGCTGAGCATCCCTGGTCCCTCCAGGATGCAAACCTCTCAGCTGCCACCTGGGAGAAGCGGTTGGGTTGGCAAGGCCCCCTGCTCGCCTGCACCCCCCTGTACTGGCCTTCTCTCCCAGGAAAGCTCTCTGCGCTCACGGGTGTCGCCATAAAGCCTGTCTTGACCTCACGGGCAACCCTCACCTGCTCCTCTCTTCATTCGTGGTTTGCCACTGTGTCAGGAACCTTCCTGTTTAAACATTGAAGGAGAGGCTTTTAAAATATACATTGGCGGGACTGCTGTAATTCCAGCCGGGGGCTCCAGTGACGCTGGCTGGCCTTGGCCTGATTTGAAGGAAAGGGGAAGGAAGGAGTTACCAGCAGGCAAGTGCTGCAAGGTCGGCCTGCATTAGGCCACGTGTGCCATGGTGGCTGTGGGTGACCCATCTGAGAAGGAGCTGTGGGAAGGGTGAAGGGTGCGCAGGCAGCCTGAGCCGGGCAGGGTGGATTCCTCCCCGAGAAGCTACATGTGCAGGGCAGGCTGCAATGATCCTCTGCGAGGCTTGCGCCAGCCTACAGATGTTCCCCTGGGACAGATGCAAGCCAGAGGCAAGGAAACAGGCAAGCCTCCACTTATGGGGTAACAGGCTAAAATCACCAGTTAAGCTTCCAAAAAAAATAATAAATCAACCCAGCAGTTCAAAACCCAGTGCTGCCCTCAGTCCTGAAGCAGCTGGGAGGCAAGCTGCTCCCAGTCCCTCCAGGCTCTGTGCTGGATGAGGCTTTCTCCACTCCCCACAAATTTTTTCCTTTTTGCTTCGCTTTGCACCAGTACTTGCATGTCTACAAGGGAACTGCCTGCCCTGCGGAATGTTCCTGGGGCTCGAGTGCCAGCTGTGGCCGGGCTGCCCCAGCAGCCGAGTACAGAGCTGAGGACCTTCCCAGGCTGGGATGAGTGAGAAGGGAGGCACTCACAGGGGCTGCAAGGGCTGCGTCCTCCAGCCAGGCCAGGAAGGATGCTCAGGCCACGGTGGGGTCAGTGCCAGAGATGATATGTATTTGCTTTGAGAAATCCCCCAGATTTAGTTCCTTAATGGGTAATTAAGATTCCAGCTGCTCCTTAGTAATAGCCTCTCCAGCCCATGGGAAACCCACAGACACAGTGACGCTGCAAGCAGATTTCGTAACTCAGCCAGTGACTAAACAAAAAGGGAGCCTGAGAGCGAAGGCAAATGGAAACACTGATCTCGACCTCTTCTCCTGCCGGGGCTTTGGCCTTGGTGTAAACTGGTCCTGGCTGAGAGAGGTCAGTGGCTAGTGACTGGCCTGACCTGCGAAGGCCCTGGCTCCAGGCTTCCTGCGAGGAGGAATGTTTGGCGCGCAAATACCACTTTCGTGTCTGCATCTTGTTCCCATGATCCATCAGACCAGTGGCCTTACTGGTGGCCTTGAAACAGAAACTGGAGCTGGAAGAGGCCAAAACTCTCCCTGCAGGCTGAGCCCTTGCTGTCTGCGTGGTACAGAGCGGGGTCTGCGGTCAGGGTTCTCAGTTCCAGGTCCCTCAGAATGGGATCTTTCCTCTAGTAGCCCTGGAAAAGAGAAATTCAGGACCCTGAATGCAGCCATTCACAGGTAAAAAAAAAAAAAAAAAAAGGAGAAAAAAAGAAGAAAAAAAGCAGCTTTTCCTATTGCTTTTAAGGCTGGTTTTAGTTTCAGAAAGGCAGTTTGTGCATGCACACATGTAAAATGATGTGTCAGAAACAGGCGTAAGAAGATTATAAAAGAAATCTCCAACACTGAAGTTAAAGCACTTAAGGAATTGGCAGAGACTTCAAGAGCCGGTTTCTGGTCCTAATGAAGTCAGTGGAAGTGCTGCCATGGACTTCAAGGGGACCATAATTTGGCTGTAACTCAGCAGGGAGCTGAAAGTGTTGATTAATAAATTGGAGACAACGCGGAGGAAAGCCACTGAACTTCTATCCGACAGATGCACTGAAGAAGAGCCTGTAAGTTAAAGCATGCAGGAAAGGAACTGGTTTCCTTTGTGTTTGCAAACAGAAGATAGCGGGAAAAAAAGCAAAAAAAAAGCTACCTGATACTCATGTAAAATAGTAGAGCTGGCATTAATAAATACCAATGCCTTTCTGAGCAGCCTTCTGTTTCAAATGAGTAGGTCATTCTTTAAAAAAAACCAAAAAACTATTAGCAAATGCCAGACCAAGAATTCAACAAATTCCTTTTTCTCCGAAGTAATTATTAAGTGGAAAACTTTACCGCTGGAGATTGTGGATTCTGCAGATTGTCCTCAGAGTTTAGTGCGTGCCTTTGATTACTCATTGCTGGCTTTTTGCTCAGTGATTTGTGCATGAGTCTCCTCTGCTAAAACTCTGACGGAGGTTAGCATGGCCTCAGAAAGTGTTCCCGGTGGAGATATATTTTCAGGCTGAGTTTGCAAATCATTTAAGGCTGAAAAAAAATCTCTTTAATACCCTTCACAGCAGTTTGCAGTTGAAAAACTTCCTGTTTGTCCCTTTTTGTTTTCTGAGCTTTCAAGTAACTTTGGCGTAGGCAAGATACTCAGAAATCTTCAGAGAAAAGGCTTGTGAGGGAAGCAAATGTTTAAGGATAAAAAGTCTTAACTTCAATGAGTGCTTCAGTGTGTTAGAAAATTTGCAGCCATAATTGTCTGTAATTCTTTGTGCTCCTTCCCTACGATTTCCTTTCTTCTTTTCTTTTTATCTGCCCGTTGCATTTGATTGAAATTGCTTCCTCGACTCCCGTTGAGTGGGAAGCTCTCCCAGAGCACGCCACTAAACCCAAACCCAAACCCAGCAGACCTGCTGCCACATCTCATCCCTGCGGGCTGGACGTGAAATCTGGCAGGGTCTCCTCCGAGCATCCCTTCTCATGCAGGTGGTGAGCCGGAGCCAGGCAGCTCTTGCTGGCAGCTGACGTGGGCTCCCCTCCCTGGACCCGAGCGTGTCTCCGCACGCCGGCAGAGCCCCTGGCAGCCTCCGCAGGGAGGGCAGGGGCAGGAGGAGAGCAGCTGAGCCGCGTTAAGCTCGTTTTTCCCCTCTCTGAGGAATGAAGGGAATTTTGTGTGTGTGCATGCAAGTCGGGGGGCAGCCAGGCCGTGACTCAGACGCGTACCTTGAGCTTTTCTTGGGGTCAGGGTGGAATAGCTGAACCGAGGTGATGTACGGGCACTCGGAAAACACACCCGGGTCCTGCGGGTGGAGAGGAGGATGGGGACAAGCTCAGGCTTAACTGGCTTCGAAGAGCTGAAGCGAAGGGTGCACACCTTCCGGGAGCAAGATGAAAGGGCTCCGCGGGAGGCATCAGCCTGACACCCCAGTTACACCCAACAGGCTACCTGGGCCTCTCCCTTCGGGACACCCCGCCGCGCTCGCCCCGGGGAACAGCCGCGGGAGCAGGGACCCGGTGGGAGCGCCGCCGGGCATCCGCGCTCGCGCCCCAGGCCCGGGGGCATCAGAGCCCTCCCGTCGGGAGATTACCGGCTCCGGGCTGCGCTCTGGTCGCGGGGCCGAGGGGCTGTGTTAGGCGGGGGCTGTGGGGAAGGGCAGCCCCGGGCGGGGCCGGGCCCGCCGGCCACGGGGATGCCGCCGCCATCCCGCCCTCCCCAGCCCCGCTCCACCAGCCCCCGCCGCCGCCCGGGCGGGGAGCCCAGCGCGGGCCCCGGGGCGGCGCTGCCGGGCCGGGGCCTGGCGGGGGGCGGCAGGGGGCGGCGCCTGGCCGGGGCGGCGGGCGGGACGCGCCGAGCGGGGCCGGGCCCGGCGGAGCCGAGCTGAGCCGAGCCGAGCGGAGCGGAGCGGGCGGCGGTGGCGGCCTGGCGGAGCGGCGCGGCGCGGGCCCGGCCGGGCGGGCAGGTACGGGCCGAGCGGGGCGGGAGGCGGCGGCGCAGACAAAGGGCGGCGGCAGCGCGGGCCGGGACCCGCCGGGCCTCGCACCGCCGCCGGGCCGGGCTGGGAGCTGGGCCGGGGGAACCGGGCCCCGCCGCCCTTGTCGCCACCCCAGCCCCCCCCGGGCACGGCGGCTCTCTCCCCGTGCCGCCCCTCCCGTCCCCTCGGCAGGTCGCTGCGGCGCTCCCGGTGCCCCTCGGGAGGAGCCGGCCGGCGCCGGGGCTCCGGCGGGGCCTGCCCGGGGCGACAGAGCCAGGGGTCCGGCGCAGGAGCCCACCTCGGCCCGGGCAGCCCCGCGAGCCCTCGGCTCGGGCACCCCCGCCCCGCCGCGTGCCCCCGCCGCCCCCCTCGGCTGTGCGGCTCGGGGGGCTCGGGAGGGCGGCACGGGGGTGCCCTCCCCGCCGCTGCCCGGGCATCCCAGCGCGGCGCGGGGCAGCGGGCGGGGCCGCCGGGGGGGCGAGGCCGGGCTGCGGCGGGCGCCCGGGACGCGGGTTCGAGGCCTGCGGCGGCCCCGGGCTGGGCCAGGGGGCGCGGGGGACCGGTTACAGACAGCGAAGGGCTGGGGGAAGCCGGAGGGCCGGTTCCGTGGCGCCCGCCTGCTGGCTGGAGTCCCCGTGAGGCACCTTGTCGCCCCTCTGGAACAGGTCCTGGCGCGCACCCCGCCACGCTGAGCTCCCGGGCCTCTCCTGCCTGGCTGTATTGATGGTTTCCCCCCAGGTCTTTGGGGTTTTGCCTCCAGCGCTGCACAGCAGCCTGTCCCCTGCCGACAGTGGCAGCCGGTGATGCCCGGCGGTGCGGCTGCCAGCTCGGCCACCTTTCGGCATCGCTTGCAAGGCTTTGCTTCCCATCGAGGCTGGCGCTTGCTCCCAGCACCGCGATCGCATCCCAGCGCCGGGGCTCTCCCTTCCCGCGGTCCCAGCCGGCTGCTGCCGCAGCACGCCATGGGGCTGCTCTTCTTCCCGCTACCGGTGCTCGCAGGGTTGGGAAGCCGGTGCCTTGCAATGCCCCTTTGTCACCGACATCCTTGAAACAGCAGCTCGTCCTGCAGCAAAGCAGCATCTTTGTTACTCTGATCTCGAGAGTGTTTTTTACCGGGGCTGGGCTGGCGCAGATGAGGAGACAGGCAGCCCCGTGCTTGCTCCTTTCGGCTGTGCATGGGGACCACGGCCGAGGAAGTTGTCCTTTTCCAAATAAAACAACCAGGATGAATTCAATAGGAAATAAGTTCCTTGCTTCTGAGTGAACTTGCCGTGGGTGGAGAAGAAGGAAATTAAACAATAGAAAAAACGTGGAGGGCTTTATGTGCAGGAAAAAACTCTTCAACTTTGCTGGCCTCTGGCGGGATGGCCGAGCATCTTCCCTTCACCTATATTGGTGTTCCTTTTTGGCAAGGACGGTGAAGGCAAAGCTTGTGTTTCACAACACCCCTCTGTGTCTGGAGCATCCGTGCATGGGTATGGGGAAGCCAGGACCTCCCACATTACTGTCCTGCTGGTCCCCAAGCTACCTGCCATGGTCATCTCACCCAGCCCTGGTGTGTGCCATGCCGTGCCGCCAGCTGCAGCCCCCACATTCCTCCCTTCCAACCTGGAGCCGACAGCACGGGGCATGGGCGCTGACGGGAAAGCTCACACACATGAAGCTTTTCCCGCTTCCTGTGCCTTTGGGAAGGTGGCGGGTCTGGTCTGGTTGTGTTTGGGTGGGGATGGAAAACCCATCCCAGCCAGGCAGACTTTATTACAGGCTGGTTTGGGTTTTTTCCCACTTTTCTTTCTATACGGTGCTGTCAGTGCTCTAGAACAGGACTATTTAATGCACTGTTGGTGGTAATTTAAACAGAAGAAAAAAGACAGCTCACAAGTCAAAAACTGGGCTGGAATGAAGCGGGAATGATTAATGTTTTTTTCAGTAGCGTGTTACTGTGAAGTATGGTGTGGCCGAGCATGTCACTGCTGCAGTGTCACCAGCACTGCCTGCCCCTCTCCACCTGCAGGCTTTTATAACTAGGTTTGATTCTGGGAGCATCTCCAGGTGCCTGGCCCGGGGACAGAGGGCTGTGGTCCCACCAAATGCCCCATTTCAGGGGCTTCTGGCTGGGCACTGAAAATGGAGCTGCTCTCTTGGCTGTTTGTACTCCGGGACAGGGTTATGGAGGGCTTTGCTTAAATTTTTTTTTTTTTTTTTTTGTGTGGAATTCTACCTTCTAGATGTACCTTATTGAGTTGTTGGGTTTTGGGTGTTGAGGTAGAGCCTGCTAGAATGAGGTTGGGGCTCAAGACAGAGAGAGAAGTAAAATATTAAGCTTCTATACCTTGCGGTTGTTTTGTGGCCGTGGAGGACTAGGATTCCCAGCCTATCTCACCGATGTTTCCAGCCCTGCTCTTGAAGGCACTTAGGACCTCAGGACTGCCCTTGGCTTCCTTGCCTATTTTTGGCCAAAGCGCATTTATACAGTGTGCCATTGGCATCTGTGTGCTGGTGGCTTTGAAGCCTGAGACGGGGGAAGGAGGACCCGGGTGGAAGGTAAGCGTGATGCTTTCTTGGAGACCACCTCACAAACCTTGGGGGCTGTGACAACTCAGTCCCCAAGTGCCCATGGGAGATGGTGCCCGCTGCACCTGCCCTCTGTTCCTGTCCCCAGGTGTGGAGTAGCAGGGCAGCACTCGTGCCAGGATCCCTGGAAGGGCTCGGTGAGTCACACGGTGCGGACACGGGGAGAAGGCGGCCTGTAGCTTATGATTCATGTTGTTGCAAAAGCCACCGACTGTAATGGCAGAGCTTGCAGAAGACGAATCAATATTAAGCCGTAAATCCCCCACGTGACTGCCGGCTGGGTGGTGAGGTGGCTGGGGTTGGGAGCACCTTGGTTGCTGCGTCTTCCCCAAAAGCAGTGGGACCCTGCTGCAGCTCTGTCTGGGGAAGAGGACAAGATCCTCGGTGCTACCTTCAGGTGGCATGAGCCTTTCTGGAGGGGTTTAGGAAGGTCCAGAGATACTGAAATGTGGGGTATCCTGGGAGGAGCTGCCTGGGTATTTATGTGAGGGGATGCCTGGAGTTCAGCCCTCCTGCTGGCCTGATCCAAAGCCAAGGAGATGCAGGTTGTCTTGGGATACTGAGACTCTCTCCCAGGGGCTCTTCCCTATTGTGCCCCTTCTGCCAGGGAGCCCAAAATATCTTGGAAATCTCATTGCTGACGTAAAGCAGGGAAGAAGTGTTTTCTGTCTGTCTGGGCTTGGGCATGTTGAGGGTTGGATGTACGGCGAGGGGTATCCCTCTCAGCTCCCACTGCTGCATGGGGAGATGTGTGACTTGCCTGATGGCTCTGCGTATGGTCTGGAAGGATGACAGCCCCTAGGCTGTCCCAGCTCCTCAGGGTGGCCTGCTGCTACCTTGGCTCTGCCTCCCGTGCCTTGGCCTCAGCAAAAAAAAAATGCTTTCCAGCTACTTGACAGCATCTCGCCGATGATCCCCCCTCTGTCCTGAGCACAGTCTGCTTCTTCACAGCCTTATACAGCCCTGCAGCCCCAGGGCTTGGAGCCTGAAGTGGTGTTATCAGCTTAAAAAAAAGGGATGCATTAAAAAGTGTTAATGGCACAATCCTGAAATACGGCTGCAAAATTCTATCGATGCCTGAAGTCTAAACATATGGCTCAGGCCATTTTACATCTCCTCGAGCAGCCTTGATTCATCCCTTGGCTGTGCTGGTGCACTGCTGGCCTCATGGATTTATGTCCGAGAGTGGGATTGGGGCCAGGAGGGAAGGAGGCTGTGTGTGGTACCCAGGATGGGGATGCTTTGCCTGATGGCTGGGTGGGGATGTGGGAGCCTACCTGAGTGGGGAATGTACCCAGTTAGAGAGGCCAAGAGTGGTGCAGTCCCCTGGCCCAACTGACCGGTGGGAGCGGCACATGTTACCGGTGGTTTATTAACTCTCACTGGCTGAAAGCATGAGCTGGGGGCAGGGGAGTGGGGCAGGCAGTGTGGTGCTGGAATGGAGGTGCTGGTGGGGCATCAGAGGTTGGTTCCTTGAGCGTTTGCTTTGCTTGGAGCCCTGCAGAGGAGGAGGAGAGGACAGGGCTGATGTAGCCTGGGAGCAGGTAAACTAAAGCAACAGGCTTCCTGTGGACATGCTGCTTGGTTCGTGCAAGCTCAGATGTGGATCTGGAAATAGGGGAGGCAAGAGGCAGCTTGGGTGCCAGCAGCCCTGATGCTGTGCTTGCAGGGGGCAAGTATGGGCTTTACCAGCAGTGTCTTAGAGGGTGAAAACAAAACAGATCTTGCGAGTGTCTCCTGTGCTCTGCGCCTGTTCCTGCTCTCTGCATTTCCCCTGGACTGGCCGGCATTGCAGCCTCTGGTGCTTTTTTTAAGGGTGTCAAAGTTTGCGTGCAGAAGAAATGTCTTTTATTAGCCTAACTAATGCCTTTAGGAAAAAACAGATGTGCTCTTGGGCTCGAGGAATGCCTGCGCGTCCAAGATGTGTCGTTTTTTCCAGCAGTGTCCATTGGCCTAATAAAAGATCTGACCTCCGCCTGGCCTGGCCATGACCTTGGAGCGTGCCGGCCCCGGGAGCATCCCACCCATGCGTCAGCGTGTGCTGCCTGGCCCTTCCCGAAAGGACCTGCCAGCCCAGGAGCTGTTGCTGGAGCACAACTACGCTCATGGCAGGCACTTACCTGACTTATAATTCAATACTGGCTGCAAGCACCCAGCCCCGTGGGTGCACTGGGCTCCCAGGAGGGTCTGTCCTGGGAGACTGCAGGGAAGCAGAGGTCGACTGTGGCTCAGCAAAGCTTTGGGACATCAGGCAGGATGGATGTGGTCTGGCAGGAGCATCCTCAGGAGCCCCTGGGAGGAGGGGGCAGCTTGTGCAGTGCTCCGTCCTTGCAGGGATTTCTCCTGAATGCAGGCACCAGGGGGTTGGTTGCCCTCCGTGAGCTGGTTCATGCTGTGGTTTTATGGATGCTGCTTTGCAAAAGTGCCATTTTGGGGCCGAGTTGGCACTTGGCAGGGCAGCCTCCGCTCCCCAGTACAGCTGGCAGTTCTTCTGTGGTGGGGTGAATCTGCTCTCCTACTGACTTCAAATTCCCTGTAATGGGAAGCTGTCAAGAAAATGAAGCAGCTGGCCTGTCCCGTGGGGCTCGCAGTGCTGCCGTGGCTGGCAGGGGAAATCGCTGTTGCCCCGCAGCTCTCCAGTCCAGCATCACCCTCACACTCATGGCAGGATCAGCATCTCTGCTGGGAAAATCTGGCCAAAGTGTCAGAGCCATGGCGTTGAGGGATTTTCAGTCAGTGTGGTTTTTTGGGTAGGAGTTCTCATGCAACCTGCTGGCGAGAGTGCTGGCTGTTGCTCCAGTGAATTATAAAAACTCACGGGGAGATTATTTTCCCCTTGCCCTTTTCCATTTTAAAATGCTTGGGATTCAGGCCCTGCTTATCCCAAAAGGCTCTCAGGCGTTTGGAGAGCCGCAGGGACCTACACGGCACATTTCAAAGCAGGAAAACCCAATTCATTGAGTGGATTTTTCCCCTCCTGCGAACCCACTTAAAATTCGTGGAGAGTTTTGTCAGTAAGAACCTGTTTCAATTAACAGACAAAAGAAACTCTCCTCGTTAAGCGCCTCTTTCAATTAAGGTTTGGGAGAATTCCCCCAGCTCCGCTTCCTCTGGAGCGAGGCTGTTCCTGAGGTTTCAAGGGCAAAAAATATCCATGAGGAGTCACCTGTGAAGGGCTCCAGCTTGTTTTTTTGAGAGGCAGTGGCATGACCCGAACCGTAACCTGGCCCTGGGGTGTCAGGTTTGGTTGGGATGGTGTTGGGGAGCGTTGGTGCCAGGGGGTCAGCTGCCCAGCCCAGCATCCCTTGGGCACAGGAAAGCTAATGACTGCTGCTAATTGCTGGCCTAGTTTACTGAGGAGGCTGATTTCATGCAGGTGTTTGAGACAGACGTGTGGGAGCGCGGAGAGGTGCTTTTCCAGATCAGGGTGCTGAAGACAAGGGAGGGTGGCAGCCACCAGTGCCCAAGGATCAGAAATGGGGTGGCCTCCACAGGGGGTTCCCCTGTACAGCCTCACTGGCAGGGGGCTGCAGCACCTCAGGGCTGGGGGTTAGCAGGGGCAGTACCTGGGGAGTGGGCTTGTGATGTGGGGTTTGCTAGAGCTGGTCTTAAAAGCCCTGCCAGTTGGGCTTGCCAGCTGCTCTGCCATAGAAGAAGTTTTAATCACGGGCTTCCAGAAACATCACCCAGTTCTTTGGGAGTTTGGGTGGGTTTTTTTTTTCCATCGGTTTAAGGTTTTTCTCCCCTAAAAATTCAGCAAATGTTTGCAGCGATTTGCTGCACACCGAACCTTCCTTTCCATCCCTTTGCAGGGAAAGGACCATTTTCATGATTGGTTTTTTGAAGAAAACTTGAGAAAAACATTACTTTTATCTTTTCCAGTAAAACTGAAGTGCTAGCACGGCCTTCTGGGTGAAAAACATCTTTTCCAGAGCTAGGTGCTTTGGCCAAAAATAACTTTTTTTAAGTGAACATCTTTGATGGCTTTCACTGGGCTCATCGCTCGCCTTGGTTTCTTTCGCACAGGAGGCAGGTGGTGGGCAGCCGGAGCCGGAGGTTTATTTCCAGAAGGGAGCGAGGTGTTGAGGGGAAACTTGGTTCAGCAGCAGCAGTCCAGGTGGATGCTCTGATTGCTCAGTTCTGGCCAGGCTTTATAAGTGAGATCTTTAGAAAAGTGCTGAGAAAAAGAGGATTTTCCTGCCGAATTCCTTCTGGGGTGCAAATGCTCTAGACCTTGAATAATTTTGGGATAAATTTTCCTGATACTCCCCCGTGTTTCCTCCTGTCCAGCCTATGCACAGAAGGGAGAAGCCAAGCTGGGTGGGTTTGGGGTGGGAGTAGTGCCAGTGGCTGCCTGTCCCTGCCTATCCCAAGGGCAGCTGCCCGGGCTGCTGTTGTCCTCCTTTAATTTTGCACCTTTAGGGCACCGGGGAAATGCCAGTGTCCTTAGGAAAGCGGTGCTGTGTCTGTCCCCCTGACAGCAGCAGGGTGTTCTCCCTGGCATATTGTAACTACTGTCTGCAAAGTGCTTAAGCAGCCCGTATAATCTACGGCTAAGACGCTCCTTATCTGGCACTACAAAACCGCGCGGGCGGCCTCAGTGAGAACGCGTGGCCAGGACGAGCTCACTTCTGCTTGTTTCTGTCCTTCTGCTCGTTTTCCCCTCTCTGTCTGCTCCACATCCCTCTCCCCTGCCCGGACACCCTGGGTTTGCAGCCTGGCAGGAGGCAGCTGGGTGTCCATGCAGCTCATCCCTCTGTCTGTGTCTCTGGGCCCATCCTAAAGGCTTGCCCTGGCTACCAGTAAGTGGGGTTGCCAGTAGAATTCCACAGTTTTGCAGCGGTTGGAGCTTTTGTGCTGGGTTCCTCTCCCTGGGCAGCTGGGATGAAGATCCCCTCTGGTGCAGGGTTTCAGTCCCTCCTTGAGCATCTCTGTGGGATGCACAGGGGGCTGTGACCTTCTGCCTCCTGTGCTTTGATACCAGTGTGCATCATCACATCACCATGCACTGAAGCAAAGGAGTTCATCGCCTCCTGATTGTGCCTTCTCTGGCCGGCGGATCCAACCCTGGCTGGGGTGGGAGGTGATGGGGACAGGGGCAGGCAGTGGTCCTTTGTGCCTTGTGATGGCTCTTCTCCCGTGCAGTACTCCTAGCTCTTTGCAGATATTTCCAGTTGCAGTTGGGACCGCTGCCGTTCAGTGTTGATAAAGGCAGCGGTGCAGAGACAGGTGTTTAAAGGCAGGTTTTTCATGCCAGTTATTTTTTCATTTTCAAAGCAAGCTCCCCTGTCTTAAGCTCACAGTTGTCTCGAATAATATGGTGGCATTAATCTCTTCTCTAAGGATGTGCTTAGCTCAGTGGTTTTAGACCTGCAGCCCTCTAAATATTACCTGCAGAGTGAAGGGGATTCCCTCTAGAGGGAACTTAAACCTATTAATAATAATTCAGCTGCCTTTTGTGCGTCTTTTACAGGTAGTTGTGATTCCTGGGGCTGCAGGGCACCAGTTAATGATTGCTGAGGATGCACGAGGTATGGGAGACAGCAGGCATGGTGGGCTGAGTGCTGTCACCCCACTGCAGACCTGGGTCCTGGCCTGGCTGAACTTAGACCTTCCAGTAGCCTTTTGCCATCAAATGTGCAAGTGGGAGACAGAGCAGATGCGTCAGTGGGGCTGAGCCAGCCGTATCCCCTGTGGCGGTCAGATACGGGAAGGGAAGCATTGGAGCGAGCAGAAGTGGTTGCAAATCGCTGAGCTGGGCGATGCAGCTTAGCATCCTGCCTCTAAATCCTCCTCCATCCAGGCTTAACCCCCAGGGCTGGCTTACATGGTGGAGAAGTAGAGATGGTGTGGCTGGGACAAGGTGATTACCCAGCGGTGCTGGCGTGGGGGGCTCTTCTGTGGCGATGAGGGGGTGAGGAGAGGGGTGCCCACCCGAAGGGTGCCAGTGGAAGAGGAGCCAGATAACCCATCTGGCTGTGGTGTTTAAGACATGGCCCAGTCTCTATGGGCTGAATCTTGGGGGCCTGTGAGCTCCTGGAGTCAGGGTTTGGGGTCCTTGTGCATGCAGGGTCTTGGGGTCCCTTCTTCATGGAGGTGGATGCTTGCTCCCTCCCTCGCAGCCCTTTCCAAAGTGATGTGTGGGAGATACATGAGCAATTTCTTGCCGTGTCACATCTGCGGTTTTGAGCTTACCTCCCATCCCTGGGCCATGGGGTTGGGACACTTGATTTATCTGACAGCCAGGACTTGTGAACTGCCTGATCTTCACTGCTTGCACCTGTGGCCAGACCTATTGCAACCCCCAATAAATCAAATCCTGCTGTGGTTGTCTGCTGGGACTGCCAGCCCTTCCCTCTCCTCCGGATCTGCTTGCACTTCCTTGCTTATATTTAATCCTCCCATTGCATCCCTGCAAAATTCCACCGGAGGTTAAAGGAAGAGCGCTGAAAGCCACTGACAGAGATGGTTTCATCCTCTCTTATCCCCTCCTGTGCCCCTCTGGCTTTCTGGGATGCAGTGGTTCCCTGGGGAGTGTTTGTGGCCAATAACTCTGGCCAGGGGAAACTGCAGCCCCCAAACTGCACTGGGGGGTGGATTTAGAAAAGCTTTTCAACCATTTTCCCCTTCTTCCTGCAGCTGTCTTAGATTTGAAGTGCTGATATAGTAAAGGGCTTCCCCAGCCATCCGTTATGTTCCCTGCGTGCCCTGGGGTCAGATCCGGCCCTGCAGGGTGCTCCGGGCTCCCAGCTGTGCCAGGGAAGCCGCTTGGATGCTGATTGTGTTTGTCAGGGCAGCCAGATTAAGAGTGTTGTGTCTAAGCCTCCTCACGGAGCCTCCTCTCTAGTGGAGCCTGGGCCAGGGCTTTGCTCAGAAACCTACCAAAGAGCGTTTTCTGGGGCTTTTTCTTCTGTGGTCCTTGATGTGCGGCTGTGGCTGAGCAGCCGTCTGTGTGATGGGAGCCTGCCGGTGCTGTATGGTGTTTCTGGGAGCCTGAGGTCCACATGTGATACTGGTGCTGACATTTCCAGCTGTTGCCTTTTAAATAACCACTGTGGTTTTAAAAGCCACCTGAGCAGCTCTAAAAATCACATTAAAAAGAAGTTTGACCCTGGCTCTCACCCTGCCAGCTCTTGTGTGTTATTTTTTTTTCTATTTTACCATCCTGTTTCCCTTTTTTTTTTTTTTTTAGAAAAGCTGTTGTTGTTGAGAACTCTTTTGTGCTCTTGGACCTAAACCTTCTCTGGCGTGGAGCTGTCGGCTCTCCCACTACTGCGGGGCTGTGCAGGGGTTTGCTGGGCAGTGTGCAGCCAGCACCCACTTGCACGGGGAAAGCCCTGAGTAGGAGCATCCCCACCCCACAGCATCACCCTGAATCCCTCAGCATCCTTGCCATGGAGGGTTTGCTCTGGCAGCGAGCCAGCAGGGCAGGATTCCTGCCTGCTTTCTGCCTCGGTGGCAGGTTTGTGGGGCGGGATGCTGCCTGCCCCAGTCCCTGCTCCCACCTGGCTGCTCTGGGGGTCTGGTGCTGCCCCCGCCCAGGCAGGTGTTGCCTTTGTGTTTTGATGCAGCAGCCTCCCTCCTTGGGGAGAGTCAGCCAGCATCTGCCCAGAAATGCTGTCTCCGAAGCCTGATTATTAAGTACTGTAATTAAAAGCTCTCAGAAGAGGATGGACTAACAAAGCCCCCTTGGCAATGGCAAGTGATGTAGGTGTGGGGCCCTGTTGCTGTCTGCTCGGTCTCTTGGAGGGTGGTGCAGTGATGGACACAGGGTCCCGGCCCATCAGCCTCTGGCTCCAGCACTTGGCATCAAACCCACTGGTTGTCACTTGCCTGCCCATCAGCATGGGAATGCGGCTGCCAGCACCCACCACTCCTGAAAGATGAAAAAAAAACGGAAGGGGAGCAGGATGGCATGGCTAAGATGCTTGATAACGTGGTCCCGGCTCTCTGCATCACTAAGGATGGTACCCAGTCAGGGGAGCCTCCCTCTGCACAGGCACATCCCTAAATTCAGCGTCCACGTGTGCTGCTTGTTTCAGACCTGGAGAAGCACCCTGCCCTGAAAGCCCAGCTGGGGTGTTATCCTGGGGATGATGAAGGTCCAAGCCCACTGGAGGGGGGGAAGGAGTGAGCGGAGACAGGGCACACCTAAGGGGGCTGAGGAGCAAAGGCGCATCCTCTTTTGGTCCTGCCTGGAGATCATCCATGTGCATAAAGATAAATTGCAAATCAATAAAACCAGGTGCTCCACTGTGCCTGGCACAGCTGGCAGCGGGGGTTGCCAGCGAGCGGCAGAGATGGTGATGGAGACTGGCTGCCGGTGGTGTGCACGGCGGCCTGGGTGAAGCAGTGCCATGCTGGCAGGGTTGGGAAGCGGGGCCTGGAGTGGGGCTTACTACAGGGAAGGGCAAGGATGACAGGATTACACTGCCAAGCCCTAGCCTGTAATCCACGGTACCGTTCAGCCAGCCACGTTTAATCCCGTTACATGCCCCGGCTGATGTCTGTAGGGCAGGTACTCGGCCACGGTGCCAGCGGAGGAGCAGGGACTCCTGCCCTTGTCTCCGGGGCTGGTGGTGAGTTTGAGGACAGTGCTGTGAGCTGCTGTGCCAACGCTTTTTTCTTTTTTTCCTTAAACACACTGGCTACATCAGTGACCTGCCCTGGGTGGCTTCACCTCCTGGCAAGCAGTGCCCATCTTTTTATTTTTTTTCTTTCTTTTCTTTTAAATGAACCTTTCACAGGGAAGGGTAGAATATTCCCAAGGTCCCTTCAGCTCCACGTGGGCACTCCCACATGCCCGTCTCGGTGACCTTGGCTGGTGGCTCCCAGCTTGGCCTCATGCCGCCTGGCTGGCTGGCAGCCCATGTCCCTCGCTGGCAGCCAGGCTGGGTGATGCAGGGCTCACAGCCCCCACACCCCTGTTCTCCCCACTGCAGCCTGGCTCCCGCTGGGCAAACAGGAGGAGCAGGGCTGCTTCTCCGGCTGCTCGGTGTGACTGGGACTCGTGGGGGACTGGGAGCTCCCCTCCGGAGCACCCTGGTGATGCTGCCATGCCCCAGGCACAGGCCACAGCTGGGGTCCCACAGCACGTGCTGCACTCCCGCCCCATCCCTGGCATTGTCAGGAGCTCACAGCGCTCTTGCAGCAAGCCCTGGCATGCCAGCGAGCTCGCCGAGGGATCTGCCAGGACCGCCGTGTTGGCGTGGATGAAAGTGGTGGTGTTGGTACCAACGCTGTCCCTCCCCGCTCATCCCTCCTCTCTCTCGCAGGGTGCCGTGTGGAGCGGGGGGACCAGGGCGCCCCAGGGAGCTGCCATGCCCATGCACCCACCGCAAGCTGTGCCGAGGCCGCCCGCCGCCCCCTCCCCGCACTGAGGCCGTGGGGCTGCTGCTGCTCCCACCGGCACCACCACAGGGATTTCGGCTCGGCAAGGGGACTCTCGGTGCGTCTGCCATGGTGACATGAAGCGGACGGCGAGGGACGCCAGACTGCTGGAGGGGAGAGAGTCTGCACAGGCGGCCTGCTAGTATTTTTAATTTATTAGTAGTATTCGATTTTATTTTAGCTATTTTTTTTGCTTGGGTAGTTGCTTCTTCCCCTCCCCGGGGCTCGCAAGAGGACGGGGCGGGCAGGGGAGAGGGGCCCCAGCTCGCCCTGCGGATGCAAGGATGACTGTGCTGGCCAGGGCCCGGCGGGGTATCTGGCAGCTCTCTCCGCAGGTGGTGTTGCTCGTGCTCTTTGCCTTATGCCTGCTCAGTGTTTTTGTCTCTGCGTATTATTTATATGGGTGGAAAAGGGGCTTGGAGCCCTCTGGGGACGTGGCAGGGCCGGACTGCGACGAGCCCAAGGTTGCCCCTTCCCGCTTGCTGCCACTGAAGACCCTCAAGGTGGCTGACTCCTCCCGCACAGACCCCTTGGTGCTGGTCTTCGTGGAGAGCCTCTACTCCCAGCTGGGCCAGGAGATCGTGGCCATTTTGGAGTCGAGCCGCTTCAAATACAGGACGGAGATTGCCCCGGGGAAGGGGGACATGCCCACGCTGACCGACAAGGACCGGGGACGCTTTGCACTCATCATCTATGAGAACATCCTCAAGTATGTCAACCTGGACGCCTGGAATCGGGAGCTGCTGGACAAGTACTGTGTGGAGTACGGTGTGGGCATCATCGGCTTCTTCAAGGTAATGGGGTGTCCAGAGTGAACTGAGGCCGCGTGGCCCGGCCAGGCCAGAGCAGGGGGTTCTGGGGTCTTGCTGCCTTGGAGGGACTTTGCCTTCCCCTTGCTTTCTGCAAGCAGCCTGAGTTGGTGTGGAGCTGGCCCACAGCCTGGCATGGGGCATGGGCTTCTAGCAGAGGCACTGTCTTAGCCCTCTCCCTGTGGAAGGGCTGTGTGGCCCCTGGGTGTTCTGGGACTAAACCCACACCTCTGGGGTCAGGCCAGTTGCTTTTAGCATCCTGTTTCCCAGCAGCGACCCTTGCTGGCGTTCGCCAAAAGCATGAGCAGGTATTTTGCTCTGTACTCCCCTGCCCTTGTCTTGCCCAGGGCTTGTGGCCCCAGGGCGCTTTGCGTGTTGGATACGAGCAGGATTGAGCATGAGAGGGGGACGAGGGCACCCCATGCTCGGGAGAGGGAGGAGGGAAATCCGGCAGCCGGGTCAGTGCGGGTGGTGAGCCACATTGCCCCTTGCCGTGGCTGTTGGTGCCCCTGGTGAGCCCCTGCCCGTTCAGCCAGTCTGGGCACTCGTCCCCAGTGTCCCGTCTCCTCTAGCCCTCTTCTCCCCCATGCAGGCCAATGAGAACAGCCTGCTGAGTGCCCAGTTGAAGGGCTTCCCCCTCTTCCTCCACTCCAACCTGGCGCTGAAGGACTGCAGCATCAACCCCAAGTCACCCTTGCTGTACATCACACGCCCCAGCGAGGTGGAGAAAGGCGTGCTCCCCGGGGAGGACTGGACTGTCTTCCAGTCCAACCACTCCACTTACGAGCCTGTCCTCTTGGCCAAAACCAAGTCGGCCGAATCCATCCCGCACATGAGTGTAGACGCAGCGCTGCACACCACCGTGATGCAGGACCTGGGCCTCCACGATGGCATCCAGAGGGTGCTCTTCGGCAACAACCTCAACTTCTGGCTGCACAAGCTGGTCTTCGTGGACTCTGTCTCCTTCCTGACAGGCAAGAGGCTCTCCCTGCCCCTCGACCGCTACATCCTGGTGGACATTGATGACATCTTTGTGGGCAAGGAGGGCACGCGCATGAAGGTGGAAGATGTCAAGGTGCGGCTGTGACGTCCTGGCTGGGTGGGCAGGGGACGTGTGGGGCTGGGCACTTGTGCCTGCTCTGGGATGCTCCAGGGATGAGCTTTGCTGCCCCCAGAGTATCCCCTGGTCCCCTGCAAAGCTCTTGGGAGCACGGGTCCTCGCCCTGGCATGGCAGCCATCCCTGCGGCCAGATGCTGAGGACATCTTGCTTGCTCTCTCACTCTCTCAGGCGCTGTTTGACACACAGAATGAGCTGCGCACCCACATCCCGAACTTCACCTTCAACTTGGGATACTCAGGGAAATTCTTCCACACGGGTGAGGAGAACGAGGGCATCGCTTTGTGTGTTTGTGGCATATGGCTGGTGTTGGGACACAAACCAGTGCTCAGAGGGGCCAACATCGGGGCTGCGGGAGGGTCCTCAGGCATCCCACCCTGCTGCTCCCCATCACTCGATCACTGAGAGGGGCTCCCCCTCCCTCTGCCCCGACTGCTTGCGTGTGGCTCTGCATGCCCAGTGGCGACGGCGAGCGTTGTGCCCCCAGGTACCGATGCCGAGGACGAAGGCGATGACCTGCTGCTCTCCTACGTGAGGGAGTTCTGGTGGTTCCCCCACATGTGGAGCCACATGCAGCCTCACCTCTTCCACAACCAGTCGGTTCTTGCTGAGCAGATGACCTTAAACAAGAAATTCGCTGTCGTGAGTAAGATGCCGCCGGTGGGGGTGCTCATGGTGGGGGGAGGATGGGAGAAGGGTGGTGAAGAGTCTTGCCAGGGGACCCGGGTGATGGTCTCTGCTTGCTGGACCAAAGGGACGTGGTGACTTTAAGTCATGTCGCCCATGTTGCAGCCAGACGGGTAAATTCATTTATACTCTAGTACCTGGAGCAGAAGGATTTACCTGCACCAGCCAACTCGCTGCTGTGGCGGGGAGCTGCCCTGCTGCCTGTTCGAGGGGAGACGTCATGTGTGCATTGCAGCTGTGCTCCCCTGGCCCGGCACCGTGGAGGGAGCGGCAGCCCAGTCCAGGGGGGTGCGGGTTGGGTGCTCAGCCAGGTGTGGTTTCATGCTGTGCTGGGCAGTGGCGCAGGATCCTGGAGCTGGGGCCATGTGCTGGGAGGCTTTGGCTGATGGAAACTCCCTCTGCAGGCTGAGCTGTTGGGGACGTGTTTTGTTATAAGGGCAGGCTCTGGCCTTCAGTTTGGTAAGGGGTTGTCCACCCTCTTGGACTGTCCTTCACGTGTCTTGATAAAGCCAGCGTTGAGAATGGGTCATACTGGGATTGACTGGTTTGCTCACAGCTGTCTTGAATCCAAATGAGTAAAGCCAGGCCCAGTAATAATAATTGGATCCTGTGGCCTAAGAGAGGGATCTTCAGGCTAACTTGAATGCCTTGTTTGGTAATTAGAGTTGCTTGATTAGAGAGAGATCAGACCATTCCTACTTGGGAAGGGCGGTTGTCCAGCTCAGAATTTCCAGGAAGTTTTGTATCTACTGATACAAACCACTTCGCCGTTCTGTATGGATATATCTTCTCGTTCTCCACAGAAGAGCTTTGCTGCTGCTGTTTTGTTGGTGACAGCAGAACTGGCAGGGATGAGGATGGTCCTTGTGAAGCAGAGGAGGGATTGCCCACCGGGCATGTCTGCTCCGGGGCTCCTTTTCATGGAGACAGCCCTGGTTTTAGGAGATGATGTGTGGGCACAGCCCTGCCCTGGTTGCTCTCCAGAGGCACAAATAAACAATTTGTAGTTTGGAACGGGCAGTCCCATGGGGAGAGCTTGCTTTGGGATGTTGTGGTTCTGGGGTCTCCACCATCACCCACTCCCTGCTCTCTTCTCTGCAGGAGCACGGCATCCCCACTGACATGGGGTATGCCGTGGCCCCCCACCACTCGGGCGTGTACCCTGTCCATGTGCAGTTGTACGAAGCTTGGAAGCAGGTTTGGTCAATCAAAGTGACGAGCACGGAGGAGTACCCCCACCTGAAACCTGCTCGCTATCGCCGTGGCTTCATCCACAATGGCATCATGGTATGTGGCCAGGCTTTATCTCTGGTTCTTCTCTCCTCTTGCCTCCCCCCACCAAACCCCAGAACCTCAGTGGGTGATTTCTGGGCAGCTCAGATTATTTGATTTAAGGGAGCTGTGCCCTCTGCTCATCCTGCATAGAGGAAGCTTGTGTGAGGACAATTTTTGGCTTCTCCATCTGTCCACCTCCAGCCCTTGTGGATAGCAGTGTTCAAGTCGGAGGTGGTGAGGGGCAGTGGAGCGGTCCTGACCTCAGAGGGGTTGAGGACCCCCTTTTCGTTTGGGAGGAGAAGGGGATCCAGACCTAGATGCCTGGAAGAGGCTGTGTGGCTGTTTCATTGTCCTGGCTCCTGTGCCTGCTCCATCTGTATCTTTCTTCTATCCCAGGTACTCCCCCGGCAAACCTGTGGCCTCTTCACGCACACCATTTTCTACAACGAATACCCCGGTGGCTCCAGTGAGCTGGACAAAATCATCAATGGGGGTGAACTGTTCCTGACCGTGCTCCTTAACCCTGTGAGTCCTGCTGTCCAGCTGCCCGGGGACAGGTGGACAGGCATCGCTTGCAGAGCTGTCCCCCAGCGCTGCTGTGGGAGTTGTCCCTGATGTCCTCAGCCAGGGTGGGAGCCGTTTGCATGGGACAGCTGCCAGGTGAGGCTCTGCTAATCCCTGCTCTGTCCTCTCTGCTTCAGATCAGCATCTTCATGACCCATCTGTCCAATTATGGCAACGACCGCCTGGGCTTGTACACCTTCAAGCACCTGGTCCGCTTCCTCAACTCTTGGACCAACTTGAAGCTGCAGACGTTACCACCCGTGCAACTGGCACAGAAATACTTCCAGATCTTCTCCGAGGAGAAGGACCCTCTGTGGCAGGTACCCTCCGTGCCTAGAATGGGCAGAGCAGCCCTGTTTCTTGTGCTGGGAGAGGGACGTGGGGTATAGCTGGCCCTCCTCTGAGCTACTCGGGTCCCTTCCAACCTGGATTTCCCTCTGATCACCTGCGTAAGCAGCAGTTTTTCACCTCTCTGTGGTTCTGCGGGCAGTGCCAGGAAAGTTTGCCCCGTAGATGTGGAGATAAGCCTGGTCTTGGCCCTGCCCGCTGAGCAGTGTGGCCTCCCTGTGTGTCTGCTCAGGTTGGAGGGGGCTGAGCAGTGGTGCACGGTCCCATTGGGGCTGCCCTGTCTCTAATACTCCCTCCTGCGTTTCAGGATCCCTGTGAAGACAAACGTCACAAAGACATTTGGTCCAAAGAAAAGACCTGTGACCGATTCCCAAAGCTTCTCATAATTGGGCCTCAAAAAACAGGTGCTTCCCTTCACCCTCGGTGCTGTGAGCATGCTGGGGGACTTGCCAAGTCCCCTCCACACCCCAGAGAGCCTCTCTCAGCCCTCCTGCCCTGACGCAGAGCTTGGAGGGAGGTTTGGCCCAAGTCAGCTCTCGCTTTCTGTCTGTCTGAAGGAACAACTGCCCTTTATCTCTTCTTGGGGATGCACCCGGACCTGAGCAGCAACTACCCCAGCTCGGAGACCTTCGAGGAGATACAGTTCTTCAACGGACACAACTATCACAAGGGCATTGACTGGTAGGTCTTCGTGTTGCAGGGGCTGAGCTGGGAGCACCAGTTTCTTCAGGAACAGGAGCAGCGGTGCTGTGGGGTTTCCCGTTGGCCTTGTAACTGCCGGGCTCTTGGTGGAGGGCACCTGGGTGCTGCAAGGTTGGATGAATCCCACACAGGCTTTGCCCTGTGCCTTCAGGCCATCGTACCACCATGGCTTATCCCCGAGATGTTGTCCATAAGGCAAAGGCCGCTTGCCAGGACTCAGAAGTGCCCTTGGCAGAAAAGCCAGACTTGTGTGCATCTGCTGCCCCCTGGTTTCAGGGTCTGCCTGGGGAATCTAGTGAGGTCTGGCCCTCCAGAATGGCTTGAGGGGGTTGTGAAGCCCCAGGCAGCATGTCAGACCTGGAGGGACTCTGCAGGTTTAGTGCTTGGTACAGTGTCTGAGATGTCACCTGCAAGGGTGGGTGCCAGGGACATCTGGTAGCGCCTGCCTGACAGTGTGCCTCCCCCAGGTACATGGAGTTCTTCCCCATCCCCTCCAACACCACCTCTGACTTCTACTTCGAGAAAAGTGCCAACTACTTTGACTCTGAAGTGGCTCCCCGGCGAGCTGCGGCCCTGCTCTCCAAGGCCAAAGTCATCACCATCCTCATCAATCCTGCAGATCGAGCCTACTCCTGGTATCAGGTGAGCCGCCCATCTCTGCCTGTCCCCCAGCTTGGATCCTTGGGGCAAAGGGTTTCCCTCCATCAGCTTGGTTTGGGAGGTGGGATGGCTGTGGACACCACGCTTTTTGGCTGAACAAGATGCGTGAGGATGTGGCATGGTGGCCTGGGAGCCTTGTGGGCAGCCCAGGATTTGGCTTGCCCCAGGAACAAACCTGCCTTGCTCCTGCCTGACAGCACCAGCGAGCTCACGATGACCCAGTTGCCCTGAAATACACCTTCCATGAGGTGATCACGGCGGGACCCGAGGCTGCTCCAAGGCTCCGGACCCTGCAGAATCGCTGCCTGGTGCCAGGCTGGTACGCCACCCACATCGAGCGCTGGCTGAACAGCTACCATGCCAACCAGGTAGGGATGGGAGCGCCCCACTCCTACAGCGGCAGCACCCCTGGGGAGCCCCCCTCACCCAGGGATGCAGGGGGAAGAGAGCTTGGGTCCAAAGTCAGCTGTGAGGGTGCTCGCGTGGGAGCTGCTGCTCTTATACCCTAAAAACCACAGGGGAAGGGTGACAGTACTCCGAGAAGGGGCAGAGGGGATATACTGTGCAAGAAGGAAGCCCTGGCTGAATGAGGTTGGTAATGGGCGATGCATGAAGATGTCCTTGTGCCAGTCCTTTGGCAAAACAGGGTTGAAAGGGAGCCGTGGAGTGGAGGGCGGTGGGTGGCTCTACAGGGGCACCCACCACTCGCCTGCCACTCCTGGCCACAGACCCCTGCAGGGCTGCTCTGTCTGGTGCTGCTGCGGCATTGAAGCAGAACAAAAGTGGCAGGCAAAGCTGCCCGTGGTTTGAACTGTCTGCAGGGGAAATGGCAGCTGGATGCCAGCCCTGCTGTGACCGGCACAGTGCAGCACTGCTGGCAGTATACGGGCTCGGTCCCTGAATGATTTTTCCACCGTCATTTAACCTTATGAACCCTATTAGTTGTCTTCTGCTGGGGGAATTGCTATAATGCAGTCCTGGCTGGCTGTGGGTTGGGCAGCCCTGAGTTGAAGCTTTGATGTTATCCTGGATGGATCCTGGCTCTGGCTTTTATTTGCATTTCATTTTCCAGCACACAGTGTAAGTGAACGCTGGGGCACGTTAGCATTCAAAAGTGGACCCTGTGCGGGCTGGTGGCACATTTCGTTCCATGATGGCAAAAAGTGTGGCGAGGGCATCATTGTGCCCCAGGAGAGCAGGGCTGGGAGCCAGTGGCACCTCACTGCCCTGCTTTGCTCCTTGCAGATCCTGGTCCTGGACGGCAAGCTGCTCCGAACGGAACCCGCCAAAGTGATGGAGACGGTCCAGAAATTCCTCGGTGTGACCAACTTCATTGATTATCACAAGACCCTGGCGTGAGTCCTTTCCCAAACTTCTTCCTCCAACCTGGCATTGCTCCTGGGGCGGTGGGTTGCCTGGGGCAGCCCCCAGCACTGGGGCTCACCGCAGAGCTGCTGCTGGTTTTGATGAGACCAGGGTTTCACCTGAGGCTGGAACAGCAGCTCCCCGTTGCTGTGACCTACACTGGGGTAGCTGCAGTCAGAAATACCATTCAGCAAGCACCCCACTTTGCTGTGCTTGTCCAGACACCACGGTGGGGACAGTGGTGTCATTCTGGGCAGCCCAGGAGCAACTCTGTTGCAGTTCAGGGCTGCATTTGTGCCACACGTGACAGTGTTGAGCCCTGACACCTTGGCTCCTCGTGCACGCAATGCAGAGAGCAGTTCTTGCTGCTGGCTGTGTGGCACCTCTGCAGGTGTCACCTTGCTCAGAACCTTCCAAACATTAGAGTCCACCAGGGGAAGCAAGAGTCTCCAGAGCTCCTAGAAAAATATTAATTTACCTCTGTGCAGGCTTGCTTGTATATGTAGCTGCTCTGAGTCTGCACCCAGGTGCTGTGAGGCTCTTGAGGGCATCCAGGGCCAAAGGTGCCACAGAAAATAATGAACCCACACAGACGCCTGTGCTCCCTCAGCAGGGCAGTGTGGTGACGAATGAACCTTGGCGGGCTGCTTATTGTGCGGCTTCACGGGGAGCCTGTTGTGCCAGGGGGTCGATAATGAGATGTTAGCTGGGCTGCGGATTAAAAAGAGGTGGAGAAGCGGCCCTGAGCAGGGCTGAGCAGCAGCAGGGCTTGTTGGGCAGTGTGGTTGCCTGTGGAAGGCGTGCAGGGGCAAGAGGAGCGAGGCAGAGCTCTCACTTCACAGGTTTGATCCAAAGAAAGGATTCTGGTGTCAGCTTCTGGATGGAGGGAAAACAAAATGCTTGGGAAAGAGCAAAGGGAGGAAGTACCCTGAGATGGATTCAGATGTGAGTATGCGGAAAGCCTCCTGGGATGGTCCCGAGGCGGGGCAAGGGGCCATGCCGGGGCGGTGGGCTCAGAGCTGGTCCCCCTGACCCTTCTCTCTGTTCTCCCATTGCAGTCACGCACCTTCCTGCGGGACTATTACAGGGACCATAACATCGAGCTCTCCAAGCTCCTGTACAAAATGGGGCAGACGCTGCCCACCTGGCTGCGGGAGGAGCTGCAGAGCACCAGGTAGCTGCTGCCCACCGCCCGCCCAGCAATCCCTGAGCGGGGCCAGCCCCTGCAGCCGGCGGGACCTTCCTCAGCAATACCTGGCCGCCGTCTTGGAGGGGACCCCCGGGAGCAGACCCCCGGGAGTGGATGGCTGCGCCAAGAGGCTGCCTAAGCAGCAGCCTGATGCTGCTGTCCCTGCCCTGTCACCTCTCCGCCTACCCCGCACCCATTTCTCTTCCATTTTATTTTTCCTTTTTAATCCCTGGGCCTGTTGGCGAGGTCCCTTCCCGCCTTGCTCTGACATGGGGAAGTGGCACAAATTCCCCCTTTCTTTGCCCAAAATGGGCTCCAACTCCTCTGGGCCCACGGGCAGCAGCAGAGCCGTCCCTCACCTCCTGATCCAAGGGTGGAGGAGCGTCTCTGCGCACACTGGAGGTGACTTTGCTGAGCTGGAGCAGAGGAATGGATCTGGTGGAGACCCAAGGCACAGAGGGACCCAGGCCCACTCCTGCCATCAGCTCCATGACAGAAAACAGGAGAGTTTGCTGGATTCCCCTGATGCTTACTTGGAAAAGCTGCAAACAAGGTGGATTTTTCTTTCAGAGACTCAGGCACAATTTCTTTTGTCATCTCCATTAGTTTTCAAGCTCCTCAACCTCTTGCTCCACTGGCCAAGCAGGAGAAGGGGCTGGTGTGCTGCCCCCAGTGCACTCCTGTCCCCCCAAGCCCACCCTGCAACCTTGTACACGCGTGGTGTTTCCTGTGGTAAAGCTGAGCGGTGCCCGGCGTCCCCTGGCATGGAGCTGAGCCAACCCTCGGGGACAGGGCAGACGTTGGGATAATGGCAATCAGAAGGATGCTGAGAACTTCAAACCTCTTGAATATTAAAAGTGAAAGTATTTTAATAATGTTGGGGTGCAGGGGAGGGTGGGGGTGGTGTCATTTGGTTCCCATTTTGCAGGGTGTTGTTTTTCTTCGGTACCAGAATTTGTACCTAGACCCCGAGGGTTTTACGTGGTCGATTCGGTTGTTACATGTGACGTGGACGAAGGTCAGTGGGGAAACGTGGGACGGTTTCCCAGCCATAGATGCGTCTATACCGGTGGTGCCGTGCAGAGCTGCAGCCCTGGCTCTGCCGCTCCCGCGCTCCGTCCTGTCCCCTGGGTTTTGCTGCCAGGGCTGGCAGATGAGACTGGGCCATCACGGGTTTACTGGGATAAAGGCCCAAATTTCCCCTTGGCTGGAGCTGCTCCGCAGGGCGTGGGATGGCAGTGGTTGCCACAGGAGGTGGACACGGTACCCTGGATGCCTCCTTCGCCACCGGTGCGGGGCCCAGACGGCGTGGGGGGATGCAGTGTTATGCCCTGGGTGACAGAGGGTCCCCGCTGGCAGCGGGTGTTCCCACCCGGTTATTTTTGCAGCAGCCCCTGTAGCTGTGCGTGGGGCCGTGGGGGGCTGCACATGCCCTTTGCCCCTCGGAGGGGTTACACTGGGAGGGGCTCCCGGGCGCTGGTGTAAAGTCCTGTTGAACCAACTGCTAATAAACGGGGGGCTCTGGTTTTACTTGCTGGTTGTTGCCTGTTTCTCTCCTCCCTGGCATGATCCAGTCCTCCCCCCGGGGGCCCCATCTGCCTTTGGGGGCTTTTGGGCCCATCTTTGGGGGGCTTTGGGGAGGACGGGGGGGTGGGTGGGAGCAGCCCTCCGTGCACGAGGTGGCAGCAGCTGTCTAGTCCTGGATCTGGCCACGCTGCACAGCTGCCCGCAGCCTCCTGTTCCCGGGACAGCATCCAGCGCCGGCTGCGTTAGCGATGGCGCAGGGATTTGGGGGGGAAGAGGGGGATCCTGCTCGCTTTCCCCCCCTCGCCCGATTAGCCAGTCCCTGCTTGCCAGAGCCTGCCCGCCTGTCTGCTGCCTCCCCGCCGCCTTCCGCAGCCTGGCCCCTGCGAAGCGCTGGAGGAAACGAAGACAGAGCCTAATTAATCCCAGCCGGATTTGTTTGAACCTGTCGGAGTGACAAACGATGTGCGGTGCCGCAGGAGCTGCTGGACGGAGGAGAGGGGGCTGCAAGGGGAGAGCTGTGGGCTGCCTGCCTGGACAAGGAGGCTTTTAATTTTTGGCTGCGCTGGAACAAAGCCAAGCCAGGCACCCTACCAACCCCTTAGGCACGGTTCCCTTCCTGGTGTCCCCGAGCCCAGGAGGGAGCGGTGGGGCTGTTCCCTGGCCCCCATCGTCCCCATCCAGCCCTGGGTTATGGGCCGCGGGCTGCCCCAGGTGGGACCAGCTGCTGCCCAGCTTAGCCTTGAGTTAATTGCTTATTAATTAACAGGGCCAGAAGTACAGCTCAGCCCCATGTGATGGTCCTTGGTTGCCCTGGAGGATGAGGAGTGCTCTGCCCTCCCATGGCCTCAGGAGAGCTGTGGGGGAGGAAGGTCTGTCCCCCTCACCCATGGCCTGCCTTGGCACTGGTCATGTTTTCTAGCTTCTGTGTCTGCCGAAAACATGCAGCCTTGGTGAAATCTGCACCGGGCTGGGCATGGGACAGGGGCCGGGTGGCTGTGGCTGGCAGGGCCTCAGGGGGAGTGGGACCCCTGGCCAGCATCCACACTCTGGGCTTGAACCCTCCATGGCCCTGAGCAGCTCCCCTTCTGTGGCCGGGGGCTGCTGGGGCTGCACTTGCTGTGGCCTCATCCTGCAGATGCGCTGGAGAGCCCAAGGCAGCCCCAAGCAATTAACTCAAGCAATTGTTTATTGCCCCTGGGGGCTGGGGGCTGCATGGAGTAGCAGGTGGGAGGCAGCAGCTTCCTGGGCATCCTGAAGGTCACAGGGCTGAGCTTGAGGCTGCTCCAAGCCCCCTGCAGCCCCAGCCTGCCGGCGGGACTGTGGTGGCCATGGCGAGGGCTGGCTTTCCTGCCCGTGATGTGTCGCTGCAGGGTCGGGTCCAGCCCTGGGGGCTGCGCTCTGCACCTCAATTCATCCTGTGGCCATGCCCTGACACATCCCTTGTCCACGTCCTGATACATCCCATGTCCGTGCCCCAACACGTCCTGCATCCTCCCTGGCTGCTTGGGGATGTGCTGGTCAATCCCCACTGCAGGCAGCTGCAGGAGGGATGTGGAGCCCGGGCTGCTGTTTGCATGGGGTCAGAATTATTTCAATGAAAAAATGTCTATACTATGGTTTTATGTTGGAGAAATCTCACTGTGACCCTCCCCACCAAGCTAACCACCTCCTCTTTCTGCTCCCCCAGAAGAGGTACATGAAAGGGGCCAAGTCTGGCAAGTACTAATCCGTCCAAGACCTTGGCTCTGGAAACCTAGCGAGGGAGTCGGGAAGGGCCTTGGAAACAGCTTTCACGGGGAGAAGCAAGGGTGGGTTTGCACCCTATAAATAACAGAGATCGCTGACCGCGGAGGAGCCCCTTACTCCCCGGGGAAAGGCATCCCCAGACCAGATGGCTGGAGGTTAAAACCAGATGATGCAAATATTTCACACCACGGCAGGATTGCGAAAGCAGTGATGCCTTTGCCTTCTTCCACAAGTCTTCCCTCCAGGCCGGGGACCTCCTCCCAGGGGATATTGTCATGGATGTGGGGTGTGGGTGTGACATACCAGGACTCGGTGGATGGGGAGGTGGCAGAGTTGCGGCTGGTGGGGCCCTGGCTGTGGTCAGGCTCCTGCTGGGATGATGGATGATCTGATCTCATGGAAGGTCAGCTTTGGGGCAGCTGAAAGCCTCCTGAGACCCTGCAATGTCACCCAGCAGTGCTGTGTGCTGGGAGATGACGGTGGCCGTGCCGGCCCTGCCAGAGGGCTGTGTGCTTTTGCATGACCCCTGCAGCTGCTGGGACATGACCTTGGCTCTCCAGCCCTGGCACTCACTGCATCCTTGTCGTGGGACCTGTGACCAGAGCAGGGACAATGACTCTAGACGGGGAGGGAGGGAATTGTGCAAGGCACCAAGTCCTTGAATAAGAGCCATGCAAAATATTTCTCCCAATGTCTCCCGTGATTTTGAAGTGACGTATTTACAATTTGCGATAAAATAATGCTAAATTCTGGTCCCTGAAAAATATCAATGTGTTTTTATTATATGTTCATCTACCCCTGGATTACAATGCTGATAGAAATCTTTTTGTAGCAATTGCACCTTTTCCTGTAAAGATTTATAGACCTTGTTTTGAAGATACAAATGTATAGAATGTCTCCTATGCATTAGAAGACATTTATATACAAGATATTTACAACGCCTAAGACTGTAAATATGAGTCGCCTATTTAAATGTCACAGCCTAAATCAGAAAACGCTGGAGATGTAAAATAGATCTGAAATGTCAAAGGACAGATGATAAAAAGATGTTTCTTCCACCCAAGAAAATTGTCTTGTAACCACTTCCTATTAATCCTGGCTTTCCGGTGGCTGTAGTTAACCCAGTTCTGTGAGTTTTTGAGACAGACACGGTGGTGAGCAGCTTGGGGCTGTGACCCTGGGGAGCTCTGCTGGGAGCCGGACCCCCCCCAGCCCGACAAAGCTCCTGGGCTGATGCCCCCCCTTAGCTTTCCCCTCATCCCAGCAACACGTCCCCCCTCTCTCCCCACCTGCTGCCTCTCCCCAGCTCCATCCTGATCCCGCCGCCCTCCTGCAAGGCGCCTTTGTCCCTTCCTGCGCCGTTTATTATTAAAACCAGGTGTCGGAGCAGCTCCAAGCCTGGGGGGAGCTGGAGCTGCTTCCCAGGGGTCTCGGGTCAGGGAAGCGGCAGGTTGTCCCCCCACAAAGGGGCTGCAGGGGGTGTGTGTGTGTGAACTGGGGGGCAACTCCAGCTCCCCAAGGAACAGGACTCTCTGGGGACCCGGTGCTCGGTGGCTCTCGCAGCCAGAGCTGGTGGAGTCAGTGATGAAGGGGTGTCCTGATGGCTCCTGATGCAAGAGCTGCTGGCTGGCAAAGCTAGAACCAGGGCGGGGGGGTGTGGGGGGGGGGGTTTGCATGAGTGGAAAAAGATAGGGGCTGATAAGGTGGTTCTGGTTTAATAATGCAGGGGACAGCTGGGAGGCAGGCGGAGCGAGGCCAGGCTGGGGGGCTCAGGGCAGCTTTAGGCTGAGGAAGGGCTGCGAGGTGATGCTGAGCCCTGGAGGAAAGCAAAAGCAGACATCAAGCAAGGTTCCAGGCGCTGAGGGTATACAAAGGGTGACAAGATGCAGGTGGCTCTATCTGTCCTGGCAACTTTTCATTCAGCAAACCCAGTTTCTAGCCACGTAAATGCAGATGTAACTTCTCTGGGCTCAGGGAGTGACAAAAATTATGCTGGTACCAGCACATTCCCACTGCCGAGGGACTGGCACTGCTGGGGAAGTGTAATTCAACCCACATAATATATAGGCTTCAACCGTTTTAATAGTTTTCCTCCTCTTTTTAAGCCTTGCAACGACTCGGCACTGTTTGCTGGTGCAAAGCAAGCCGTGGGCTGCTTGCCTCTCCCCTGCCCGTTGGCCCCAGACAGGGATGCTGTCTTCTCCAAAGACCTCAGCACTGCCCAGAGCTGCTGCAGCATCCCCCTGTCCTCGTTCCTTCCCGGGACCATGCCTATGGCCCCTTTGCAGGGCACTTGGGGAGGGAGAGAGGAGAAACTGGGGAGCCAGGGCTGCTAGAGGGGCTTTCCAGCTCCAGGTACGGAGGAGGGAAATGTTAAAGGGTTTCTCAGTGTTTCACAGCTTGCTTGAATTTCACCACTGGTCCCTACCCACGCACTGCGGGGGCAATGCTGCTGGAGCCACTGGGGCTTGGAGAGCCGTGATGTGGGTCCCAGCATCCAGGCAGCTGGGGAAGGGTGCTCAGGGATGTCTTCCCCCTTTGCATGGGGACGGCAGAGGGCCCACCACAGCCCCCATCTTCCCAGCCCTTCCTCTGCAGCCAGCACAAGCAGCCCAGCCCTGCTAACCACCCAGGTGTACTGGGCTCACCGCAGCCACCCTGGGACCCTCCAGCTCCTCGTCCTTCCCTGCCACCCCCACCCACCCAGCCTTGCCTGGGTTTGCCGGGGCGCTTTCCCCACACCGACCCTTCCATGCAGGGCATCGCTCCATCCTCCCCTACCTTGAGTCCCCCAGGGCTGGTGGCCACACAGGTGCTGTGCAGCCAGGCGGCAGTGCCACAGCCAGACCCTGCAGCAGAGAGGGGACAGGCTGGTCCCTGTCCATGTGCAATGCCACTGCCACACACGTGCATGCAACACACCATCCCCAGGGCCTCTGGGGAGACGCTCTGACGGCCCATCCTGCCTGCATGGGCTCACGGTGGGAACAGGGAGCCAGGCAGGAGGATGATGATGCCGGCAGCTGTGAGAGCCAGGCTGTCTCCCTGGTCTGCTCCACGTGTTGGGCTGGGGAGAGGCCCTGGGCACCCAGCTCACAGCTGCTCGCAGCTCCCAAACCCCTCCATCTCCTCCTCAGCCCCAGAAAGAAAGGAGGGTGAGAGTGGGACCACCCTTGCCTGCAGCCTGCTTACTGAGGGGGGGGAACAGCAGCTGCCCCCTTATTTCAGCAGCGCTGGGAGAGCGATTTCTGGGCTCCTCCTCGACACGGATTCACAGCCGCTGGCACTGGCTGGTGTGCCGGAGTGTGCAGTGCTATCGGCACCGGAGATGAGACCTGCTGGCTCTTGCAGCAGATGTCCCGGGGGGGTCCCAGCTGCGTACCCCTGTGCAGGTGAGCAGGTTGTCCCTGGGGTCCCATCAGCCAGGATGGACTGGGAGGGAGCCCTGCAGTGCAAAGGCGGGTGCAGTCCATGGGTGCGCAGGGGCCTTTGTGGGGGGCTTGCAGTGGGGATGGGGTGAGGAGCAGCACCGTGAGCCAGACCCCTGCTCCAGGCTGCCACCGGGGTCTCTTCCCTGGGCCACACACATCCACATAGATATTTATACAGGATGGGAGTGGAGCATCCAGCCCCACACGGCCATGTGCCTCCCCGTGTGCTCCCCCTCAAAAGCCACACAGACCCAACACGAATCAAATGCCTCAGAATGAGCCAGAATAAATATTTTATGGTAAATTACCAAGGCTAATAATTATAAAAATCTGTACTTATGACCCAGAGCCAGGGAAAGATTTCCAAGCAGCTGGTGACCACATGGGTGACAGTCCCCTCCTGCTCCCCGACTGGGCTGACGGACCCCTCCCCACGCATGGGGACCAGCCTAGGGGTAGAGAGCGTGGGGGGGTCTGGGGGTGGGTGTCCTCCCCTGGTTGTGGTGCTGGGGTTGCTGGGGGGGTCTGTGAAGCCACATGGAAGGGCTAGAGACAGGATTTCCCACCATGGTGATTGCGCTGCTGGGGTTTGGGGGACAGCAGGGGGGTGGGGGGGGGGTGTGGGGCTTGGCTTCCTGCCCACACAGCCCCACTCTGGGGGCCCACGTTATCTTATCGCCGAAGGAGTTGGGGAAGACAGCATTGCAACTGGCAGGGGAGAGGCTGGGGTGGACGAAGGAGAGAGGACAAGGAGGGATGGCCCTGGCTGGCTGTGGGGTGGGTTTGTTTTACCCATTTGACTGCTCAGAGGTGATTTTCGGGATGCAGCCATCCCTCCTCAGCCAGCAGGAGCCAGACCTGCCCTCGGTCCCCGGCTCTGCCTATCCCGGGGACTGTGGGGATGAGACAGTCCTGGGGGGGGAATGTCTTAGATCTGGCTACACGCTTGGGGCTGGACGAGGCACGTGCCAGGCGAGCATCCCCATCCCTGCCCTGATGGGGACCACAGCGCAGGGAGAGGACCCAGCAGAGGGTGTGGGAAGCTCTTGCCGTTGCTTTCCCTCCTTTCTCCTCCTCCGAGCATTAGTTGGGATGAGCACAGCGAGTGTGGTCACACACGCCCCTGGCATCACTTAGTCCCTTCCCTCTCCTTGCAGACCCTCGTGTGACTGTCCCCATAGCAGCTTTCCACAGCTCCTCTTCATCACCCTGGCCACTGCTGTGGCCCCATCTCCCTCCAGAGCAGCTGGAAGGAGGAGAGATTTGGGCAGCCTGACCCCACTCATTGCTTCCCCTTTCCCCCCGCCTTTTTCCCTTCCTCCCTGCCATGATTCAGAGAAAAAAATTGGCTGGATTTCGGGTCAGCACCTGGCTCTCCTCCGGGTTAATGACTCAGTCGACAGCAGCGGCATCCACAGTGCTGGCCCCGCTTGGCTCCACTCGCCCAGCTTCAGCAACAATGATGTTGGCCTTGAGCAAGCTTTTGCAGAGCAGCGGCTCCCTGCGCACCCGGCAGGGATTGACTTAGGCAGTGACCAGTGGAACAGGGAGGGAGAAGCAGGGAGGGAGTGAAGGGGGCCAGCCATCGCTTGTCCCCAGCTGGGGCACTTAGGAGTGTTTGGTGAACACCTGCACGCACCGAGGGCTGAAGGGGTTGTTGCTGGAAGCGGGTAGATGTTACCAGCCAGCCCCAGATCTCTGCAGGTGGGTGCGAGCATCCCACCCGCACCCCCTTGGTGCTAAGCAGCTTCGGGGGGAGCACCCAGCCCCTCCACTGCCTGGGGGTCTGAGAAGGGCTGGGGATGCCCTGTCTCACCCAAAAGCTTTGATCTGCTCCTTGGGGGATACGGCTCCCGGCCCCCTGCGACCATTACCCCCCATCCCCTGGGATGCTCGGGTGAGCTGACCCACGCTCAGCCCTTCCTCTGTGTTACTGGGAGACGTGCGCAGGCGGCGGCAGCCCTTGGCTGAGCGCGGACCTTGGCTTCCAGCAATCAACAGGAAATGGGAGATGGATTTCTCGGCAAACTGGGCTTTCCATAAACAGTCTGAGGGGCCGACCAGCGACGGCGGGAGCAGCACAGAGCCAGGGCCGGGCTTTACAGCTGTTTATCACATTTTTCTGCTTTCGTTTCCTCCCCAGCTCGGCAGCTCGGGGTTCGTTTTCTCCAATGTGCAAGTTGAGCACTGTCAGATGGGCTGCTGCCATTCCCAACCTGATGCACCCATGATGCTCCCACGGGAGCAGGATCAGGACAGCCAGCATCCCATGGGTCCTGTGCCCCACTCAACCTGGGTGCGAGGTGCCAGAATCCACCCCAAATCCTTTCCAAATCTTAAATCCAGCTCCCATCAGGTCCCCTTTGCTTTGGAGCACATAACCCAGCTCTGCGGCATCAGGGGTCTCTGCCCCAGGCCAGCCGTTAGCTAACCAGACCTCACCGGCACACAAGCCTCCAATTTCTCGGCAATCAGGACTTAAGAAAATACAAACTGACCCTGAGAGGTGAGAGAGGACTGGGGGAGGCAATGCTGGGCTTTCCGCCTGCTTCTCATTAGCAGCTGCTTGTTCAGCCAGCGCCGTCCCCACTCCCGCGTCCCACCCTGGGGAGCTCGGCAGCTCTGGCATTTCCCAGTGATGGTTTGCCTGTCTCAGACAACCACGAGATGAGAGATTTAGTTGTAGAACATCCCTCCATCCATCTGTCCATCCCTCCCAGCAGGACAGAGCTGCCTCATACCCGTGCATCCTCTGCGACCTACGCCGGCATCCTGGGGCACTGATCCTGACTCGGGGGCTGCCCCCGTCCCCATCCCCATGCACAGCCTGCCCCGGGGGACAGCAGGGGCTGTGTTTTCGGGTGGTGGAGGTTGGTGCAGGGTGGTGGGGTCAGCCGGTGGCATGGGCCCCGTTTGCTGAGCCGAACAAAGGGGCTTTCTTTCAGCTGGGGCTCGGAGGGGAGCACGGCCTGTCTGGAAACGAAGCCGCCTGCGTCAGAGGCAGACAGCGGCCGGATGGGGGGTTCTTCCAGAGGGCAGGAAAAGCGGCGGCAGCGGCAGCGGGGCTGTGCCAGAGCCCCCGGGGGAGCTGCTGCTGGGAGCTCTGCAGAGGAGACACCTCGGGACCCTGATGCCCCTAGCCCCAGGCCGCCCACAGCCATTGCCAGGAGGACGCTGGGTGCCCTGGGGCCGATGCATGGCTGCTCTCCTCATCCCATGATGCCACCATGATGCCAGCGGTGCCGCCAGTGTACCCCACAAGCCAAGCAACCCCCAGCTTCGCAAAATATTTTTATTTTTTGGCTCTGAAAGGCACAAAAATGCTCCGTGGAAAGGTGGGAGCAGGCACACAGGCAGATGTTAAAGCAAAGAGTGAGAGACCTGGCACAACACCAATTTTGGCAGGTCGGTGTTGCTGGCAAGTGCCAGCTCCCGTCTCCTCCCCACAATGCCAGGTACAGCCAAAACCTTCCCACAAAAGTCAGCTGTGTGACCCACCAACACACAAGCAGCTCTGTGCAGCCGTACAGGCGTTGCTGGCGTGGCCATCCGTGCATGTTTTGGCACCAAAACGCACATCCTATTTCCATGTGATGGATGTGCAAGAAAATGTGCTTGCCGGTGTAGAGGGGATGTGGATGGCGGGATGGGGTTGGGAGCAGGGCTGGCAAGGGAGGCAGGGTGCTCAGATATGGGGCTGGCCAAGGAGAAATATTGCCTGGAAACGGGCTTGGCTGGACTGGGGCTGTGTTTGGGAGGAAAGCTGGTATGTGGGTGTGTTAGTGCGTGAGGACGTTGGGCTGGGGAGTGTGTTGAAACAGAAGGGTTTGATTTTTTCATTTGAGATGGCTTTTCTGGTCTCTTGGGATACAAAACGAAACGTTACCAAAGGGAAGAAAAAAAGAAAAGGGAAAAAATCAGCACTAACTGTTCCTTTCCACCACGAAAAATCTCCTTTGCTGTCACATTTTTTGCTTGCTTGTTTGTTTTTCAGCCTGGGTGTGAAGCTGTGCCTCAGAGGCTCACATGTCCCTGTGCTTGTGCTGTGGCTTTGCCACCCCCAGGCTGCCAGGAGGGGATGGTCTTTGAGAAGACACGCTGCGGGGATGCTCCTGGCCAGGGATGTCCCGGCATGCGGGATGACAACAGTCACATTACCCAGCGTTTGGAGGAAGGAAGAAACCTCATGGATGTAGCTCAGTGCCCAAATGTTACAGGAGTGCAACCAAACAGTACCTGATCCTGCAGCGAGGGATGCTCATGCCAGGGGGCTGCAAGCGGGTGCCCCCAGCCCTGCATCCCTGTCCTCAGCAGGAGCAAGGGGCAGTTGGCACAGGCATGGGGGGGATGCTCCAAGTTATTCATGCCATCATGCTTGACCTGGTATGACAGCATGGTTGTGTGGTGGGAAGCTCCTGCAGGGTTCGCTTTTGCAGCCATAAATCAAAAGAGCAGCTTGTCCATGGGCCAGCTCTCCCGGGGAAGGATGCTTCCATCCATGCAGGGCTTTCAGGGCCCCACCCCGGCCCCTCCGCGGGTACGGGCACAGGCAAGGGCTGTGGGTGTCAGAGGTGCTAAGCCATGTGTGGGTCCCTGGCACAGCCTGTGCTCCTGCCTGCCCTGCCTGTCCCGGCACAGCCGCCAAGAAGTATTTGGATCCATATTCCTATTCCCACAGAATTTACCCCCTGGATTCCCACTTTTTATTCTTTCTGGCAGTATTTGGTTTGATTTGTCCCTGGTGAGGTGTTGGAGCCTGTGGGGCAGTGTGGCTGGAGGCATCCCAGCTGTAGCTGCTGCTACCCCACACTGGCCACCACATCCCCCACGCAGCTCTCCCAGTCCCCTCTCACGGTGCAAGGGGCACCCAGGGGTGCAGATGCCGGGAGGGCACTGGGCCAGCCTGCTCCAGGCATTGCCCCGTCTCCACCACTTCCCAGCTCCCCGCCAGCTCCAGGAGTGCCCTGAGCCCCAGACCCCACTGATTAGAGACATTTAACATTCCTCCTAACGCCAAAGGGATATTTTATCAGCAGGTTTTTTTTCCTGCAGACTATTTTCTTTTCATGAAAACATTAAATGGCCTGAGAGATAAGGAGCAAATTTATAGCAGTTCACACCGAAGCAGCCAAGACATTGGCAAGGAAAAAATGCCTTCCCTCCTGCTACCCGCCTTCCCTCGCATGCTCCCCGCCCCGACCGCTTCCTCTCATTCTCTCCAAATTCTCTTGACTCCCACGACAAACTCAGCCGTCCCGTCCCGGCTTTTCCTGCCCTGTGGCAGTGCTCGATGCGAGGTTGCCCACCGAGGGGGGGCTGTGGCATGAAGAGGTGCCAGCATAGTCCTGCTCACCATTGCCCTGGGGATGCTTGCAAGGACTGCCTGCTCCTGGGGTGATGCAGCCTCGTGTCCAGAAGCCCTGGCACGAGGATGGATCCAGGCTGTGCAAAGCCTGCCTCGCCTTTAAAAATGAGCCAGTCTAAAATTGGGTTGGTGTTAACTGTGGGTCTGGGCAAGACCTGCAAGCCCTCCCCTTCCCTCCCCCAATAAAGCATCCCTTGTTCCATCCCTGCTTCTGGGAGCTGCTCAGCAAACCAGTCCCGGGGCTCACAGACCTGTAATGTTTAACTTACCAAAATCTGCAATAAATTTTCCTAGCGGCCCCCAATCAGCTGGCCCCCATCCGCCGGCGCTGCAGGTTTATGAGCTCTGAAGAGCTATAAAGGCCTTTTACTGGCTGCGTTTTTTATTTCAAATTAGAGTGTGACTGGATAAACACCGGACAAAGTACTGATTTACCGGGCAACCCTGCACAGTGCAGAGCTGGGGGCTCTGGGACAGGCTGAACTGTGGTCCCGTGGGATGGACAACATGTCCTTCACCCTGGCCGAGCTGGACTGATGCCTTTGCCACCCCAGCTGGCCAAAAACCCGAGGGCTGGGGAAGGGGAACCTGCTTCAGGAGCCCCAGGGGGTGCCAGGGCAGGTGGTGGGCTCTACCGAAGGGCCCCAAGTGCTGAAGGATCCACCCTATCTGGCCAAAACAGAGCACATCAGTGGTCCCCTCTGTCTCAGCCCCTGCTTGGAGATTTGACACCAGTTGATGTCCTCTTCTGCCCAGAAGGTTGAAGCCAATGTCTCTTCTATGGGAATAAGGGAGGGATGCAACGCTAGCTACACCAGATGTCCCCATCCCACGTTGAGGTGGCCAGTGGTGAGCAGTGCCAGCCGTCCTCTATTCTAGGGACCTGGAGGTGTCCCTTACCTGCTTGCAAAAGCTGTGTCACCCTTTTTGACAGGCACCATGGTTTGAACCCGGGTGCCACGAAGGGAGATGGAGTGGGAAAATGGGTGAACAGCATGAGGGTTCGCAACATGGATATTTTCCATCCCTTCCCTGATGGCACCTTGCCTGCTTGCTGCTCCCAGGGATGGTCTTGTGTCCTCAGGGTGCAGGCAGGGAGGGACCACATTGCCAACCCTCCTCAGCCCCTCTCTGCCACTGTTAGTCACAGATCTGTGGGGACCATGGGGCTCTGCTGTGTCCCCGGGACAGGACAGCTGTTTGGGGTCTCAGACACCCAGGCACGGTGGGGCCAGTTCCCCCCACCTCGGAACAGGGACATGCAACATGTTCTGAAAACACGGACCCCCTTTCCTGGCCTTGAGTCTGGGGGGTTGGCTGCTCTTTTGGAGGGACAAAATCATGCAGGGGGGTGATCCCAGTGAAGCCAAGCAGTTTTCCAGCCTGTAATTAAGGGCTCCCCCCGTGACCCCTGCAGGGAGGGGTGCCGGGGCAGAGGGGACACTTGCTGCCACCTCCAGCCCCCCAGGACAGGCACTGTGCCCCAGAGCCGAGCGTGGGGCTGTGCTCCCAGCCGCTGCGAGCGCTTGAAGAATATAGGTGGTTAATGCCTTCAGCATGTATGAAATATCCCATATGCTGGGAAACAAAAGGGGCTCTGTGCTATTAAAGTTTCATTTCCCCACTCCCCTCCTCCCGCCCCTCTCCCCCTGTACACCCTGCCCTGCGCAGCGCGGCTGGAGGAGAGCAGGCGAGGAGACCTGGGCTCTGCTGGCCCCCAGCTCCCAGCCAGGACCCTGGGCTCTGGGCACGGCAGGGGGAGTGTGGGCTTGATACACCCACCCACCCCCCCCCCCCCGACCCAGCTGGAGCACATGGAGAGCAGAAAGCTTTGCTTCCCCACGGGAGAAAAAGGAAGGGGAAAGAGGTGAGCATGGCGAGTACGAGCATCCCCGGGCTTACCGGGGTTGCCCTGGGCTCCGTGGCCGTCCCAGCAGGATGCTGGCCGGGGATGGCACTAAGTGCCGGCTGGGGCAGAGCAACATTGCAGGACATACTCTGGCACGAGCATCGGCAGACTCCAGGACAGAGGGGCCTCCCAGCAGAGCAGAGGGTGGAGGTGGGCTTCCCCAAGACCCCTGGCATGTTTTCCCCAGGATGGGGGCTCTCTTGGCTCCTCGATCCCATGCGGGATGGGGTGCCTCCTTGCCAGCCTCCAGCCGGCCCTTGGCCGGGAGGGCTGGGGATTTGGAGGGCGGGAGCAGACCTTTTCCCTAGGACCCCCTGGAACCACCGGGAATAGGATGAGCTGCTGTGGAACTGTGCTGGAGAGAAGAGATGAGATGGGGAAAGAAGGAGGAGAGCAGCACCGGGCAGGGGGCTTGGTGGCATCAGAGCCAGCCCAGGGAGGCAGCCCTGTGCCCTGGGGGGACCCCGGCACTCCATCGGTGTCTCCTCACAGGGACAGCCCTTCATCCTGGCTGGTCCCCTGGGGGTCTGCAGGGTTTGGCTCTAGCAGCTCCCAGGGCTGCTGGCACTGGTCCCCTGGGCTCCTGAAGGGGTTAAGAGAAGAGAGGAAAAGCAGAGAAAGAAAACAGAGGGTTGGGAGAGAGCAGCTCGGTCAGGGGGCTGTTTGCACTGGCTTGGATGTGTCCTCAGCGTGTTTATTCCTACTGCACAAGCACTTTTGCCAGAACGAGAGCCAGACTGCTGAGCATGCTGCGCACACACATATACACTGCTGCTGTCGCCATGCATGCACAGCCCCATCCTAAAATGCTTCCCCGGTTGCACCCTTCCTCTTCCACCTCCTGCCCATTTCCCCCTGCATTACAAAATGCACGGGGACCCCTCTGAGTAGCGATGGTTGGTGGCTGTGCCCTGGCCTCCGGGATGCCCAGAGCCCAGCCCAGCAGCAGGGCTGCTCTCCCGCCTCGCCTGTCCTTACCCTGCCTGTGCTGGCTGGGCTTGCAGCCTCGGGCGAGCCAGATGGGAGCAAACCTCGTGTCCCAAGGCCACCAGCCTGCTGTGCTGCTGGGGCCAAGGCCTGGGAACGGGCATGTGCTGGGGTTTGGCTGCTTTCCTGGGCTGGAAAGAAAACACCTCCCTCCCTGGGATGCTCTTTGTTTCCCATGGACTGACCCGAGTGCTGCCTGTGGGGCTGAGAGGGGCCAGACCCTGCAGTCGGCTGTGCTCAGTCACTGTCTTCTCACTGTGCTGCTAAAATGTCCTTTATCTGAGCCCTGGCAGTCCCCAGGCTGTGTGCAGCTATCTCTACTCTCAGGTCCCATCCTGCCTCTCTGGGATTAGAGCTGGGGACCAAGGGACCGGTCAGGGCTGCAGCTGTAGGAGCTGAAGGGGACCCGCTCCCCCTCTCTTACCAGCATGGTCCTGTTCCCCATCTGCCTCCTCAAGGCTTTAGGGTTTCAGGGATGCCTGGAGGGGCAGGTCACTGCTGGGAGAACAGAGCTGCTGGTGCTCGGTAAACCTTGGCTGAGCCTGCAGCTCTGCCGCTGACCTTGCATCTATGCGTGGGCAGGTCGCATGCTGTGATCCCCGCAGCCCTGGGTCGTGGTCCCTTGTTTGTCTGCTCAGGGGGAGATGGTGGGGCTGCAACAGTGGCAATCACGGCTGTGAAATCAGGCAGTGGCTCATGCTGCGCTGGCCCCCAGGATGGTCCAGGAAGCTCCGCAGCCCCTGGGCCCTGGGAGGCTGCGATGCTCTGTCTGCCGGTTGTCCCAGCTTGGGCAGCCCTGAATGCACAGGGGTTGATTAAACTGGCTTTTTCAGCCCCTGTGGGTTTAGTTAATGGGTCCTATTTTAAATCTGGTAAGGCTGAGCTCCCTGGGGCTAACGGCTGCAGGATGAGCCCTAACCCCACTGCAGGACAAGTCCTAACCCTGCTGTGGGATAAGTCCCAACCCCGCTGCAGGAGGCTGGCCTGCCCTCCCCACCCAGGCAGGCTTTTGGCACAACAGACAAGCACCCTGACAGCTGGGGGTGACCCCATCCCCACTGTGCTCACCTGCAGTACTGGGATTTAATTTAATGAGTGAGCATTCGTCATCACTCCCCAGAAAACGTTCAGTGGTATCACTTGGGAAAGGCATGAAGGCGCAGTCGTGCCAGCCCTCCCTCCAGCATCTGCTGCTGGAGCTCCATGGAGAAATCTGGGTGTGGGACCTGCTGTGCCGGCGAGCCGGTGGCTGCACAGGCAGAGCTGATCCCGTGTGATGGGTAATGAAGACGAGCTGCCCGGGGCAGGCAGGGATGTGGGGAGCCTGGGAGCCCGGGAACTGCCGGTACCCAGCTTGCCGAGCCGGCTTACTCTGGCGTGGCCAGGCTCTGCTTTGCATCCGCGGTGGTACCAGCCATGGGAGAGCCATGCCAGGCTGCCAGCCAGGCTGCTGGACCCAAACCAGCGTGAGCCTCCTTGCCCTGCCTCCTCCCGGATGGCTGCCTCCGCTTTGTGTGTCCCAGGGGCTGGAAGGAGCCCCAGGTTCACCACTCAGCCCTGAGTAAGTTTATAGCAGCGGGGACAGGCTTGCCTGCCTCGGCTGCCACCAGCCCTGAGCTTAGTCTTCAAAGCTGTCCTCTCTCTCAGACGTCCCTGCTTTTTACATCTTATTTCATCTTTGACAAGGCAGAGCTTCAATTTCATCCCTGGCTTCCCACAGCTGATGGCCCTGTGTCCCTAAGCAGCAGCTGGCCAGGGGTCACTGGGGACAGCCACCCGTCTCAGTGGCACCTTGGGTTTGCACTGGGCTGCAGCTGGTGGGGCCTGGGGTCTGCAGCACGTGGCAATCTTGCTGCTTTGCTCCCCGAAACTGCACTGAGAAGAGCTCGGGGCAGCTGTGACAGCCGTGCTGGGGCTGTCCTCACCCCCAGGAACGCAGCAGCTGAAGCTGAAGTCAGGGTCTGAGAGAAGCAAAGGGCAGGACAGGCTGGGACCTGCCCCACGCAGGGCTGTGCTGTGCAGCTGGGGCACAGGCGGCTCCTGGGGTGGTCTGGATGGCACCCCCCGGGTCAGATGCCCCCCTTAGGGATGACGGGAGGGGGTCAGGTGACTTCTGAATCCAGCCAGCAGGGCTGAGCAGGGTCAGTGTTGCTTAGCTGGAGTGCACAGGTGATGTTCAATGGATGTAAGTCTCAGTGGAGCACTGGAGTTTGCTGGACCCCCCCCTCCCGCAGCCTGGGGCCGGGAGGTGGTCTGAGCAGGGGAGGAAGGGAGCAGGTTTGCTGGGTGCTGTAACCTGACCAAAAGCATTCCTGGGAGCTGGGGCGGTGGAGCGGCTGCAAACACCCGCCCGGGCTTGGTATGGGATGTTTGTCCTGGGATGCAAAACACATTTCACCCAAGCCCAGCCCAGCTGACACCATGCTGCCCGCAAAGGGCCAGGCATCCCCCTCCCCAGCCCCCTGTCCTCCTCCCCAGCCCACTGCCAGCTGCCGCGGTGCTGGGGAGCAGAGACGTGAGCTACCCAGGGTGACTCCTGTCCTCCCTGGATGTGGAGGGCCAAAACCAGGACCTACGTGAGGCAGCGGTGCAAAGGGATGCAGAGCAGCACAAGGGGGTGCAGAGCAGCCCCTACAGTCTCGTCCAGTCCTTGCTTCCAGCGTGGGGTGGAGGAGGAAAGGACATGGTCTAGCTGTCCAGGATACCACTATCCTCCTCTTCCTTGCTCTCCTCACTGCTTAATCAGGACAATTCCTCTGGTGTCCCGCAGCCCCCGTGCTGTCCTGGAGCATTTCTACTGCTGCTTCTCCCCACCAGCTGTGGGCAAGGGATGAGGGCGCAGCTCAGTGTGGGCACCTGCGTGCCGAGACTGGCAGCCCATGTCTCCACAGGCAGGCTGGGGTGTCAGGGACTGCGGGGGCTGCATGGGGACAGGCACTCAGGAATGTTGTTTTTTCCATCCTGGTTTCCATCAAGGTAGTAAATCAGCACTGCAAAAGGCTTTTGTTTTCCACAGCATGCTGCTGGCTGCTATGCCTGCCAGCCCCTGCCTCGCCTGCAGGAGCCAGGATGCGGCCATCCTTGCCCGCAGTCCCAGGGCTTGCTCCAGGTACAGAGTCCATCCTGGCCTGGGGAGGCTGGGGACCTGTCGTGCCAAGGGAAGCAATCACATCACATCACAGTTTACTTGTGCCACTTTTCTGGGCCTTAGACCCCCACAGAGAGCCCTTGGCCCCCCGAGGAGTAGGCTTCCCTCCATCCATCCTGCACAGCCCAGCTGCATCCCTCCCTGCTGGAAGCGGTCCTGCTTTCCTATGGAAGGATGTTGGGGTGGCATGGAGTGACACCGAGATGTCCCCAGCCCTTTGGGGTTTAGTGATGGGGTCTTTGTGCAGGGGGGGCAGTTCAGCCATGCCTCTCCCTGGTACACAGCTCAGCAGCACGTCCTGGCCAGGTACCCAGGGGGCTGGGGGGGGATATTGGATTGCAGCAGATGGGAGAGTGTCTGGGCACAGGGTGGCCCAGGCGTGGCTCCAAATGCTGCTAGCTGACAGCTAAACCTCAAAGACATCTCCCGTATCATCTGCAAAGGCAGCGCTCCCTTAAAGAAACACGGGGCCCCCCAGGGACATGTGGTTGCCCCTTGGGGATGCAGCTGACCCAGGGGATGCAGCTGGCCCAGGGGATGCAGCTGGCCCAGGGGATGCAACTGGCCCAGGGTTCTTGCCCTGTGCAGTGCCACAAGGCGAAGGTGCCACGGGGGGGGAAGGTGCCCAGCTCCCCCAGGGGGACATTCAGCTGCTGGCACAGGAAAGGTGTGAAGATCCTGAGATGTATACGTTGTGGCTGGGCTATTTTGGAAAGGGACAGAGCTGATCTTGTGACTGGAGCTGGGGACTGGAAGTCTGGACATCAGGGTCCTGCCTGAGTGACAGCGACCTGCTGCTTGACCTCGAGGAAACCTGAGAGCCCCCACTGCTCTGAGGACAGCTTTCGCACCCCTTCCCACCCCGTCCCAGCTTGTTTAACGATGATGAAAACCAAGCGCTGGGCAGCGACATGGCTGGGGACAACACAGGAAACCAGGGACAGAGCCCAGGCTTGGGTGCAGATCCAGCCCCAACTCTATGGCGTCCCTGTGGTTGGGCCACCCACGGTCCCCAGGGCTGTCCTGGAGGTGCACCCCATCTTTTTACAGCTGTGCCACCTTCTGCCTCTGTGCTGTGGCTGGGACAGGACCAGCCCAGGCACTGTGGTCCCCCAGGTCCCCCAGGCAGGTGTCGGGAGCAGATGGAGATGAAGACTTTCTGCAGACCCTGTCTCCCCTGGGCTCATCAGCCTGAATGCCAGCAACGCCTGCCAAAAATATTTGTGTGGGAGTTAACTAAGTTAACTTTAGTTTTCCTTTTTTCAATGGCAGGGGGGTGGCAGGGTGTGAGAAAGGCAGGTGGGGGGGCTGTGCATCACCCGTCAGCAAGTGGTGGGCAGGGAAAGAAGCTGAGCAAAAGGTCTCCCTGCTGCCAGATTTCAGCACTTTGTGAATTGAATAGTTTTTTATTATTATTCCCTCCCCTGGCACCATTTTGCAGCTTCTCGTAGGGACTCACTGCTGCTGGGGAGCATGAGGTGCTTCCCTGGGTGGGGGACAGTAGGCAGCTGATTGCTGGGGCTTTGAGCTGGGCACTGGTGCCTGACTCAGGCATCCCTTACCTGTTGGTTTGGTGCTGCACCCCTGAAGTGGTCCCCAGAATGAGCCTCACACTCCTTTACAGCCTCATCTTGCAGGCAGGGGTCTGCACAGGTGGGCTGTTATCTCAGCCTGATTTTATGGACGTGGCTGGTAATGCTGCTCCTCTTTGCTGGTGCAATGATGCATCCGGGGCATTTATACCCATCCTACCCAGCCGGTCTTGGAGCAGACAGGATCAGCCCCGCAGCTTTTGTAAAGCTGCATGTTACCCATAAATACTCCCTTCCTCTGCTGCTTGCAGAGCCCAAGAGCTGTGTCCCCCAGGGAGGTGGCTACCCTGCCAGCAGCTCTGCCACCGTTCCCCCGCCACCGTGCCGGGCTCAGACTGGCCCCCAGCGAGGCAGAAGACGTGTGACTCGGTATTTCGGTGGCGTGGGTGGCCCCATCCCAGCAGCATGTCCTCGGGGAACACCGTCACTCGGGTCTCGCCAAAGAGGGGTTTGTCTGGGGAGCGCCAGGATCGTGGACGCCCTCGCCGGGGTATGCCCATCTGCAGAAAGCGCTCCGGAAATGGAAGGGGGTGGCTTTGGAAGGTGGTTTTCAGAGTGGTACGGGCTCATCCAGCAAACTGCCAAGGCAGCTCCGGTGTAGGATGGACAGGAGTCGTGCTGCCTGAGAAACCTTCTCCCTAAGGATGGGGCAAGGGAGTGGGGAAACGGCAGAGTCGTTCAGAGAGGATCTCTGCTGACCGGGGCTGGGCTGGGGCTATTTTCAGCAACTTTCTCTTTGTCCTCATTTGAGATAAGCCAGCCCCCTCCAGCTCCTAAAACTTGCCATGTTTCTAAGGAAAGATGTGGGTGGCTTCCCGCAACTATTGGGGCCCCGAATTACGTAAAGAGCAGGGTGAGATTCCTTTTTTAGAGAGAAACATTGAAATTTTCCCTCCAGGATCTCTTTGCAAATCCATACTGAATAATTGCATCAGAGCAAGGCGGGAGGAAGGGTTTCAGAAAGGGCAGAAGATTTCCTTTGGGCATTCTCAAAAAAATGCAGCCTTGCATTTGGGAAATGCCTGAGTGCCTGTTCAGCAGCAAAGTTTTCACTGGCTGTTTTCAAACCTGCCTTCATTTCCAAAATAACTTTCCTAAGGATGGGAAAAGTTTTGAGGAGAAGCTATGCGAGCCCCAGATGGAGCTGCAGGTCGTATTCCTGCCTGAGCTCAGCCTGTGGTGTTGAACCTGGTGCATCTTCTTATCTCACTGAAAAACTTTGCAATAACTCAGGGAGGGGGTTGGGTTGAGCAGAAGCCTCTTTTCCTCCTTGGCTAGCTGTTAGGCTGGGAAATCCACCACGGTCCCTGTGCTGTGGGTCTCCTGGCCGCAGTGATGCTCAGTGGGTGCTTCACTGGGACCCAGCCTTGCAGCGAGCGGGGGTGGGTGACGCTGCGCTGAGTGGCTGTGGAGGACTCACAGCGCAGGAATTTCCCCCATACGCTGTAATCTGTATCCTGTCCTGGGAGTGATGACATCCCCCTCTCCCAGCTGATACCTCGCCTCTCGGCTGTGTTGGTGCGTGCATTTGTCATTCAGAAAGATTTATGCTCGGCAGAAGGGAAGCAGGTCTGTCTGCGCTTGTCCCAGTGCCGTGTGAGTCACTCAATGGTTAAACACAGCTTTGTTAGCTGGATGCTGGGAATTTCTCTTTCCAGGGGACGGAGGTGGGAGCCAGGGCTCCTGCTAACCCTGAGCAAACTCTTACACAGGGAATGGGTTTCTTCCTTAAATGCTCCCACCTCCTGAGCAGCAACTGTCCCCCAGCACTGGCCACAAACAAGGGTGTCCACAGCCACCCCTGGGCTGCAAAAGCAAAGGGAGTTGGGCATCGGGCTCTGGGGAGGACGGATGGGCAAGGGGGCTGGGGTAGGGGGCATTTCCAAATGATCTGTTAGGGAGTGTTTGCATCTCAGGGGTCCCTCTTCACAGGGAGCAGTGCTATGGCTGGAGCCCAGACTGGGGACACTGGGAGCTGCTTTGCTAGCTGTGGCCAGAGGAAACCAGTGCATGAACAAGCATCCTCAATGCTCCCCCTCCTTCCTTTGCACAGGTCCTTGGACACTGCTCCTCTGTGTGCCTGCCTAGAAAAGAGAAATTCCTACAAAATCCTCCTTGCTGATGTGTCTTCTCTGGGCAGAACCCTACAGCTGGGTCTCTGAAAGCTGCCTGCTCCTGTGGCATCGTGCCTGGTCCTACTGCCTGCAAGAGGAGTAAAGCTGGGCTCGTGCCCAGCGTGTGGCCATCTTCCCTCTTGGACACTGCCCATGCTCTGAGGGACACTGCCAGGGAGGAGCCAGCCCCCTGGCCATGCGGAGCTGGTCTGAAAGTCCATGGAGTGCCAGTGAAGGAGAGCTGCAAAGATGCTGAAGGCAAGGCTACGGCAGCCCTGTCTGCAAACCCAGCCTGGCTGCCCCACACCCAGCGAGGCTGTGCAAAAATCCCGTGTCTGTGGGGCGGCCAAAGGGGACCCCGAGGGGGACACTGTCTGTTGGCAGGAGAGGGGGAGCAGAGGGGAGCAGAGGTGCCATCAGTTCCGGGATGCCCCTGCCTTTGAGCCGGTCAAGCAAGAGGGATGTTCAGGGCCACTGGGAGGGAAGGCAAGCAGGAGCTGCCGGTGGGGGCCTGAGGGGCTCGGTGGGGACATACCGGGTCCCACGTTGGATGGCAGCAACCTGGCCTTGGTGGCTGAGCCCACAGGCCCCCCAGAATGCTCCAGCTCTGCCTCAGAGCTGCCCCCCACAGCAGCCAGCCCCACGGCCGACCCTAGCCAGGAGTGGAAAGTGGTGAAGATCCAACAGGTCCTCATCAACCCTGCCAGCAAGCCGAGGAAAGTGGGTAAGAGAAACCCCCTTTGGCCACCCCCCCTTCCCAAAAAGTGCTGCTGTGCCGCTGGGGCCAGGGCTGCCACTGCCTGGCATGGTGGTGGGAATGCCTGGCTCTTCCCAGGGCCGCCGCTGGATTAGACGTTCCAGGCTCCCAGCCCAGCCGCTGGGACTTTTTTAGCCTGAGATGATCTCTCTGGCCTTGAAAATAAGGAGGAATCTGTGGCTTTTCTCGGGAGGGGGGTGGGAAGACGGCGGGAGGGTTCCTGTGATCTCCGAGTTCAACCAAACCCCAAGTGGGGCACAAGAGGGGTGGGCTTCCCACCCCTCATCCTGGCCGTGGTGCTTGCCAGGACTCTGCAAAGGGGGGGTGATGAGGGCCAGCTCCTGGGGTGCTGCCTGGGACAGGGACATCTCAGTTGGGGTGGCGATGGACAAGCATTCATTACGTGGCTTGGGGCCATCCATCTCTTTTCAGCCCCTGGTTTAAAAATTAAGCACTTTATTTCAGGCTGGTTGCTTCCTACAATGCTCTCTGCCATCGCCTCGCTTCACAGCCCTGTTTCGCAGCCGTTCCTCTCTGCCCATGACTGTCCCTTCAGCCATGGTGACACAAGCACAGGCACATATCTAGGGTTACTGTGGCCGCTCCCACGCCTGGACCTCCCCACCCAGGGGAGATGCTCCCACAGGATTAGACTCATCCTTTTACAGGCATTAGACCCATTTTTAAACCCTGTTTCCACCCTTCTTTCTATTTTCCTCCTGCCCAGCTGTTATCTCAGCTGC